>NC_081543.1:37536124-37613390 GCF_901000735.1 Corylus avellana | reverse complement strand
TACAAGTTTATTAGATAGGAATCTTCTTTCTCCCTAAGAAGATTCTTAAAGCTATTGAACAAAAGTTTAATTGTTTTCTTTGGAATGGGAAAGGGGAAGGTGTAGCAAAGGCAAATGTTGCTTGCTCTGATATTTGCTTTCCTAAGAAGGAGGGTGGTTTGGAGTTGAAGAGGCTAGAAGTTTAGAACCAGTCCTCTATGCTTAAGCATATTTAGAGCATTTTTGCTAGATCTGGATCTATTTGGGTAGCTTGGGTGAAAGAAAACCTCTTGAAAAGAAAGAGCTTTTGGAGTGTAGACATTCCTCATAATTGTTCTTGGAGTTGGAGAAAAATTTTGAAGCTGAAGGATATTGCCAAACGTTTCTTGAAGTTTGAAGTTAGGAGCGGAGAAAATATCCATTTGTGGTTGGATTGGTGGCATGCAGCAGGGATCTTGATTGAGCATTATGGCTTCAGGGCTGTTTATGATGCTCATAGTAATATTGAAGCAAGGCTTTCTTATGTTATTTGTAATGGGGATTGGCTTTGGAGACCAACTAGGTCTAAAGCTCTTATTGAGATACAAGCTAGACTTCCTGAAGTAGGATTGGGGATTTGTGATAAACCAGTTTGGACTGCTTCTAAAAAAGGGTTTTTATGTCAACTCAGATACTTGGGATGTTCTTATAGAGAAGAGGGAGAAGTCTCTTTGGTGGAAGATGGTTTGGTTTCCTCTTGCCATTCCTAAGCAAGCTTTTATCATGTGGCTTGTTATGAAGGATAGGCTTCTTACAGAGGAAAGATTGCTTAAATGGGGCTATAAGGGTGAGGTGCAATGCAGTTTCTGCCATAGCCAATTGAAGACTCGGATCATCTTTTTTTTTTTTAATGCAGTTTTAGTTATAGAATCTGAAACTTCTGCATGCTTTGATGTAGGGTTGAGTAGCCTCCTATGATCTGGGATGATCTTATGCATCTAGAGTGTAATAATTGAGGGAATAAATTCCTTCATTGTTTGTTATGTCGTCTGGTTCTTGGGCTTGCTGTGTACAATCTTTGGCGCACTAGAAATGAGCTTAGACATGATGGTACTCCAAGCACTGAAGAGCAAATTCAAATTCAAATTCAAAAAAAAAAAAAAAAAAAAAAAATCTTGTGAGAAGTAAGAACTAGAATGGCTAGGAAATGAGGGTTTTCTAGAACTAAAGAAAATCTTGCTTTATGCTCTTTGTGGAATTTGCATACTGATATGCTTGTGAATGATGGCATGTAGGCTGTTTTTTCTTGTTTTGGTTGTCTTTCCTCACTTTTGTTGATTGTGGAGGTTGTTTTTACTTGTTTTTTTGGCTAGTTTTTAGCCTTTGTAAGGGACTGTTTTGAGGTGTTGCTCTGTTTTAAGCTCTGGTTTTAATGATATTTCTTATTCATCCCCAAAAAAAAAAAAAAAACCTTGGAAAGTTGTTTTTTTTGTAGAAGTTGCTAATCTCAGATCTCATCTCACCCATAATTGGAGCGGCTTTGCTCACTAGAAGAACCTGAATAAAGATGATGTCATCACTTTTTTTAAGCTCGAGACCAAAAAAGGAACATTCCTCATAATTGGAGTGAAATAAGGAGCTTCTGGGTGTGTTTGTTAAAGGGTTTTGATTAGCAAAAATTGATTGATGTAAAAAAAAAAAAGAGTAAGAATTTTTTTTTTTTTTCAAAAGTGAACAAGTAAGAATATTTGGTATGAAAAAATGTTAAAAAAAAAAAAAAATTGTTTTGTAGTATTTTTTTTTTATTTGAATAATAATAAAAAGTGATTGATGTGATGCAAAAAATAAGAGAGTGTTTGAAAAATGAAAAAGTGAGATAAATAGTATTTAACTAAAAACGTTTAACAATCTTTGGAAAAGATTTCACCATGTCCATGGCGTGATGAATTATATTTTATTTATTAAAAGTCTTAGACTATGTTAATTAAGAATGTTGTTGGGTGCTTTGAGCTTGCTATATGTCATATATACATATATATTAAAATTTTTATTTTTTCTCTTCAAATTTAAATTTTATTTAAAGAGTTCAATATGTGTGCGATAAAAGGGGCCAATGAGAGAAGAGTTTGTGGATCCACTACAATTTCAATAAGTGTATAAATTCTCAAATTACAAAAAAAAAAAAAAAAAAAAAAGGAAGAAGAAAAGAAAAGAAAAAAGAAAAGTCACCTATTAAAAAGAAGATTACCTATGTATGTAATCTTCGTAGGATCTTTCATTCTTTTAATTAAATGTGGTTTTTAGTATTACACTTTCTATTTTTTTTTTTTTTGGTGAGAATAAAGTAATCTTAACTGGCTACGTACCACAATAAAGAATAACTTTTATACGATCTTGGCACAAACTAAGGCTTTTATGCCCTCTAATAAGAAGGCGACACATCAGTGTGGAACACTATAACAAAAATATGGTGTTCACCTAATCTTTTTTCTAGAATACCTAACCTAAAACAAAACACCTTATAGAATAAACTTTTCATATTTTTCTCCAAACCCACCCTAGCCACCAACCTGTCGCCGGAGACGCCATCGGAGATGATGCCAAAGACAACACCGGCCGGTGCAGAGAAAGCTAGAGATGACGCCGTCCGGTGCCCCTCTCTCTCTCCGGTGGTAAGTTGGTGCCTGGGGTGGTTTTGGAGAAAAATATGAAAAGTTTATTCTAGAAGGTGTTTTGTTTTAAGTTAAGTATTTTAGAAAAAAGATTAAGTGGAACACCATATTTTTATAATAGTGTTCCACGCTGATGTGTCTCCTTCTTATTGAAGGGCACAAACACCTTGGTTTGTGCCAAGACTCTATGAAAGTTATTCTCACCACACAAACATTCTACAAATATTTCTTAAAGCTGTTGCAGTAGAGTCTACTAAATCTTGGATCATACATTGCTAAAAGCAATATCCAATTAATGGCTATTAGATTTTGCTACATTAGCTTAATTTGTAAGATATTTATAAGAGCAATCACAATGGAGGAGCCAAATGTTACTTATATCTAAAATGGCTCTTCAAATTTATAAAAAACCTTACATTAGATTAGCAAAACAAAAAAAATGCAAAATAAATATTTGATTGGAAGCTGGTTTTCACTACAAAAGAACAGTTCTGGCACTAATTAAATGCTCGGAAGTGTGATTAAATGTCAGGAAGTATATAGTTCAGGTTAGTTAGTAAATATATGTAGTAGAGTGCCCAGAAGGACAAGAACTTTATATCGTGCACATGAGACACGCCAAGAAGTCCTAGCATAGAATAATGTGCCAAGATTTATAACTTATTGGCACATTTTTATGCTGCACCAATTTACAAAATTAGTGGCACACTCTCATGCCACCTGATAATAAATTAAAAGAGATCATAATCTTATATAGACATAAAAACGTAATATGAAATAAATAATTAATTGCTAATAAACATATATGACCGCAACCATACCATGACCATTGTTGCTAAAGCATGTAATGCTCTTAGGGGATCGAGTACAGGTCGAGTGCGATTGATCGCAGGATCGGTCGTAATACCAAAAGCTCAAGTTGAGAATCAGGGCAATCTGCGATCGATCGCACTCTACCTGTGCTCGATCCCCTGAGAGCATTACATGCTTTAACAATTGTAACATTGTTCCTTACAAATCTACTACCAATTCATATAACTGTTTTTAATAGCAAAATATAGATATAAAAAATATCACCAATTCACATAATTGTTCCTTACAAATCTATTACAGTTAAATATAACCACAATAATAGAAGGTGCCCCGTGTTGATCAGCCCGTCCCATAGAAGCTAAGCTAAGGTATGCTCTTCATGTTGCAGCCAACAGAAATGTGGAGATTCATCTTGAGAATAAAGATTATTTAGAATGAAAAAATTATGTATCTCCATAATTATTCTACAGTATATAACCTGAAAATTTTCCTTGTAAATGTATGAAGAGAAAACATCGATCATTTCAAGAATTTTGGTATTAAGTTGAACCTGGCTGGCCTGTAGATTTGAACCAGTTTACGCATTCTCCCATGCAATCAAATGCACATTTCATGAATTTAACAGGAACAAATCCTATCTCTGCATATCCGTTCACTTTATTTATTCTCTTCATGGGCTCTTTATTTCTGCAGGCTTTCTCACAAATATTAGCGCAATATTTAATGAAGAATGCAGGTTTACCATCTAAATGGGGGGAGACAAAGGCAAGTGTAGAGGAAGGGGGAGGGCCATTAGCATGAGCTACAATAATATTAATATCTACCATCATCAAATTGATCAACACTATTATCATCTTCACAAGTGCATATTGTTTATTTTATTTTGGAACTAATTGATCGATTAATTCTTCTTACAATTAAGATATATAAAATTAATATATGTTTTATATAAAATAAATAAATTAAAGCTTTTAGTGAGAACAAAGAGTTCTTTAAAGAATATTGCTGGTGACTTTTGGCAAGGTATAATGGGTTTTGAATTGGTTAATTATCTTTTGGTTTTTCTTGTGAAAATTAAAAGTCGTTGGAAATGTCGTCGAAATGAGTCATTAATGTAAGTTGTAAACTTGTAGCCATTTCATTGGTGCCAAAAGTCACCATTAATTCATTGAAAAACTACTCTATTTTTTTTTTTTTTTTCAAATATTGAAAGCATTTGTCTATATATATATATATGAAATGACTTGGTGAGAAATTATCATTTTTCAAAATAAAACATTTAAACTTGGAAATGATTCAATGACTCAATATGTACCATTGAATAACTTCCAAAAAAGACAAAAGGGTTGGGTGTAAAACAATGGAAATAAGCACAGTAGTTGTGAAGATGATCGTGGTGCTGAATATGATTGAGCAGGCTCATAATGGCCTGTCGTCGGCCCAATTTGATTTATATAAGAATTGCGCTAGAAAATGTGACGACTGGTGCTTGCATCTGCAACATCATCTCGTTAATTACTTGGACTGTGCAGCTGCTTGCATGGAAGAATGCATAGAGTACTATTTCACAAACCTATGAGAACCAATTTAATTTCTGGCGCCTTAGGGTTTTCTCGCTTTCTCTCTAGCGCCGCAGCCTCATGTAAGCCCCCTCTCCCATGTTGAGGGGAGGAGCTAGGGATGGCCGTTTGCGGCCTCCCTCCTCCCCCTCGCCTTCCCTTGCACCGGGTGTTAGTAGTTTACTTGATGTCCCTGGCCCAGGTTGCCTCCTCCCTATCCTTTCTCTGCCGTTCCTTCCTCTTTGTTCTGCTTTTGTCCCTGTCGGGGCTCTCTAGTTGTTTTCTGCTCATTTCCTTTATGTTTTTTTGCTATGTTTTTTGTGTGTTGTTCTTGTAGCTTTGCCTGTGTGCCACTCGCTGTGGGTGCTGATTTTGGGCATTTCTTTCAAACTCCTCCTAGTTTTGTTTTATGTTCGCCGCCGATCTCCTCTACCCGCTCTGCCGCCCACTATCTGCTGCTGGGTTTTTTCTCGCGCCCCTCCAGCGATGAGCTTCAACATCTCCTACTGCAATGGTTTTCCGGCCAGCTGGCGATCAGCTTCGCCACCCTCCGTCCACTGTTTTTGGCATTTTTCCACGTCCCCACCCCGTCGAGCTTCCATCGTTCCCTTCCGGTGTCAGTGTTCGGTGAGTGTACAATTGGCATCCATGTTGCGTGTGCCTGTTCCCGTTTGTTTTATTTTCTTTGTATTGTCTTTGTTCATGTTTTTTTCCCTGTATGCATTTCATTCATATCATTTGCTTGTAATAAGCCCTGCGTCTTTGGTTTGCTCACGTTTTATTTTGGTTCTCTTGCTTCTGTTTGTAATAAGGCTCTGGCCCCTCGATCTGCCTACTTGGATGTGAACTGAACTTTGGTCCAGATCTTTGGGTTGTGGATGTGATTTTTAGTCCAAACTTCAAGTTGTGGACGTGAACTTCATCCTGGCTTTTGGGTCGATGAGGAATTTGCGCTACCTATGCATTGTATTGCGTCTGTCTTGTGCAGATCTGTTATTTCAACTGAAAACTAGTCATAAGTTAGCGGAGATTTTAGGTGATGTTGTATTATTATAGCTTCGGCTATAATTTGCATTTTCAGGGCTTTGTGCTCCTGCGATGTTAGAACTTTATGCTCGTGATTATTATCAATGAAATTTAAATGTATTTCTTTCCAACAAAAAAAAAAAGGAGAACCAATTTAATTTGCATCAATAGTTGATTTTTGTAGAGAGAAAAGCTCTAGAAAAAACCTAGCTAGCCAGTTGTTCTAAGTGGTTGTTTTGTGTGGGTTATTGTTTCCCTGATCTGATGTGGTTTGATCTTGTGGAGAAAACTTTTGTTGTCGGTGTTCGTCCTTCAACGGCTCCCATTCGGTTTTCTACAGTACATTTTCTGTAACAACCACTTAACAGGAGTTGTTGTCTTCACTGCTTGCGACTCTTTACTGAGTCCTTCTGCTCCTTGTCACCACATTGTGCAGCCCTTATAAAGGCCTAACTTATTTATGATTCCTTTTAGATCATGAATGAAGCCATTACTTACTGTCTATTATTATTATTGTCTTTGTACTGCGTTTTTTGTTTGGGCTTTGTTGTTGAGGTGCCCACTCCTTTGTGGTTGTTCGACCCATTGTAACCCGCTTCCCCTTATTAGAATAAAAAAAATTAAAAAAAATTGCATATCGTTTGAAATAGAGGGTTTATATATATATTCGAGATGTTTTGGTTTTATTATGTAATTTCCTACTTCAGATTTTTTTTTTTTTTACTTAAAACTAAAAATAAAAATAAAATTAAAAAGTTTTGAGAATTGGGGGTGGCCATGGCTGCTACGGGCCACCCCCTGTATCCATTTCAGCTGGCGGGCACTCTCATCTTACCTTTATCATAATGGGTTATTGTGGCATCATCTTTTGGATAGGCCATTGTTTTAAAAAGAAATAAAAAAAGTTTAGGGGTAATTACCTTTTTCCCCATCAAGTACAACGCATTGTCACTTTGTCTCCATGAACTGACAACCCTACTGTTCGACCCTATCAAACTACCATTTTGTGCCAAAAACCCTAATTCCGTCTATCAAATGCGTTAACTCAGACGGTCAACCCGTCAGGTGCGCTCCACTTGCTATCTTGAAATGACAATGCATTGTAGTTGATAGTGACAATGTGACAATGCGTTGTAATTGATGGGAGAAAATGTGAGATAGAAAATTTCAAGATGGCATGTGGGGCGCATGTGACGGGTTGACCTTCTGAGTTAACGCCCTTGACTGGCAGAAGGGGAATTTTGGGAACAAAATGATAGTTTGATAGGGTCAGGTAATAGAGTTGTCAGTTTATGGAGACAAAATAACAATGCGTTGTAGTTGATGATAAGAAAAGGTAATTACCCCAAAAATTTAAAAGCTGATGGACATTGCCACATTAGTTCAATAGAATGAAGGTGGGATATATAGCAGTGTAGTATATAACGTTTCCTGATAACATATATATAAATACACACTATTAGATATGTGAAACCTAACTTGGACCACGAAATAAAATCTTCATTTTTTCTTTTTCCTTCGCTTCTCAATTCATCCATGCAAAGAAAAACCTAGCTCCATAGTCATATATATATATATAAAATGAAGACCTCTTGAACATAAAATAAAGATTTTATTTTATAAAGAAAATAAGAATAAGATCCATCTCCTACAATTTACAAATAACTCTAGTAGTCTGTAATATTGTAATGAAAGAAATATCCACTACGTACATATATATATATATATATATATATATATATAGCTAGCATGAAGAGGTGAGAAGGAGATCGAGGGAGAGAATTAAGAGCAGATATTAAGAAAGGATATAAATTTCCTCTAAACAGGAAATTTCTTTCGACTTATTATAATAAATGACAAGTGTTATTCAATATGTTTAAATTTCTAAAAAAAATTAACATAAATTTCCTCCAAACTGAAAAATTGGTTCTCATGGAAATTTGAAGGTGACAACACAATCTTCCAAGCAATCAAATGCACATTTCATGAATTCAACAGGAACAAATTCGTGCTCTTCATAAAAAACATTGCCGCAGGCTTTCCCACATAATTTAGCGCAATATCTAATGAAGGATGCAGGTTTACAATCTAATAAAGGGGGCGATTCAAAGCCAGAGGGCAGTGTAAAGGAAGGGGGAGGGCCATTAGCTTGAATATCAAGCATCATGATCAAATTCATCAACACTAGTATCATCTTTACAACTGTGCTTACACCATGTTCTTCCATGGGAATAATGGTGACCAAATTAATTATGTTGTTTTTTGGAATATCTGATGAGATGATCAGTAGGTAGAAACCCTTTTATTAATTTGTTATTTGGACCTTCAATCTCCGCAATTTATAAGCAGATGGAGTATTTCCAATTTCAAATATTTTTATTTTATTTTGAAAAAATTGATTCGTTCTTACAAAGAGATTTTATATAAACAATAACTTTTAAACTTTTGGCAAGGTACGTATAATGGCCGGCTTCTGAGTTGGTTAACTTTTAGACTTTTCATTGGCCAAAATTAAATTAAAGCTGTTATAACTTGCCAAAAGTCACCATTAATCCTTTAAAATCTACTCCTTTTTCAAACTAAAAGCTTTTGTTTAATTATATGAAATCACTTGGGTAGAATTTATCATTTTTCAAAATAGAACTTTTAAACTTGGAAATTATCCAACTGCTCTTGTACGATAAGTCGTTATATATTGTGCCATTCAAATCATATTATTCCATCGCACTGTATCATTCTCCCAACTCAGCCTAACTGCCACAAAAATATGCCAAATAGAATATGATCATGCTTCCTACCTTATGATATAAATTTTGTTTTATTCTATCTAACGATTTACATGGTATTACCTTATTTATAAATAACATGCTAACATATTTATTATGCGACAATATATATACTATTACATCTATAAAAATAAATCTGAACCGTCAAAAAGTTCATCTCCTTAAATGAAATGAAGATCAAATGAACCAAGTTGAAATAACAACTAAAGGGCGCTATGTATTTCCATATGAGTAATGCTTGGCGCAGGGGTGCAATCCGTATGAAATCCGGATTTGCTGACATGGCATGGTCAGTGGGCCATGCCATGTCAGCCCACTTACAATTAAAAAAAAAAAAAAAAAACAAGAAAAAAAAAATCGCATTTCATTTTAGGTCTGAAATCCTTCTCTTTCCTCTTCGTTTTCTTCCATTCCAGCCACCTTCCTCTCCTTCTCTCCATCTCCCTGGTTTCCTCCCTGCCCAGAACTGCCTTTCCCTCCGTCGCGCCTGTCTCTCTCACTCCAGCGATAGATCTCCGGCGACTCGAGAAGAAAAGAACGCTAGTTGGGCCTTAGCAGAGGATTTGGGCTTCGGGAAAGGATTTCAAAAATCCCAAGCACACTGCTCTCTCACAGAAACGGTAATCCGTTTATTTTAATTTTGGATTTTTTTGCTTTAGATTGGAATGTGATTTGAAGGTTGATTTTTGTTGATGGGTAAGCCGTATTTAGGTTTTATGGGTAGCGTTCTTAGGTTAATTTTGCGGTTTTCTTTTGGTCAATTTTTCTGTTATTTGGCTTAGAATTTGGTTAAGAAGCTGAGGAGTTGTTTTTTTTTTTCTCCTTCAAATACGATCTACTGATTTGGCTCTTTTTTTTTCGTTCATTCTTTCTACTCATTTAGAATTGAAAGTTTAAAAAATTATAATATAGCTTATGACAAGAATTTTCATGGATGGTTATATGTTAATTTTCGGTTCTCTTTTCTACACCAGAAGGCAAGTTTATGAATAAAATGAAATAAAATGCCCATCATGTCATCAGAAAATCGCAAACCAAACAAGATTGGTGTAAATGTTTGAAGGTTACTGGCTTGAATGTGTGTAATGTTTGAAAAGAGAACCGAAATTTCACTTTGCTTTGTTGAAGGTTACTAACAAATCATTTATGCATTAATTTGTTTAGCTAATTTGAATTTTTCTTCTAATAACTGCTAGATGGACTCGTGGAATGAGTGCGAAGTAGACTATTTGCGCACACAAATTTCAATTGATGAAGCTTCACCTCCCCAAGCTGGCCCCCAAAATGGTTTGTTCGGCATTTAATTCTTCCTTTAATTTTTCTTCAACTCATTGTATTTCTTTTTAATTAGTATATACTAATCATTATTAGTATTTCTTTCTAATTAGTACTCACATGTTATTATTCACATTTCAAATATGTTAATTTTTTTTTTTTTTTTGGGTATAGATGGAAATGAAATTGTGCATGATGTAGAGTTTGGAAATATAGACAACACGTCCGAGTACAAGCTCTTAGATGGAGATGAATTTGTTGAGGAACCTAAGAGAGGTATGACGTTTAACTCCCTAAGAGAACTTGACTTATATTATAAGAAGTATGCCAAGAAAGAAGGTTTTGCGGTGGTCATAAAAAAGGCTACTAAGAATGATAGTGGGCGTGTAATTCACATCACCCTTGCATGTGGTCGTCAAGGCAAACCAAGAACCAAGTTAAGTAATACCTTCTCCAAGCCAAATACAAGTACCAAAACCGAGTGTAAGGCTAGGTTGAATGCAAAGTTTGTTGAATCAAAGTGGTTTGTGACTAGTGTATACATTAACCATAATCATGGTTTAAGCCCAAGCAAAGCTAGATACTTTAAATGTTATAGGAATTTGGATTCTATCACAAAAAGAAAGCTTGAGGTAAATGATAGAGCTGGGATTCCATTGAGTAAAAATTATGACTCTTTAGCTGTTGAAGCGGGGGGGGTATGAGAACCTTCCATTTCTAGAAAAAGATTGTCGCAATTCTATTGAAGCAAGACATCTTCAACTTGGCGAAGGAGGCGCCGAAGCACTTCTTGACTATTTCACTAGGATGCGACTAGTGAATGATGGTTTTTACTTTCAAATGGATTTGGATGGTGAATCTAGGTTGAGAAATGTTTTTTGGGCCGATGCACGAAGTAGGGCATCTTATGAAGATTTTGGAGACGTTGTTACATTTGACACGACGTATTCAACTAATAAATATGGAATGCCATTTGCTCCTTTCGTGGGAGTGAATCATCATGGTCAATCAATTCTATTTGGGGCAGGATTACTATCAGGTGAGGATACATAAACTTTTGTATGGTTGTTCAAAACATGGTTGAAATGCATGAATGACCGAGCCCCAAGTGCAATAATAACAGACCAAGATAGGGCTATGAAAAATGCAATTGCAAGGGTATTTCCAGGAACCCGACATAGATTGTGTTTATGGCACATTTTGAAAAAGCTTCCAGAAAAGTTTGGTGCACATTCACAATTTGATGGCATTAAGAGTACCTTACGAAAATGCGTGTATGATTCTCAAACACATGGTGAGTTTGAGGAAAGCTGGAAAACTCTACTTGTGACTTATAATCTTGAGGATAATGATTGGTTGCGTGGGTTATACAATGAGAGGGCTTCTTGGATACCAGCATATTTGAAAGGGGTGTTTTGGGCTGGAATGACTACTACACAACGGAGTGAAAGTATGAACGCTTTTTTTGATGGATATGTGCACCCGACCACCACATTGAAACAATTTGTTGACCAGTATGATGGTGCTTTGCGTAAGAAGGTTGAGAATGAGAGGATTGCTGATTTTAATTCTTTTAATACTACAATTCAATGTGTAACCATATTTCAATTTGAGAAAAAATTTCAAGAATGTTACACAAATGAAAAATTCAAAGAAGTCCAAGAGGAGCTTAAGGGGAAGATGTACTGCACTCCGTATCTTTTGAGTAGTGAAGGCACAATTTGTACGTATCAAGTGGATGAACAGGTAGCAGTTACTGATGCTTACATGAAACATGTTAAATTTTGTGTTTGCTACAATGGCGATGAATGTGAATTAAAATGCAGTTGTGGCCGGTTTGAAACTAGAGGGATCTTGTGCAGACATGTCTTTTCTGTACTTAGCGCATGTAATATTACATCGTTGCCACAAAAATATTTTCTTGATCGTTGGAGGAATGACTTGAAGCGAAGGTATACTTTCATTCAAAGTAGCTACGATTCTTTGGGTGCCAACCCTATTGCTCAAAAGTATGATGACTTATGCAAAGATATGCATAAATTGGCAGCGCTTGCCGTAACAAATGTGGACAACTACATGGAAGCGACAAAATATGTTCATATGTTAATGGACAAATTTAGTGGTTCAAGCTACGAACCTAGTCCACCCTCCCAAGCACTTGTAGGTGCATCTTCTACATGTAATAAATCCATGGATGGCGTGGAAAATAATAAGGTACGTAGTCCCCTCGCGGTTCGTGGTAAAGGTAAACCATCATCAAAAAGGAAGATGTCTCCGGTAGAAGAGGTGGTGGTGAAGAAGTAACAAAGAAGAAAGAATCAATCTAGTGACACAAATCCCAAACAAAAAACAAGACAAAATCAGGTTTAAAATTCAACTTTCCCTTGTGTTTAGTTATGTTCATTAAAAACATGTCCATATTTCTGAATTTTTTTCGTATTTTTTGTAACGAAACATATTTTTTTTTAATTGAAGACATCCGAAGGAATGCAAGAGATCGCATCGAACACAAATGAAGCTACATTGCCTTCAAGAACTGATATTCAGCATGATTATGTACATGAAACTCAAAATAGTGTAATCAGTCAGGTATTTTTTTTTTCTTCTTTTTGTAAAAAGAACAAACTTTTTTTATATCAGAATAATTTGGATTATATTTTTTTCCGAAAACTTGGTCATAATTTTACAGGAAATATGGCCTACTTGGATCTAAGAGTGACATGTGGCATACAACGGTAATTCATATAGTTATTTTCTTGATTGTGGTCATGCTCTTTTATTACTAGTACTCCTATCCATTATTATTATTATTATTTTTTCTAAACAGATTAAAAGCTCCAAAAGAATTGAAGGCAGAATTGGGCCCAAGTTACTTTGAAGGCTGGAGAAGAGTTGTTGTATTTGCTATTTTATTTTGAAGGCTGGAGAAGAGTTGTATTTGCTATTTTATTTTGAAAGCTTTTGATGTTGTATTTCACATTCTATTTTATTTTAAAGGCTTTGGATGTTGTATTTCACATTCTATTTTATTTTGAAAGCTTTTGATGTATTTCACATTCTATTTTATTTTGAAGGCTTTGGATGTTGTATTTTACTGGCTTTGGATGTTGTATCTCACAGAATCACATTTTCTATTTTAATATGTTAATGTTGTGCACTGGCTTTGCATGTTATATCTCACAAAATCACATTTTCTATTTTAATCTTTGTGTTAATGTTGTACACCGGGGATTGTTCTTTTCATATGGCTTCGTGCTTTGCCAACTGGTGTTTTGGATCTGAAGTTCAATATTTAAGGATCCATGGCAATTTGTGATAAGTCTGTTCTTTTTTATTGTTTAAGAGCAAATTCATGATTATCTGAAAATTATTTAGAAACTGTTTCCACAAGCATTTATTGGAAGCAGTCATTCAATTTCTTTTGAAAACCATAGACATACTCCAACTGGAAAACTTTCTTCAAGAAAGGCTGAGATATTGGATCATTATCTTGTCAGTTAAGTAAAATCAATTCAACATTTGATCATTCAAAATTAGTGTTTACACAAGATAATACCAACGAGAAATATCTACAACCTTACGCAGAGGCTACCATTCAATGTAACATTTTCTATGTTGCAGATGCACAATGAAGTTCAAAATGTTAACTTTATTACTACAGATTGCATAAGGAAACAAATTACAATGCTTTATACATTGCAAATGTGCATTCCTAGTTGTCATTTCTTTTCCATCAAGCTCCCCACTCTTATAGATGAGAAATGAGGAGAGCTCTTGCCAGATCCTTCATAATCTCAACATATTCCCACCCAATTCGGAAGCTTTTGCTCTTGATCCATCCCCAAACAGGCTGCAAATTTTTGAAAGAGATTTTTAATTATCATAAAAAATTCGCAAATAAAAAAAAATTAATACAGTACAGCAATCAGATGAACAGTTAGAAGTAAGAAAGGCAAATCAAATGCTTCAAAAAAAAAAAAATCCAGAATGTCCTTTACACAACACTTTGTGTCGCAAAAGAGATTTTTATCCTAATGGAATAAACCACATTCTTATAGTATTCAAGGATCTTTATTTTGGAGGCGTACTGTAAACTGCTATTTGTATAAAATTTCTCCAAGGAAATTAAGCCTTATTTAAATAAAAAGTTGTTTATAGATTGTAACTTTTGATATGGTGATCAGATTGGTTATAAGTCAAGTGGCTTTCTGTCTCTCTCTCTCTAAGAAATATCCCTTAGGATTATGAGTTTCCAAAAAACACTACGGTGCCACTATCATTCTTAGTATCCGCTTTTATAACCACCGCACAACCCTCTTTTTTGGCATACTTCTTATAATATAAGTTCTCCTATAGAGTTAAACATCATACCTCTCTTAGGTTCCTCAACAATTTCATCTCCATCTAAGAGCTTGCAAGACTCTACATCATGCACTCTTTCATTTCCATCTATACAAAATAATAATAATAATAATAGTAATAATATAGTTGAAATGTGAATAATAACATTCACTTTGATTCAACATTCAACAAATAATTATTAAAATATTCTAATAAGAAAGAAATACAATGATTTGAAGAAAAGTTAAAGGTCATAATTTTTTGCCTAACAAACCATTTTGGGGGCCAGCTTGGAGGGGTGAATCTACATCAATTGAAATCTGTGTATGAAAATAGTCTACTTCCAACTCATTCCACAAGTCCATCTAGCATTTATTAGAAAAAAAATTCAAATTAGCTACAAATCATCAAACATTACAAGCAAAGTAAATTGAAATTTCAGTTCTCTTTTCAAACATTACAAGCCAGTAACCTTCAAACATTTACACCAATCTTGTTTGGTTTGCGATTTTCTGATGACATATAACCATCCATGAAAATTCCTGTCATAAGCTGTATTATAATTTTTAGAATTTTCAATTCTAAATGAGTAAAAAGAATGAACAAAAAAAAAAAAAAAAACTGAGCCAAATCAGCAGATCATAATTGAAGGAGAAAAAAAAAAAAACACAACTCCTCATATTCTTAACCAAATTCTAAGCCAAATAACAGAAAAATTAACCAAAAGAAAACCGCAAAATTAACCTAAGAACGCTACCCATAAAACCTAAATAGAGCTTACCCATCAACAAAAATCAACCTTCAAATCACATTCCAATATAAAATAAAAAAAAACCCCCAAAATTAAAAGAAACGGATTACCGTTTCCGTGAGAGAGCAGTGTGTCCTTGGGATTTTTGAAATCCTTTCCCGACGCTCAAATCCTTTGCCGACACCCAACTAGCCTTTCTTTCTTCTCGAGTCGCCGAAGATCTATCCCTTGAGTGAGAGAGACAGGCGCGACGGAGGGAGAGGCTAACCATAAAACCTACATACAGCTTACCCATCAACAAAAATCAGCCTTCAAATCACATTCCAATCTAAAGCAAAAAAACCTAAAATTAAAAGAAACGGATTACCGTTTCTGTGAGAGAGCAGTGTGCTTGGGATTTTTGAAATCCTTTCCCGACGCCCAAATCCTCTGCTAAGGCCCAACTAGCGTTCTTCTCTTCTCGAGTCGCCGGAGATCTATCGCTGGAGTGAGAGAGACAGGTGCGACGGAGGGAAAGGCAGTTCTGGGCAGGGAGGAAACCAGGGAGATGGAGAGAAGGAGAGGAAGGTGGCTGGAATGGAAGAAAACGAAGAGGAAAGAGAAGGATTTCAGACCTAAAATGAAATGCGGTTTTTTTTTCTTTCTTTTTTTTATTTTTTTTTTATTTTTTAATTGTAAGTGGGCTGACATGGCATGGCCCACTGACCATGCCATGTCAGCAAATCCGGATTTCATACGGATTGCACCCCTGCGCCAAGCATTACTCTTTCCATATATATACCATGTTTTTGAGCATTGGAGTAAAAAGTTAATTTATTCACGCATTGAAGTAACAAAAAGGTTAATAGTTTTAGAACCAATTATTCCAAGTGTTTGTCACGCTCCCCAAATATATATGTTACATTTTGACTAACAAATTCGGTAAAGCTAGTCTGACCTATTCCAATAGTACCGTTGAAAAGTGTAGTGATTAGATATGTCTACTACACTGAACTCCAACATTTGTTCTATTCTATTCATTTGTTGCAAACCAAGGAAATTCCGGCCTATCAAATGAAGACAACACTTGAAGCTCACATGAGCTCGAGCTCATCTGATCACCAGGTGTCACGGTAATACTCACTCACATTCCAAGCCCGTATATATAAATATACACACAGAGAGGGAGAGACAGAGAGATCGCTAGCTAGGCAGAGTAATGGAGGACAGGAACCTAGGCAATGTTCAAAAACATTCCAGATTTCTTCAACGTTATTTTTGTCTAATCTCCATTATCTTACACATCCTTCCCTTGGGCTGTCGGTCTTTCGACTACGGCGAAGCTCTTTCCAAGAGTCTCCTCTACTTCGAATCCCAGCGTTCCGGCCGGTTACCCCACAACCAGAGAGTCAAGTGGCGCCACCATTCCGGCCTCACCGACGGTCTGGAACAAGGAGTTACGTTCATTTCCCATACCCCAATTGCCAAACTCAACATATATTTATACACATTCATCTATTGCATGCTGCAATCTGCCGGCCGGTGACTTTTTTTGGTTTTTTTGTTTTTTCAGGTAGACTTGGTGGGAGGGTACTATGATGCCGGCGATAATGTGAAATTTGGTCTACCAATGGCTTTCACTGTAACAATGCTATCGTGGAGTGTCATTGAATATGGAGAACAAATTGCCGGTGCTGGCGAGTATCATCACGCTCTGGAGGCGATCAAGTGGGGGACGGATTATTTCATCAAAGCCCATACTCACCCGAATGTTTTATGGGCAGAGGTAATTCAAATTTCAAACACTTCTTACAAATTCAGAACATCTCAATCCACGCGTCTCTGTCGCGAGTGGGCTATTACCTCCACACTCACCGGAAAATAGATTTTGAATGTCAGAGCAGTCAGTCAATCAGTCTCCGCGCGGACCCATTTTTAGCACCGTGATTGGCGCGTGTCTCACTCGCGGCAGCGGGATGCAAATTTTTTTTTTGTTTTTGCTTTTATTGTTCAACTATTTAATATCTATCTATCTATTTTTTTTTTTTTTTTTATCAAATGTTATTATATAGGTTATTAACATATAAAGAATTTTAGGTGGGTGAAGGGGACACCGACCACTACTGTTGGCAGCGGCCGGAGGACATGACAACATCACGACAAGCTTACAAGGTTGATGCTGACAATCCCGGGTCGGATGTTGCGGGTGAGACGGCAGCGGCAATGGCAGCGGCTTCAATTGTGTTTAGGAGAACAAATCCACATTACTCTCACCTACTATTACACCATGCACAACAGGTAAGCTAGTTTAATCAGGTTGTTATATAAGAATATATGTGGTGGGTATACTGTTCACCAAAATTGAAGTATTTAATTAGCGATATTAATGCTAGAGGAAGCGTTTAACTAATAATCTTTTGTTTAAAAAAAATTAATTAGGGTTATATTAATAAATGGGTTTGATTTGCAGTTGTTTGAGTTTGGTGACAAGTATAGGGGAAAATATGATGAAAGTATTGGGGTGGCAAAAGGGTACTATTCTTCTGTGAGTGGGTACATGGATGAGTTGTTGTGGGCAGCTTTGTGGCTATACAAGGCAACTGACAAGGAGGATTATTTGAGGTACATGCTGGAGAAGGCAAATCTTTTTGGTGGGATTACTTGGGCCATGACTGAGTTTAGCTGGGATGTCAAGTATGTCGGTGTTCAAATCCTAGCTTCAAAGGTAAACCCCTCTCTCTCTCTCTCTCATTGACAATTTTTGACAAAGACTACACCACCAATCCAATGTTTTTAGCCTAGCTACGCAAGAGTCAAAAGAAATGAAATGGTTTGTTTTTTTTAGCAAAAGTGGTAGGAGGAGAGATCATTTGTAGCTATCCTACTTGAGCGTGACTATAGTAGCCTTTACTCGCCGAGAGCCGCACATGAGAAGCCTAAATGGTATGAACCGCATGTATTCTCTCAAGTCTAACTTGAGTCATATCTTGACCCAACCCTACCAGAACATAGAATGGTTAAATTGCTATTATGAAAAATTAAAAAGCCCATGAAACCGTGACACAAAATTTGTGTAAGAACCACACAACTTTGATTGTTATGACATTAACTTCATTGACTTGATTTGGGTCTGATTTTGGAATTGGATTGTTGTCATTGGGATATATATTCTATGACAGGACACAAAAAAATATCTTAATTCTTACAAATTCAGTTTCAATTAAAATTAGATCTGGACCCGAACTTAAACTTCAAGTACACTAAAAAAACTACAGATTGAACGCATCAATTAGGGTCTATTATTGTGAAGGGTTATAATGATTACCCTTTGTGGCTATGTTGAGTTTGGCTTTCCACTAAAATCAAGGCTATCAAGCCACCCGAATGGCCAAATCCGAATTTTTTTTTTTTTTTTCTTCAAGCTTAGATTGATACACAGAGATCATTCTTTATTGGTGACAGCCCTAATTAGTGGTAATTATAGACAGAACCATACCCCATGTACTTTCAATCATATATCATTATCATCAGTACCATAATAGTGTTTTTGGAAATGAACCCATCCGAGATTACAAATATAAATGCGCAAAATCAGGAAATTTTGGGTTTTTACTTGTAATTTAATCTTAATACCACTTCTCTTTACTTTTTCAAGTTGCTGATGGAAGAAAAGCACAAGGAACACGCACACAAGCACATACTGGAACAGTACCGCTCAAAGGCCGAGCACTACCTATGCGCTTGCCTCAACAAAAACAACGGGACTAACGTGGAGCGCACCCCAGGAGGCCTACTGTACACCCGCCAATGGAACAACATGCAATACGTCTCAAACGCGGCGTTTCTTCTCACGCTCTACTCCGATCATCTCCAAGCCTCAAATCAGAAGCTCAGTTGCCCTAAAGGAGTGGTGGGCCCTCGAGAAATCCTCTCCTTTGCCAAATCACAGGTCGATTACATCTTGGGATCTAATCCAATGGCCGTGAGTTACTTAGTTGGGTTCGGCTCCAATTACCCACATAGAGTGCACCATAGGGGAGCATCCACTGAATCATACAAAGAGAACAAGGGTTTCATTGGGTGCACACAGGGGTACGATAATTGGTACGGACGAGGAGGTCGGAACCCACATGTCCTGGTTGGGGCCCTCGTTGGTGGGCCAGATAGGAAGGATCAGTTTAGGGATGAGAGGTCGAATTACATGCAAACTGAGGCATGCACGTATAATACGGCTACACTGGTCGGAGTTTTTGCTAAATTGCATGGATTACAAGCTGATCATCTCTCTGTTAATCCACCTTCAATTGCTTCTGCTTAAAAGGATAAGTATAGAGAAATTAGGAAGTTTTGGTGATTGAATCTGTGCACTAACCCAATATTGTATACCCGTTATATATATATATATATATATGCAAAAGAAAATACAGAAAAGAAACGGTATGGTGACAATTTGTGTTTGCATGTTAAAGGTTAAAGGTTCAGGTCGTATCCAAACATGAGTATAAGACTATATAAATGAATCATAATTCAACTCATTTAATTAAACGGGTCACAACCCTACACCTTAACCCGTTGATTTCGTATGTTGAGTTCATGTCTTGTCAAGGCATTAATATAAGACTATATATATATATATATATATGTCAATTTTAACCTCAATCATTTAATTAAACATGTCAAATATCTCATCTCTAATCTGCTAATTTTATGTTTGGTTCGTGTTAAATTCGAGTCATTCAAAAATTGATAGCCATACTCTGTTTGTTAATGTGTTTTGAGAGATATTTTTATTTAAAAAGTGTTTTGATATATTGTCTTGTGTATTACGTACATTGTTTAAAATAAAAAAAAAAAATTAACAAACCGCGCGCACTTGATTTTTAAAGATAATTTCTCAAAAGTGTAGGGAGGAAAAACAAAAAACATCAAATCCTAAAACGTGTATTCTTGTGAGTGGAAAGACATGTCAAATTGATCAACACCTACCAAAGACAAAAGCTAGTGGTATTTTGCAGGACACTTGTAAAAGATTTGGGGAGTTGTGACATTCACGGACATTTTGGGTTATCTTTTTTCTCCATGATTCTAGAATTAATAGCTTCCTCTAATTACGGGTGCTTCATGCTAAAAGCCAAACCTGAAGAACACAAAATCCACGGTCTCTTGTTCAAAATTCCGGTGTCAATGGCCGCAAATTAGCCGCATGAAAGTGAGCCTGAATTTAATGCTCTTTTTACTTTGCCAGGTTTACGCGATTGGCAGCGCGTGCACACACCCACAGTTTTCTTGCATATTTTTGGAAGGAGAGTTTAATTCTCCAAGCAAACTTTTGTGTCGACAATTCAATGCTGAAAAAGTAAGAACAGAGTACGTAATTTCATTAGAATGCTAGCGTGAATAAAACGTGACATTGCAGTCCCTAATAATGACGTGCAGCGAGGATATTATGAAGCCAACATAAAAACTTAAAAAATAACAAATATATATATATATATATATATATATATATATATTAGCGGAGTTGGCTAGCGTCTTTTCATTAGTTTCGTCTTTTAGTAGAGACTTTTGTAACTAGAGTTGTGTTGGTGTATCTTTCTTTTATAGTCTCAAATTCAGACTTTAAGTCTTTAACTGTATTTCTATCGCTTCAGCCTCTTTTTGGTGGTTGTCGTTGTTTACAAGTAAAGGTTAAGATAAATTTGCCTTAACCTATGCATATTTTGCTTCAGTAACCGTCTTGTACGACCTATGCATATTTTACGTCAGTAACCGTCTTGTACGGCCCATTGAGAAGATCGACCATATCCCTTGTTTGACTCATTTTCTATTATTTGTATTTGACTCATTTTCTATCAATTGTAATAATTTTTGTACTGTTTTAGTTTATTTTTGGTCTATTATTAGGGAGCCCAAACCCTTTTTCATTTTTAAGATTGTTCACTCATTCTTCCATTCAGATCATGAATGAAAATGATCATTCCATGTAACTAAATTCTTATTCAAGTAAAAAAAATTAATAATCTTTATTTTAGTGTGGAGTAATGTCCTCTTAAAATTAAGATAACTTTTACTTTAGAGAGGAAAAAAGATCTTGGCCATTTTAAATGAAATAGAAAGTATCTATTTAGTGCAATTTAAATTTCAGGATAATAAACTTGTCCAAAAAATTTACCCTCCAAAAAGACAATATTACCCTCCTAAATAGATATTCTTTGTTCCATTTAAAATTGAGATTATTCGTTTCGAGAAACTTCGCTAATAATTCAATTGAGAATTTAATAGTGATTTCCACTTATCCGAGAAAGAAGAGCGTCTACTTTGAGAGTGTGTACTAGTATCTCTCTGTATCCAATTCACCGTACTAGCCACGTTGAATTCGTGAGAAATTAATGGTGCTTTATGTTTAGATGCTAATTATATTTCTTTTTTGTTCCTACAAATTTGAAATTTGAAAGTGGGTTGAGGTTCAATATTCCTCATGTCAGATGTTTCAACAAATTTGAAAAATTCAAACCCACATAAATTTCAACCAAAGAACTCATCAAGATCCAAAATCCCATATGGCAAATCCTGATGATCAGTTGCAAATAACAGAGAGGAAGGAGGATAATATATATGATAGGCTGTAACGGAGATATATCTAACTCTAATGATGTCTTTTTTTCCTTTCAAAGAGTTTCGTGTCTTTCATCCAAACCAGAAATGCGAAGAAATATATTGAAAGGAAGAAGAATCACACATTTCACTATTTTCAGCAAGGGAAAAGAGAAAATGAACAACGTACGTAACTGATTCTCAAACATAACCTTAATAATTAGTATTACTCGGCTTTGTTCGAAAATGCTTTAACTCCATCAGACTGGTCCCCAGATCTCCTGCGGTAATCAGCTCCTTCTTCATGCTCCTCGTACCTGCGGTTGACAGATTGAAGATCATCCGCGTCACCTAGAGTAGCCGCCTCCGTGCCATCAAATACCTTTTCAGCTGTCTGACTCGCCACACCCTGCTGGGCTTCCCGGATCTTCTCCTCGGCGATATTTTTAAACTCTTCAGCCGTCGAAGGCGCTCTTTCTTCTATAAATTCACGCCCATGGCCGTTTTCCTTGCTTGCTTGGCTGTAACTCTGAAAAACATCACACCAATACACATGCACCTCAGAATTATGATCATGTCTGACGTCATTCCTAGACCAAAACAAATCTTTTTTTATTACATATATTATATATACCTTGACGGAGTTGTATGCCGCAGATGCTGCTTTGAAGTGCTTGGTCGGAGATGGTCGGAAGGAGATGCTGAGGGGGAAGAGACGGCCACCCATATTGGACACAAAGAGGTGAATAAGAGACTCGGAGAATTGCAGAGAGTTGCCTATAATAACATTGATGGCAGAGTGATGGCAGAGTGATGATGGAGTTGTACACGTGTCTTATGACTAGGATTTCACTTGGATCGTACGTGGCTCTGCATAGATTTGCCATTTAATTATAGGCATGCAAGGGTTCTAGGTTATCCTTTTAGTGAGCACTAATTCGGAGCACGCGGCGTGCGTGGCACTCTAGTGCAAAATTTTTTTTTTTTTTTTCTTTTAAAAAATTTTTTTGCACGCAGCGTGCCACTGTTTTGTTTTACCCTTAGTGGTTACAATATAGGCATGCAATATTATAGGGTAAAACAAAACAGCACGCGGTGTGCCATTTTTTTTTAAAAAAAAAAAAAAAAATTTGCTCGCATGAGTCAATATTATATATCTACCTTTTTCTTTTTCCTTTTTTAATTTTTTTTGAGAGTCTCTTGAAAATTTTGAAGAGCTACAAGAGTGTAACAGTGTACCAATAAAATTACAGGACCAGTTGATACCTGTAAAAATTATTGCAGCATGAGTCAAAGTTGTGTCCTTCGGAAAAAGAAGGAGACCATTTCAAGTATACTGGGGGCCAGAATAAAAAAATTAAAACAATACCTAAGTCCAAAGACTAGGCATAGGAAAATGAGATTAAATTTTGAGAAAATGGTATATACCACATATTTTATTATGTTGATGTGCCATGGTATAGTAGTTCTTGAATTATTATTATTATCATTATTATTTTTTAACAAGAGTTTATCGAAAAGCTACTACACTCTACAACATTAATTTGAGCCTGTTTAGAACTCTTAAGGGTCTATTTAGGATTGCGTTTGAGGGGTGTAAAAGTGATTTTTAACACTAAAAAAGTCTGTTTAAAGAAAAAAAATACTCGTTTGGTAAAAAAATTAAAAGTGCTTTTAAGAATTCAAAAAGCCTAAAAATGACAAAAAAAAAAATACTATTGGCAAAAACTTAAAAATGAAACTTTTGCTCAAAAGCTCTTTTTGACTTAAAAGCTCTTTTTAACTTAAAAGCTTTAAAATAAAGCTTTTGCCAAAAGTGCGTTTGGACAATTTTTAGGTTTTTTTGGCCCTTAAAAGTGCTTTTAATTTTTTTACCAAACAAAATTTTTTTTTCTTTAAACAAGCTTTTTGAGTGTTAAAAGCACTTTTAAACTTCTCAAACACAATTCCAAATAGACCATAAGTAAAATATTAACATAATATATAATATTACTCTTAAATTTTAAGCAAGCGACCATCTTATAAATTTTCAATAGCTAGATTCTCTATATTGACTCTTAAATTCATTGTCCTGAGATTGATGTCTCATGCTCAAGTAAATATAAATTTTCTTCAAATTGGGCGGATGAATTAATATTAATCTAATTTATAAAACTACCATGTATTCTTTATTATGTAAAAAAATATATAATATTTTTTAATTAGCATGTGAGACACATAGTTTTTTAATATAATTATTGGAAAAAAAGAAGAAGAAAGTATTTCTTAATTCTTAAATACGCAAAAGAACACACAATAATTTGGAGGAAATTTCTTTCTTGTTAATCCTTTAACTCCTCCTCCGTTAACCTCTAAAATTCCTTTCGCACACTCGGTTATTTCCTTCACAATCATCGTCACTATTCCCTTCCGACCACATCTTTCTTTTCTCCCACCACCTCTAAAGCTTGATGACACCAATCGAAGCTTTTTTGGTGCTCTTTGGTCCCGTTCTTTACTTGCGTATTTTTCAAGCTTTTGTTTCTTTAACTCAAATGGCATGGGTGGAAGGAATTTTCAATTCAATTTTATGAATTTGCTATGTACGTACATGTAGTTTAGCACTTGAAAACTACATACACATAGCAAATTTACTGGTTGAGAGAATTTTTGGAGAGGAACTGTTGATGGTCCAACTCTGACGTGGCGCTCAGTCTGAGTCTCTTTAATTATTAGGGTTTTTCTGATTCTTCCCATTAGCTCTTGCTTCAACTTCCACTCACAGCTGAGCTACCCATCGGATCCAACCCAATGGAATCTAACGGCCGAGACGCCTTTCGGATCCTCCACGAGCTCGACTCTCTCAGAGCCGCAAAAGCCGACATAGACAGCCGAATTTCAGCTCTCGAAGCCGAGCTCCACCACGCAACCCTCCAAAACGGCGTCGTCCCTAACGGCTCTTCCCCTGTGATCTCTACCGCCATCGATTCCCTCCTCAGCGACCATCACGATCACAATCTCACCCCGGAAATGATCCACCGGTACAGCCGGCACCTCTTGCTCCCATCTTTCGGGGTCCAAGCACAGTCGAACCTCCTAAACTCCTCGGTTCTGGTCGTCGGAGCTGGAGGCCTGGGCTCTCCGGCTCTGCTGTACCTCGCTGCCTGCGGCGTTGGCCGCTTGGGCATCGTGGACCACGACGTCGTTGAGCTGAACAACATGCACCGCCAGATTATCCACACCGAAGCCTTCATCGGCCGGCCCAAAGTCAAATCCGCCGCCGCCGCTTGTCGCTCCGTCAACTCCACCGTTCAAATTGTGGAGCATCAAGAAGCTTTACGCACTTCCAATGCCTTGGAAATTTTCAGCAAGTATCCTTCATCGTAATCGCAAATCATATACACAATGTTTCTTTTTCTCTTGTTCAATTACTGTTTGAAATGTTATGGTTTCCGTGACTGGCAATTTTTGCAAAGATACGATGTAATAGTGGACGCCACCGACAATGCTCCTAGCCGTTACATGATCAGTGATTGCTGTGTGGTGTTAGGGAAGGTAAATCAATTATGCTCGACTTCTCTATTAACTGATAGGCTTGTTCTTTGTGTATTAATTGCTTCGTTATTTATGCTTGCAGCCTCTTGTATCTGGTGCTGCTCTGGGATTAGAAGGGCAGGTATACTGTGCAGCAAAAAAAAAAAAAATCTCTCTAAAATAAGTCATAGAGTTCTATACTAGGTTGTGTTGTAGATTTAAATTCTGGGCATGAATCATAACCGTTAAACTTCATTGTATAGCTCACAGTTTACAATTACAATGGTGGTCCATGCTATCGATGCCTATTTCCAACTCCACCTCCTACAACAGCATGTCAAAGATGTGCTGACAGTGGTGTCCTAGGAGTAGGTAAGTCAATGGTTTGTTGTATTCGACCAAGCAACTTTCATAATACTAGTCTGCAATGTATTTACAATATAATCAAAATTTGTGTTTGTAGTGGAACTATATTTTTTATGTGCCCTGTCCTGAATGCAGAAAGAGTTGCAGTGTAAACTTTTCTTTGATGCACATAAGAATTGAAATTAGATTTAGCAGGTTGATTCCTTCACATAGGGCATTGCTGTAACCAGGATAGTAGTGGGGAAAGAATTGAAAAATACAGGAACAGGAAAAAGGCATATAAAGAATTGAACTTTGGAATGTGCAGTAATGCGCGAATTTTTTAACATAAGAGAAACTATTGTAGCATTAAGAGTCTCAATGCTCTTCATTTGATGCTTAATTCTAGTCCAGTCTTTTTGTTTATTATTTTTTATTTCTGGGTATTTGAACTGCTCCCTGTTGCTTAAATTCATTTCTTATTTTCAGTTCCTGGTATCATTGGCTGTCTCCAAGCTCTTGAGGCTATTAAAATAGCAAGTGTGGTTGGTGAACCACTCTCAGGACGGATGCTTCTATTTGACGCATTAGCAGCACGAATACGTATTGTATGTTTCATGCTCTGCACCTTTAAAAGTTCCTTCCAGTATTGAAATTCATTTGGGCGGGGGTCAGGTAGAAGTCTAAATCTTGTGTTACAGGATGCAGTGTTCTTAATTAAGACAATCTTTTGAAGATCATAGAAGATAGACTAAAGTTCTAGCATTTGTTAATATGGGGATAGCTGAGACTGAATCTTATATTAACATAGATGGAAAAAGTATTCACCTGAAAGTGATTTTAATAGATGGAAAGCAATATAAAATTGTAGACCTAACTAAACATGTATTAAACACTTGAATCAAAGGTTAGGGCTTGTTTATTGACTTCATTCAACAGAAGGCAAAATCAAGTTGGAGGTAGTTCTGTTTGCGCGGATTCCTGCTCCACTACCTCTATTTCCAGGCCCCACTGCCCCATAATATTACTATCTCGTTACTGTAAAGTTTACCATAATTTCTATCTTTCGCAGTTAGACCACCTTTTGCATGGATGACATTGACTTGTTAAGAAAGTGCACATTTACAATTTTTTTCTTTTTCCCTTTCTGTTTTGGGGTTGTGCAATGCATCTTGATATGATGTTCTGTTATTTTCTCAACTGTTTATGTTAGAGTTTAGCAGTGGCAGGCATTTGCAACCTGGCACACTAGAGCGTTTTCTGGATATCATAATCGGATGTTGCTCAACAAGAGTTATGATATTATGAAGGCATTTCTTTAGAATCGCTAAAGCGAGAGTTACTTTTATACGATGGCAGTTGATCTAGGTTTCCCCTTTTAAGTGGGTTCATTTTGTACTTATCATGAAGTAATCCCTAATAGTTAATTAACTTAGTTTGTGGTTCTTTGTGTGCATGTTAATTGATATTGGACAGATTGTGTTTATGCTTTAAGCTCTGATGCTTTATATATTTGTATTCATAGCTGACTTAAATTGCAGGTAAAGATTAGGGGAAGATCATCAGAGTGTGAAGTTTGTGGAGAAAAATCGACATTCACCCAGCAGCAATTTCGAGAGTTTGATTATGAGAAGTTTACTCAGTCTCCACTGTCTCCGGTAGTTACATTTTGTCTCTTGTCTTCCATTTTCAACTGCAAATTTGAACTTTATGGAGCTTTACTGAACCAAAGTTTATCATTGCCCAAAATGTGGATACCCTGCTAACTGTGTTTGCAGTTAAATTCAGCTCTCTCTCTCTCTCTCTCATTTGACAAAAGAAGTGATATTTGAAACTTGATGCAGTCACCTTTGAAGTTAAACCTGCTCCAGGCAGATTCCAGAATAAGCAGTAAAGCCTACCATGATAGGGTTGCTAATGGGGAGGCACATGTATTGGTGGATGTCCGGCCAGCACACCACTTTAAGATTGTTTCTCTTCCCAAGTCCTTGAACATCCCTCTCCCAAGTTTGGAGGCTCGGTTGCCTGAAATTTCTTCAGCTTTAAAGGAAGAGGAAGAGCGGAAGGGTGCGGGTTCTGATTTAAGTGCTCAATTATATGTAATTTGTAGAAGGGGTAATGATTCTCAGAGGGCTGTTCAGTCTCTGCACAAGATGGGTTTCACTTCAGCCAGGGATATTGTTGGGGGTTTGGAGTCCTGGGCCCAGGATGTCGATCCCAACTTCCCCACCTATTAGCATTCGTGTTTATTGTGGGACGTTTGAGCTTCATTGCTGTAAACTTTTCTTCAGGTTTTAGTTTCTGCATACATCTTTTTGTTTTTGGGCCAAGGTTTCTATATATTTATTGGTTACTTTCAGTTTCACATAAACAAACAAAAAGGTTCCTAGACTAAGCCACTCAATCGTAAGACTACCCCCAAAGGTTTCTATTTATTTACTTTGTCAAAACACCTGGAAGTCTCCCTTCAATGTGGCTATTTCCAGTGCAGCCGATTTCCTTTTAAACTGTTTGAGACGTTAGGTACATAAAATTAAAATGAGACAATGGCAACGAAACTAGTCATTTGGAATTTCCATCTTTTTTCTTTCTCTTCTCGAGAGGAGCGTTGGAAATTTTATACCCAGCTTGCAAACTCAATAAGAATTCAGTGACTTAGGGTTGAAAGATTTAACTCATTTAATGATTGACGTATAGAGTTTCATACCAATGTTTTGATACCCCAAAATCCAACACAACAATTAAAACTGACAATCTTTTTACAACAAAAAATTAATATGAAATTAGCGAATTAAAATTAAAAAGTTTTGACCTATTAAATTAAATGAGTTAGGTTAGAATTAATTTATTCATGTTTTGACATAATTCAACTATGAATAATCATCTCAATTAATAGCCACCCCTATTCTGGAGATAAGCATATGAAAATAAAAATAAAAATAAAAATGTCCCTGCATCGTTCATCCAGATCGTCTGAGAAACATCCCAAAAGCATTAACCTATAGCTTAGCAGCAATGTACTGGTGAGTGAAGCTATGTGACTGGGACAACATATGGATTATGGATGCCTATGTTGTCGACGCACATATGGATGTCTATGGAAGTAATATCCTCAAAACCTAATAATATTAAAACCTTAATACATTCAGATCTCGAACATCATTCAAACTCGCAGTTTCAATTATCATAACTTGTTAAGCAAAACAAGCTTTTATATCAAAATTTGAGTATGAAGATGAAGGCATATTTAGTCTTCACCACCCAACAAGTAAGAGTTTCAAAAGAGCCATCCGAATATAGAGACCATTCTTTGCTTGTCTAAAATAAGCAGCCCTTGGATCCCTATCAACATCCACAGTAATCTGCACAAGTTCATGGAAACAAATACATAAAGCAGTAAATCCACCAGAACTTAAATGTTCAAAGCTGATAAAGAACATGCTTACCTCATCAAGCCTGGGGAGAGGGTGCATGACCACAGCATGCTTCTGCATAACATCCAAGACATCCTGATCCACAATGTACTTGCCTCGCGCTGCTTCATAAATGTCAATTCTCTCTCCAAACCTTTCTTTCTGAATACGAGTTTGATACACTACATCACAGTTAGAAGCCACTTCCTTTAAATCAGCACTTTCTTCCCATTCCACTCCCTTAGATGTCAAATAGTCTTTTATATCATCCTGTAAAATGAAACGTAAATATTGAGAGACCAAAGCCCCAAATTTTCTCTAATTTTGCCTAAATCAACAAAACTTGAAACTGTAGAGAGACTTTTTTTTCACTAATTAACATTCATTTAAGTTCATATTATGAACACAGAAGACCAATAGGTGAATTCAAGTTACAATTGGTTCGATACTTACCTTCATTTTTACCATATCGGGAGAGACAAAGTAAATCTTCACATCTTGGTACTTGGTTAGCAAGTAAGCAAGCGAGCGGACAGTCCTTCCATTGGCAAGATCACCCACAAGCCCAACTTTGATGCCATCTAGTTTTCCTACCTCTCTTTCAATCGTATAGACATCCAAGAGAGCCTGAATAGTATACAAAAGCAGGAACAGATCTTTGAACTAAACTTTTTGTCAAACTTACTACCAGCAATTAAAATTTGAGAAAATCATCAATAATTATCAAACGCAGATTCAGAACACCAGCCCCCTTCCAGATTAGCATGGAGAAAATAACCAATCAAGATTCACAACATGACAGAACAACATGGATACTAAAATGGTGTATGAAGATGCTTGTAGATGAACACCCCAACCCATGTTTTGCAGCAGGCCTTGAATATAAGATGTGATCAGATGCTGCTTAAGATCCACATCATAGATTGAGAGAGGACAAAATAAATAATACACTAACAAGCAGTTCATAAGATAAATTAGCTTGTTTTCATATCAGACAACCAAGCTGTTCATCCTTAAGTGAAGAACTTGAGTTTTCAACTGTCCATATGGTATGAATCTTGTACAACTCAGTTGAAACAGATAGATGTGCATTGATCTGGTCAACCATTTCCATGTTTCTTTTCATGCTTGTATCTGCATTGGAATGGCTCCTTATGTATGACTCACAGATATTGCAAATATGAAAGTTTGCTTTTATAATTAATCACTTTGTGAATTATGACACTTCTTCATAGTGATATCCTGTGTTGTATAACTAGTTTCTGGACAAAAACAAATTAATACGCCCCTCTATTGCAGGAGATACTAAGTAGCATACTGGACAGTGCTCATTGAACAGACAAACTCTCAATGAAGGCTACATTTTTTTTCCAGCTCCATCCTTACGCCCTAGACATTTATTTTCTCCAAACATGATCCAGCTATAGGCTTGTCCTAAGGGATTGTTACAGACTGTCAAACAAAAAGTTCAATATCTTAATTAACAGCTTTGTGCATACCTGTGAAGGATGCTGCCCAGGACCATCCCCAGCATTAATAACAGGAATGCTAGCCGTGGCTGCCGCTCTTCTGGCAGCACCACTTTCAAAGTGCCGCATAACAATTATATCCGAGTAACCCTCAACAGTTCTTATAGTATCTGCAAATCAAGCTCCTGAATCACTATCAAATTGCAGTAACCTACTACTAAGAACCTGATTAAGCAGACAAAAAATTCTTTTACCTTCAAGTGTTTCTCCTTTAGCTGCGGATGAAAACTCCCGTGCGTTTTCTGTTGTCAAAACTTCCCCACCTAACCTTTTCATGGCGGACTCAAATGAAAGCCTAGTTCTAGTGGAAGGCTCATAAAACAGAGTAGCCATAAGATAACCCTTAAGAATTTGGCTCCCAGTAGAATTCTTTTCAATCTTCTCCATCTCATGCGCAACTTCAAATATAGCACTGAGAGTATCCCTATCAAATTGCTGAGCCTCAATTATATCATCAAGTTGAAACTTTTTCCCTACTGAAAATGAAGGTGCCTTTTCAACTTCAAATGCACGGCACTGGATTCTGTCCTTTGATGAGAATCCGTCAGTTTCCCATATTGATAATTTCCTGCTGGGTAATAGCCCCAAATGTGTCAGGTGCATTGACTTAGTGTGTCTTGATTGTTGGAAGGAAAGATTTGAAGGACTGCACTTAAACTCTGTGCAGCATTTTAATGTTTTGGGAGTAACCATACTCCCCTGTAACGAAGATGTAAAAAGTGAAGATGAAACAGCCATTGCACTTTACAGAATTGGTATGATGGGATCAAGTTGTGCCAAGAGCTTTGGAATCCTTGAAGATGCAAACAACAATATAATAAATTAGAAAAGAAAAAAAAATTAAAAAAGGCATAACATTGATTAAATAGATACGCTGATTAGATGGTACATTGCTAATCAGGTATTAGCAATGACAACACATTCATTAAATAAGTACATAATCAATACCCTGTCTTTCACATATAATCCTAATATTGAATAAGAAAAAGCAGAATCCAACTTATAGAAATTGACTTTTGTCCAGTAGACACTTTACATCGGCTAGTTGGTATGAAAACATAGGGAAAGCAATGAGACCAAAATTAAGCATCTTAAAATTTTCAATGCCAACGACACAATGGGGGAAAACCATGAAAAGAAGCCTTACACCACAAAGATAAGGCTCAGAATTTTGTTTCCTGCTCTTTCCTCATTTCTTGGCACCCAAATGGAGAGATCAACTTTAAGTCAGCATTTAAAACTGGGAAAAGATCCCAAACGAAATAGAAATTTTTTTTTTTTTTTAACAAAACGATGCAGCCGTAATTAGCATGAAATCATCTGCCAGAACAAAGCACATAGAAATCATAAAGGATATCCAACAGATTCTTAAGCTCAGCATCACTTGTCTATGATTACATCTAGGTCACATCAGAACCAATCAACTTTCGTAAGATTGAACAAGAAAAGTGAAACAATGGCAAAAACTGTTTGTTCTGACTAGTTTAAAGTCTTAGTAATAACACTAAAGTTCAAAGTTCATATCACTTTCCTCTGAAACAGAGAACCCAAATAAAGGCATAAGCAAAAAGCCGCCCAAAAAAAAAAAAAAAGACAAAAAAGCAAAGAGAAACACACATCTTTTACAAGAAACTTCACCACCTATGCAGTATACTACAGCACATTGACAACTTACCTTGAGCATTCAATCAAAAGAAGAACTGGGTGAGAACAATGATACTAAATATAAAAAATCTTTTACAAGGAAAAACAGCTGGCCTACACAATTCAAGTCACAACGTCAACATTTACAACTACAACTTCTAAAAACTTAATTTCATATTGGTTGGTGAAAAAAAAAAATCTCTTTCTCAATAAATACAGGAAAAAAAATTCAATCTAATGCTCCGGATTCTTTTTCTTATTATTATTTTTCTCGAGCAACTGAGAGTATCTTTATCTCGGCCCCGAAAGGTGAAAAACATAATTTTCTATGATTTTCTCAGCCACCAAACGGGGTGTTAGGAAATAGAAAATGAAAATTAATACAATATTTTATTACGGATAATAAAAAAATGAATTAATAAACTAAGAAAACGAAACCCGACAGAACAGTCAAATATAAGTCAAGAGTGAATTAAGTTTGAATTGCACGTACAGGAAAAGGAGGCAAGACGACGACGACGACGACGGTGAGACCTGGGAAGACTTGTTTGCCGAGAAAATATAGAGCTCCGAGAAAAGATAGGGTTTTGAGTGAAATGCTAATGCAATAAATAAAATTAGAAAGAAAAAGATAAAAAAAAAAAAAAAAAATTTCGAAAGCAAAAAGGGAAGGAATAAATCTTCCAGCAGATTATGAAACTTTTTTGGCGGAAAAAAGTGAAACATTTAAAAAATACAAAAAAAATACAAAAAAGATTCTGGTAATAAGTCTCTAATTTTGTATGAGTTCGATTATTGTGAACTTGTACAATGCGGTGTTAATCACGTAGCACTACATACATCGAGCCATATGATAATGCCACGTATGTCAAAATGCATATCCTCTGCGTCTTCTACGGCTTGAATGTGTGGGGTTCATGTTATCTCATATGTACTCGATGCCTATTTGCTTTACCCTTTTTACTGGTTTTTTAGAAAAATGGTAATTTTAAAAAAGTCGTAATTTTTAAAATTTAGTAAAATTGCGGTTTGATCTTTTAAATTATACATTATTAAAAAGCACGATTTTGCTTCCGATTTAAAAGAGTGGGTTTTTTAAAACCGAACACTTTATATCATTTTGTTTAAAAATATGCTTTTAACGAACGAATTCGTCGAGGATTATCGTGAGTGTTAGGCTATAAAAACGTTGATTTTTTTTAAAAAAAAATTATTAGGATCTTTGAGATTTGGTAACAATTTCACATAATCTCTAATATATTTTGATTTTTATTCGTCAGCAGTTATTTCCATATATAAGAATGGTATTTTTCTTATTGAATCCAAAGATAATTAAGCCCCCAAAACTGTAACACATTGCTACCTATATCAGAATCGATTAATTTCTAAAATAAAAATAAAAAATAAAAAGGAAAAGAAAAGAAGGAACAATTAAGAGCACAAAAATAGCATAATTATTTAGAGAAATAGCAAAGGGATAGATCATAACACGATTGTTACAAAACTTGACACTGTAAAAACCACGACTCCTTATACCCAGCTTTTGGATAACATGAAAATACCAAGAATAACAAAAGAGGACAACATAAAACATTCCAAGACCAGCGGAGCTGACTAACATAGAGAACATGTTTTAACTATCAAAACATGCTCATTGCATTGCAGGTGGCTGCCAACCTTTTGGGGGATGAGGTGGATGTGGTGGTTCTGGCAGGGGCGGTTTAGGAGGGAATGGGAATGGAGGATGAGGTGGTTTAGGAGGGAATGGAAAAGGAGGACGAGGTGGGAATGGCTGAACATAACCACACATTCCATAGAAACACTGGACGCGAAAAGGGCGTTTGTTTTCACATCTCCCACAGTTGAATGGACTGATATTCGTATTAGTGCATTGACCACGACAACATTGCCAGTTAAATAGACATCTCAACCCACATAAGCCATAGTTATTAACGTCGGAACTGACATCTATACAACGGTTTCTACAACACCGCCTTCTAGGCGGAAATTCTTCCTGATCGCATACCCAAGGCTTGTTCCAGCACCCAGGGCCTCGCGGGTCGCCTCCGGAGTTGTGGTTCACAATTTTTTTGAGCCATGACGACGATAATGAGCCAGTCGTGAGATTTTGTTGCACCTCTTTAGATATTGAATTGCCTTTCACTATTACAAGATATGGTAGTGAAAGTAGAAGCAAAATAGCAACTAGAACATCAACTAGCTGCATCATTCCAATAAGATGCACAAGTAGAGGCATAAGAGGAGTATTGTGATATATATATACATACATAGGTGAGGAGGAATTGTTTTCTCTTTTCTTATTATCCGGGGAGGCTTGAGAGGGTTCATGTTTTTCTCACATGGGTTAGTAATTAGTATTGAGGATTCATGTTGTGGGGGGTGGAGCTGGTGTGGCCTGGCAGGTGGCAACTAATTACGTGATGGGAGGGATTTTCTTTGCTTTGTGCATGGAGAACTTTATTGCTTTTAGGTCCATGGTTAAAGCAAAAAAATGTAAACGGTGTGAGCACACTATTTTTCAAAGATTATTCTATCTTCCCAAGATAGAAGAGTGGTGATCTTGGTCCTCGTGGTAGATCTTAGCTGCATCATCCTTCATGGACCTCTACATCGCATTCTTTAGATTATCATTATCGATAAGATAGAACAATACCACAAATCAATCAGATAAAAGCAGGCAAGTTGACACGGCCTAAATTATCTATTGAACTCCAGTACAGAAGGATTTAGTCCAAATCATCTATTGAGCTCTAGGAAGTGGAGGAAATTATCAAATTATTGCATTCCGAAATCGAAAAAAAAAAAATACAAGAATAATGCCACTCTTTACACTTATTTCACATCAACTAATATGACGTATTTTAAGTGACTTTGAGTAATTCTACTCTTTACACTCATTTATCACACACATTTCATAATAGCTGATGTTACCTGTTTTAAGTGGCTTGTCAAACTATTTTTTTGTTTGAATAAAAAGCCATTTAAAGTAACTCGTCTCCTTTATTATTATTATTATTTTCCCAGTGACTGACAATATGTCATATCTATTGATATGAAATAAATGTAATAAATAAGTGTGAAAAGCCGCATTACTCTAAGATACAAAGGTCTAAACGCCATTCAAGTAAGCAACCATCAGCAAAGATGCAAACCATACTAGACAAGAATTGCAAAGTAACCGATCAAATGAGTGCTGAAATCAAATGGCCCAAGAATTTTCCATCATTTTGTTATGAAAGAATCACAATGGAATTAATTGACCAGACTCTTGGGAGGGGATGGGGATCAGGAAAGGAGCAATTAACAACCTAAAGAAGTTACAAGTTCTCAGGCTCAAAGCCACTATGGTGGAAGGTTCACCAAAGGAGTAACTGAAACCAAGTCATTCAATCAAATCCCACAAGAAATAGAAGATTATTATCTGTGCTGGTATATAACTCCATTCAAATGTATATGATAAACAGCACGAGCTTGTTTAAAGAGTTGAGAAATCAAAGATTTAAAAAGTTTACATGCAAGAGCTCAAATTCCTGAACTTGATAAGAAAGGTAGAATATAAACCTGTGAGAAAGGTAGGGCATAAATCTGTGAGAAACAAGGAGTCACTTTAACAAAAAGGCAAGAGCTCAAACTCCTGAATTTGATATACCCACAATAGAGCACTTTCAACTGCCAGAGAGATTAACAACAGGATCCAAATGGAAATATTTGTCAAAATTCAACAACCCATAAAAACATCAAAACGTATGTTCTCTAGAGCACCCATCAGATTCATGTTTATTCCAAACACCAATACCCAATAAATCAAACTAGAACATTAGAGCTGCGTCCATAGTAAAAGTCATTATTAATTGTCTTCATCTTTCCCGCCTTCAAAACGACGCTTAAACTTGGCAATCTGGCCTAAACGCTCAGCCATTTGGCGTTTAGCCCTAAAGTGGTAGACTTTACCAACATGGTGTATTTTGGTCATCGTAACGTGCATTAATCTGCCACTCTGAGTCACATAGGATATCCATTGCAACTGAGGGTGCAATCCTTTCTTCATTTCCAGATAATCTGCAATTGAAAGCGGAGCAAGCTTTATACTATTGCAATGTGACATTTAAACCACTTCCTAATAGAATTTGCAATTCAAAAAGAACAACTCTCCTCATCATCAACAGAAATAAAATAAAAATTGCATTTACAGTTGTAAATGGTTCAATTTACACAATGTAATAAAATAAACCATTATAATTATACCAAGTACAGGTGCTTAGGTTCAATATTTTCCAAAAACTCTTGCTCAAATATCACTTTACAATTGTGTAAGCTATTACAGTCAAGAAATTTCTTTTCCTCTCCTCGTGAGTGCTCTCTCCTCTCTCTCTTGTAGTAGAGTCTCTCTAGGGTTTCCCTTACCTCTCTGCTGTATTCACCCACTTCCCTTCTCTCTCGTCAACCTTACTTGCATCATCTTTCCCTCCTTCCCCATTGTCCATGGACATCAACCAGTCTGAGATAGATCAACTTATTTCTCAGACAGAAGCATTAAGCTGGAATGATAACCCTCCTCTTCTCCACCTAAGACAACTGCCAAGCCATCTATATTGTAACATTAAGTCCATCTTGGCAGAGATGGATGCAGCCCAGCAGAACCCCCCTTCCCCAGAGAACCTAGTCCAAGAGGCACATCTTCAAGGAGCACTCCAGGAGCAATTTCCTATAGGGAAAATTCTCTGGAAACAAAAATCCAGAGAAACCTATCTAACCTGCAAGGGTCAAAATACAAAATATTTCCATGCCTCAATGGTCATTCGACATAGGTATAATTCTATATCCTTCATAAAAAGCCCCTAGGCCAGATGACATGACTGGGTTGTTCTATGAAAGGTACTGGCCGATTGTTAAATCCAGTGTAATTTCTTTCATCCAGTCCTTTTTTAGAGGGGGTCATATGCTGAGAGAAGTTAATTATATTCACATACCCTCATTCCCAAAATAGATAACCCTTCTAAAGTCGATCAGTTTAGGACTATTAGTCTCACTAATATCAACTATAAACTGATTTCCAAGATTCTTGCTAACAGACCTGAAACCCCTCTTCTATAAAAATCTCCCTAAACCAATCTGCTCTCCACCAAGGAAGATCCATTCATGACAACTCTATTCTTGCCCATGGAATTTTTCATGTCATGAAACACAAGAAAGGTAATGGTGGGTTCATGGGTCTTAAACTTGACGTGACCAAAGCCTTTGACCAGATGGAATGGTCATTTATTCTTAAGATTTTTTTTCTCTGCTTGGTTTCCACCAAACATAGATCAACTGGATCCACCAATGCCTCTTTCCAGTCTCCTATTCAATTCTGTTGGACAGCTTCCCCTTTGGTAAGTTTTGCCCCAGCCGGGGTCTTATGCAAGGGGACCCTCTTTTCCCTTCTCTTCATCTGGGGCTCTGAAGTCCTATCTAGGCTCATTCTTGAAGAAGAATCCTCTGGCACTATCCATGGTATTAAAATCAGCAGACAAAGCCCTCCCATTTCCCATCTCCTCTTTGCAGATGATATCATGCTCTTTGCTGAGCTAACTTATCAGAAGCCTCTACCCTCTTAAACTGCCTCAAGTTGTATTCCTCCTGGTCTGGTCAATCTAACAACCCTTTCAAATCTGCTATCCCATTTAGCAAAAACACCAAACCTAAATCCATCTCTTCTATCCAGGCTATCCTTAACCTCAGGCAGATCTCTCCAAATGCAAAATACCTAGGCCTTCCCCTTTTCATCCAAAAAAACAAAAAAGTAGCCTTTGAGGACATCAAATCTAAAATTCTCCAGGTGGGGCTTCAACCCTTCCAAGAGACATAATCTAACGATTCTAACCCTTCTAGACTGGAACAAAATTTGCTCCCCAAAATCTGTAGGGGGTTTAGGCATCCATACCATGGAATACCAAAATTCTTCTCTCCTAGCTAAGCTTGGCTGAAAAATCCATAATCAAGATCATCTTCTTCGGGTTAAAGATTTAAGTACCAAGTACCCCAGATTTTGCAATTTCTGGAAGTTCCCATCATTCCTAACAACTCTTGGCTTTGGATAGGGGTGCTTACAAATCGCCAAATTGTTGAGAAAGGAGCTTGTTGGGCTATCTCAAATGGGCATAACCTGAATATTTGGTCTTCTCCTTGGAGTGCCATAGCGATGTTCATGCGTGGCACAACCCAGCCATGGCTAGGTTGTCTCCCAACTAACCCCTAAGCCGCCCCCTAAGAGAATAGTAGGTCAACAGCACCCCCTTTGTGTTAGGGCCTTAGGGGGTAGCTTGCAGTCACCCTGATCAGATGGGGCGGAGTCAACCCCTCTGATAGGGAGTGACTCGCGACCACCCTTAAACCGAGGGCAGCTGGGAGACGACCTAACCATGGTTTGGTCATGCCACCCATGGCCACTATCCACCCGCCCAACCACTTTTTTTTTCCCTTCCTTTTTCTTTTTTTGCTTTTTTTCTTTTTATTTGAAAGGCACAATTGTATTTTCCCAGGCATTTCTACTATCTATTTGACGAAAAGAGGGTCTCAAATTTAAAATAAGCCGAAACTTAGGTCTATCTATCCAATTGAAAACTTCAATCCTAAAATGAAAATGGCTACAAGCGAGGGTCTGGACCTAACCATTTACTCAACCCATATTTGAAAAAATGCTTCTATAAATTTGGGATATATGTCAAGGGCATCAGAGAGGACAGTCATATAAAGGTAGACTGCACAGCTCGGCATTTTATCGAACACTTGTTAGCTATTTCATTACGGGTAATTTGTCACAGGTTTTTGAAGCGCTTTCAGCTCATACTGAACCACAGTTTATTCCACAACAGAATTTCCGACTGGATCAAAAAAAGAAAAAAGACTCTTAGTCACCTTTTTCAGGTTCTGAACCTCTAAATTCCTAGTAATTTTCCCACTCAACCTTTCATTTTTTGCTTCTTCCCCGAAACATCAGGGAAAGGAAAGGAAAAGAAAAAAAATCTTATCCCTCGTAAATTTCAGAACCAAACAGAACATAAAGTGTCAAGGAAATTGGAAATCCAACAACCACACATAAATACCTGTGACTATTGTGGTAAAATACAAGAATGGAAGACATGAAAATCGAGGAATCAGAAGCTAAGGGCTTGAAGAGTGGAAGAGACGCTTACAGTGAATCAGTGGTCGAAGCGAAAGGCAAAGGAAGGGGAGAGCGTTCACTTTGCTGGACGGAGACAACGGCGCGCGTAGTGATGATGAGCATTGGGCTTCTGATGGGTTTGGGTTTTAGTAATCCATATGTTGGCCCAAATGGGAGGGGGTGGGGTAAAAAAGGTTTCATATAATTTAGAGTTCTTTGTTAATTTATTATATTAAAATATGTTACTTTTAAATACAAAATACTTATAAAAACACAAAACAATTTTCACTTTTCTGTCACATCAAAATATTTTTTCAAACTAAAAATAAAAACTATCCCCTAAACACATTAACAAACAAATCCATTTAAGCCCAACTCTTGTAATAAAAATCATTTCAACAATAACATCAACTATCCTTAAAGCCGTTTTTTCGAAAAACCCTTATTTATTTCTCTCTAAAATGAAATACATCGTAACTAGGCGCGCGGAATCACCTTAGAGCTTGAGAAGCTATTTCAACTCGTCTCATATAAAATATACATATACAAATTCTTTCAAAAAAAAAAATTGATCCCAATTTTTTTAAAAAATTTTTTTTGAGGTACTATTATTAATGAGCTTTTTATCTTTTTTCTTCAAGTTTATTGTGCTACGATCATAAGGATTAAGGATTTAAGTAAATCAGAGAGTTTTAAGCTTTTTAAATCAATAAATAAAACCCTTAACAATCGATATCATAGCAATCACCACATCATATGTTGGAATCACGAAGAAAATAACTTGAATTAAAATATTGAAAACTAAAACGTGTGGTCAAAACCCATAATTTTTAATGTGGACATTATTGACACCCATGTGGAAAGAATCAAAAGATTCCCCCCGTTTCCCCCAAGGCAGGAACTGGGAAATTTCGCTGATGTTTACAGATGTCATTATAAACATCTATAAACAATCATGAAACAATATTAATTGACTGGGAAATTTCGCTGATGTTAAAGTGTCTTAATTGACTGAGATGGACGTGAAAGGCCAATATTAATATATTATCATGAAACAAACTTGGAAATGCAAATTACACTCAATGCTTTGGATTCCATCTGCAGATCTGTCAGAAATCTATTCAATTTTTTAAAAATCGTAAATTCTCAAATTATGTAATTTAGACTGTTTTTAAGTATTGATATGCTTAAAAAATACTATCTATTAAAAATGTGGCATGTTTTCGAGGTAATTAAAAAAAAAAATTCCTCTCAAAATGGCTCATCTTCACTTTTATAGATTTTTTTTTTTTAATTTATAAAATCAAAAGATAATTTTTAAGTTAAAACTTTTTAACAAAATAAAGAGTAAGAATATGATGAAAATATACTTAATTCTTAACTTAAATATTTCACATTTTTAATAAGTAGATGCTTAAAAAAAATCAAAATTATGTAATTTGGAATTTACTATTTCAATAAAATTGTAGAAAATCCTAATCTGTCTGCTACTCCCTTACTCCTCTTAAGAGTCTAAATCTCTTTTAACATGTGCCCCTTTTGGGTTATGAAGATTTTCAAATCCAGATCTGATGTCCGTGCCAACTGCCAGACATCCAGATCCGACAAACATCGCAATGTTGCTTCTGATCCAGCAATTTTTAGTCATATCCTCTTCTGTTGTGACTCCCAAATCTTCTTACAATAAGATTGGGTGTCTATTTTTATCTAATCTCACATTAAAAAAAAAAAAATTAAAAAAAAATGGAGGTAGTAATTCAACCGACAGTGATCTCAGGAATTCGAGGTTATCAAATTCCTAATCTTGACCGTTAATTTTTAATCCAACGGTTTAGATTATGCCACTAATAAAATATTATTAAAAAATTATTTATATTTAAAAAATAAATCTAAATCAAAATAATAATAAATTAATAAAATTTTTTTAAAAAAATTAAAAATATATGAGGTGGCAGGCCATCCTTGGAGAGAGGCTAGGGGTGGCTTTGGCAGGTCTTGGGATGGCTGAAGCCACCCATTGGCAAAGCCAAAAAAAAAAAAAAAAATTTATGGCTTTGGCCAGGCCAGCCCCGTGGCCCTTGGGGGTGGTTCGGGTGGCTTCGGCCCCCATAGACTGGTGGTCTAGGGTGGTCGAAGCCACCCCTAGCCTCTCAACAGGGGTGGCCGGCCACCTTATATCTTTTATAATTTTTTTAAAATTTATTATTATTTTGATTTTGATTTTTTTTTTTAAATATAAATAATATTTTATTAGTGACATAATCTAGACCATTGGATGAAAATCAACAGTCAAAATTATGAATTTAATAACCTTGAATTCCCTCAAGAATTCGAGGGGATCCCGGTCCCGAGTTCAACACTTAATTTCACATTATTTGCAGCAAAGGAAGCCGCTAATAAAATATTATTAAAAAATTATTTCTATTTAAAAAACAAATCAAAATCAAAATAATAATAAAGATGAAACGCCATGAAGTTAAGAAGATGGTCATGGAAAATGTTACAAAGATGAAACGCCATGAAGTTAAGAGATTCTAGGAGTGCATGGTTGTCTGCTTTTCTTCCGTTGATCACTATAAATATCTTATGCACAGCAGTATGGCGTACAAAATAGGATAGAAGATAATCCTCAGTGCCTCATCATTCCGGCAGGGTGATCTCAAGTCTGATAGCTTGGGTGTCATTGGCTACAAACTACCTTATTTTGTTCTTCAAAGCTTCGAAGAAGAAGAAACAGGAAACACACAAAAAAAAAAGTAACAAATAAACTGCAAGCAGCTCCAAATACATACATATTAAACATTCATTAGTTCAATTCGGCAAACAGCAACATAGTATTATTTTACATAACCCACAAAACAAACCTGAAAGGTACAGAGCCAATTTGCAGAAAACATAAACACAAAGGGTGCAACAACAAATGCAAACCCTTTCTTTATTTAGGCAACTGCTAGCATATGTTCATTAAGATAGAGGGACAAACTTAAAAAGCAAACTGCAATAATTGACTCAGACCCAAACACCGACGACCAGGTCATCGTAGCCTAATTCTTAATGCAGAACTAGGCATTCTTTTGTCCCAGCAACCATAGCAGGGTGGATGGCATCCACTTCTTCATGAGACTTGGGTTTGGCATCCGGCTCCTCAAGAGAGCTCTGAGTAGCATTTCCATTCCCATTGTCAACAGAAGCAATGGCTTCAAAAATTAGAGCACTCACTTCTTGGAATCTCTCTTCAGAGAGGGAGACCTCTGCAAGGAGCCTCCAAGCATTTTCCTCAGATGCCTCTTCATAGTCCTTCTTCCTCTTCAGCACCATGTGCCCACTAATCTCCCACACAGCTGGGTTCACTTGGGTGTCAAGAAGCTCAGCATTCACTTCCCCAAGAGCTTGTTTCTCAGCATAACACTGTTTCATCAGATGGGACAAAAGAATTAGGGCAACTGATGATACTCAACAATGTTAGCAAAGCAGCTAATATATATCTTATAGAATAATGTAACGTAAAATATATACATTTCAAAACAAATTACCTGTGGGAAAAGGAAGATTCGCCTTCCACAATCAGCAATGAGGACATTGTAAGGTATGTTGTTATCTTGAAGACAAATGCAGGCGTCTGAAACAGTGTTTGACAAATCTTCAATAGAATTTCCGCCTTCAAATATAAGACCTCTGACTGGATAATTCAACAGCTTAGAGATCTTCACCCCACCATCCAAGGTGGTTATCTTCTTGGTGGGAGCCTTCTCAATAGGAAAGGGCACAGCCAAGTAGTAAGCCTGTCCCACGGAATTTATTAGTTTTCCTTTTCATCACCAACTGATAGCTAATCATGTGAAAAATAATGATCCAAAAATATATTGAAGTGGAGTAAGCAAGTAAGTTTCATCAGTAGAAACCTGGAAGTGAAGGTGGTTGATGGTGGCAAATGCACCCAGGCTGTTGTAACCCAACCTGAAGTATGGGCTCTCGGCTTCTGCTGCCATGTAAAGGGCAAGCAAGAAGCTGTCACGGTCAATCCTTTGTGGCAGGCACTCAAGAATACGAGGTATCAGAAGCACATGCCCATATTCAATTGGACTAACCTGTTAAATTGCATGTAACACAAAGCATGTTATCTTTCTTACTAAATGCTTGCTCAAGCAACCAAGAACAAAAGGCTGAACAAGAAGAAAAGTAACATACATTGATGGCAACAACACTTGGAGAATTCTCAACATCAATGGGGGCATTTGGGATGAACTGGACTTCACCATCTTCGCTCGGCTCAAACTGGAAGAGAACCTCTTCTTGCCCAACTTTAGTGAAGTTGAATTTGCTCCCATCAAAGGGCTGGAGGACCTTATCAACACGGAACTCAGTTGGCCTCTTCTTAAGATGGCGGCCTTCGTTCAGCTGGGCAATGAAACCGTACCCACCCGGAATCACCTACACCAAGAATATAACCAAAAATTAGAATAAACCCCATCTCCCTATTGAATAAATTCTCAGCTCTTTGTGAAAAAAGTCGCAGACAAACAATGTAGGAAAGCAAAAAGACAAGGCAAACCGAGATGAGACCTTGGTTTCACAGGCAGTGACATCATAGCGAAAGAGCCCTTTCTGCATGCGATCCTCCCACTACCATAAGATTGAAAAAAACTTTAACTCACACTCGGTCATCAATTCATGCTTGGTTAATACAACTACGCTTTAAATTTATAATAAAAAGAAAAACAAAATCATAAAAACATAATTTTTAGTTCATTTTCCTCAACTGCACTAGAAAGATTTACCTCCCCAAGAAGCAGTGAATCCAGAAAGGCCACAGGGGGCTGACTGCTCTCATGTCCGGGCAAAGCCTTGTCACCAACAATCTTGTTCAGCGGCTTAAAAGCATATAAAGGGAGCTTTGCCCCTGTTCAAATCCCAAATATCCAAAAACCGAGTTACAATCAAAGCCCCATACCGAAACAAAAGGCACAAAAATAAACCCAGAATTCACATACGCAATTCACATAATACCCACAAACAGATCAGCTCAAAACCTATAGATAAACTAAAAATAAATAAATAAATTGACATGTGAAAGCAATACCACAAATACCTTGAATGCAACACTTGTTGAGGCAATTGCGACCACAGCCCCCTTCACGGCGAGCAGCCTCTTCCGACTCGTCCTTCTGGTAATTCGAAACAACAGTGGGAACCCTCTTGATCCTCAACATCTTGCTCGCTCTTTCTCAGAAAATTAATCAAATCACCAAACACAAAACCCAACAACAACAGCAACAAGAACAACAAGAACAACAACAAACGCTGCTTAACCGAGATCTAATCGCTCTTAACAAATAAAAAACCTTAGGCTAGGCTTTAATGCGTAAAATAGACCTAAAACTAATATAGCTAGTATGACTTAGAGAAAGCAGAGGAACCGCCACCAGCAAGGAAGAGGAGGTCGGAAGGGCTGCCGCCTTCAGAAGGCAACGCGCCACGCCCGCCGTGCGGCGAAGGGTTGCTCTCGATCACACAACCCTTTCGTCGTACTGCCCGGACATGAACGAGAGGCCGAGAAACTCTGTGTATAGCCGTGATGTCTACAACGCGTCGATCCTGGGTCTTACCCCCTGCGCGCAAACCCAAATCCCAACCTTTCCTTTTTCTTATCTTCTGTCTACAAACGGCACCGCACCACAATCAGAGCAATCTTTCTTCGTTTCCCAAATAGCTGGAGGATGCTTTGAGAGAGAAGAAAAGTGTGTTTTGGGGGCGATAGTTGCAGCAAGAGGGTTGTTGTTATATAGATAAGAGGGGGCGTGGTGGTTGTGGCTGTGGTTTTGCCGTGGCCTTTGTGTTTGTGTTTTAACTGCTTTTACCTTATTACGTAGACTCTGTATACAACACAATTATTAAGAGAGAGAGAGAGAGAGAGAGAGAGACCTACAACATTGTGCGGGAGGCGGAGACCATTACGTACGGATTCAGATTATTTTATTTTATTAAATATTAAAATATAACTTATTTTAATCGTTTAAATAAAATGAATGATTGAAATTTAAAAATTTAAAAATTTTAAATTTTAAAAATTTTTTAGAGAATTTCAACCCTGTTCACGTTCAAATAGGTCAAAAAACCATTTGATGGTAGTAAAATATCAGGACTTTATTTATTTTTTTCTTTTTCTTTTTTTCTCAAAATTTCCTTGTTGTTTTTTAAAATAAAAATAAATAAATAAATCTATTGGGGAGACTAGTACCAAGTCTTTGGGTAATTACTACAGAAAGATTGCCCTTAACTAAATTAGCTCTTTTGGGTTATTTACTTTTACCTCTCATGACCCATCGCTAAGAAAAATAAAAAATAAAAAATAATAATAATAATAATATCCAGACGAAATATTCATCACAATCCACTTCTTAGGAGTTGGGGGCCACCCAAATAATTGGGGTGGTTGGACCATTACTCTTTTTTCTTTTCTTTTTTGTTAATTTTTTATTTGAAGTTAATTCTGTCATTTTACATTAAAAAAACATGTATTATACATGTGATTGATATTTCATCAAATGGAATGAGGTTTTTAAAGGTAATTAATCCTCAATAGATGCTTTAAAGGGCTTATGTTCCCTTTTGACTCTCCATCAATGATTCAACGTAAAATGTTTACTACCATATTGAGATAATATAATATTGAGGGTAGTTTTTTTATTATTATTATTAATGGTTTTTCTCTCATTTCTCTCTCCCTTTAATACATTCAAAAAATAAAAATAAAGAGTGTAATAAATAATTTATTAGAATTTTTATTTTTAATTTTTTTAAAAAGTGCATTTGACATAACTAAAATAACTACCGCTATTAAAGATGTTCAAAGATCTTTCATATCCGAAGGCGAAGGAAAAGGGTTTACGACTTTACTCAACCGAATAGCCCAAAGGCTAAATAAAAGGGTGGTAAACAAACACAATCCACTCATTGAGAGTATTCACAATATATATATTTTATCTAAAATAACTAAAAGCTACTTTTTTTTAAAAAAAAAAAAAATAACTAATAACTTTTCAAATGCATTTTAAATTTGATTATCTATTTTTTTTTAAAAAAATATTTTGATTACATATAAATGTTCTATTGCATTCTAGTTGGAATTTCAATACGGTTAGTTTTTTTTCTTACATCATAATTCTTAAGAGTGTTGGAAAAGAGGTTTGAATATGATTTTTATTTTCTTTTAAAAAAAAAAAAAGAAAAGATTTTTATTTTATTTTTTTCCCTGACGCCCACCACCAATTGGGTCAAGTGGTCAACGGCTCCTTTTCGGCGAAATCCCTCCCGGTATATTCCATTATTCAACTAATTAAAAGCACAACAGCAAAAGGTTATATTGCTATTTTAATTTAAAGATAACCACCCAACAATAATTTGGTTTTAAAATAGGATCCCCAATATGCGGATTAATTCATTGTATCATTGTTTTGAGTTTTATTCTAGATAAAAATATATAAACACTATTCTTTTTCAAAATCTAATCCTGTATTTGAGCACATTATTTACAAACGACCCGCTCATACCTACTCCAATTTTGTTTGAGGCTTTGAGCACATTTATTACTCTCAATGAATCTCTCTCCAAAATAATGCTTTGAACCCCACATCACCACTAAAATTTGCAGCACTCAAAAGTAACTAGAGTTTTCGCCACAAAAGGTTCTAAGGCCTGTTTTGGTGTATATTTGATAGGTTTAAAAGTGCTTTTAATACTCAAAAAGCGAGTTTGAAAAAAAAAAATACCCTAAGGGTCCCAAAATTATCAATTTTTACCAAAAAGTGATTTTTAACTTAAAAACTTTATTTCTCAAACATGTTCTAACACATAACAGGTCGTCTAACTTCTAGTTGCAATCACAAAGCCCTCTATATCTTGTACAATAGGGCCGTGATATGAAGAATGCCGGCGTGCACGCTAGGCTTCTTTTTTTTTTAATAATTATAATAATAAAATATTATATTTTATTATTTTAAAATATCAAATCACCCCGGCGTTCATCACGTCGAGCGTGATGTTTAACATCACCCCTTACAATAATACAAATACTCGTACATTTGTTGGTTGAAATGTTGAATCAATGGTCACATCTCAATTTACCTAATAAGTTTCTTAAGGAGGGTTTTTCCATTTTAGATGTACTTTTTTCCTTATTGTGTTTCTCATGCACGTCTTCTTTCACATTTATTATTCTTAATTTTTGCAGAAAAAATACCACTATACTATGACAACGAAAATATTAACAAAAAATTCAAATATAAAAAACATAAAAATAATTTTTTACATTCATGTCAAGTCATAACGCATTTAAAAAAAAAAAAAAAGGATGCCCCTAAAAAAAAATTCAAATTTTTGAAATTATTATTCTTAAGACATTGATTAATAAATAATGGGGGCTCAAAATTTATTATATATTATCCTGTGAATTATTAAGAAGAATAAATAAAATACATGTAGAATTTTTTAAAAATGCTACGGGCCAAGGTCCAAACACAAAAGTTGAGCCGTTTCCTTAGGAAGCTTCGCTGGGGGGCACAAGATGAGCGAAAAATATCTGGTACGGGGTCAGGCTTTAGCCAAGTCCCTACAATCCTGAGCGTTGGTGTGGGGAACTTTATCGCGATGTGTGAACGGGAATCACCCTCGTGGCCTCGTGGGGACCCACCCCATCACACTTTCGATCTCAAGAAAGAATTGTTTAGTCCTGCAAACGAACACGTGGGTTGTTGACGATACCTGTCCAGCACCAAGAGCTTTTTTTTTTTAATTTATTATTATTATTATTATTATTATTTTTACATGCACACAAAGAAAATGAGTGACAATTCGAATTAGTGACTTTGATTTCATTAGGCGTGATCTACAGCCGATTGAGTTACTATTTATGGACAATACTAAAAACTTTTCAATTTCATGTTTTTAACATCCTTGCAATATTTAAAACTTTCGTACTTTAAAAAAAATAATAAATAAATAAATTTTACAAATTTTTTAATATTAATAATTAATGATATAAAATGGAAATGGAACAATGATCGGTTCAAATTTATTTTCATTTCAATCACGTGGGTCTTACTTGTTGATAATTCACGTATAAAGAAAGTGTTAAATATTAATTAAATTTATTATTTTTATTATCTTAAACTCGTGAAATAACTAATCTTTTAACATAATAAACAAGAAAAATAATTTTAAAACTTACATTATTATTTTTAAATTCTCGTCATCATTTCTACTACTCTACTAGCACAAAGAACCCTTTTTTTTTTTTTTTTTTTCAATTTAAAGTTTTATAATTTTTTTTTTTTTTTACCCAAAAATGTAACACAAAATTGTTAATTAAATTAACTTCAAAATAGACAAGATAAATAATTAGGAATTGGTAGTATTTACTACATTGTTGTTTTTTAATTTTTAAGTAGCTGCGTTAAAGTATTCACATTCGACTCATCAAATTTTTATTCTCTTTTAGCTATAAAAAAAAAATTATATAAATCACATTTTGTTTTATTTTAAGGACCTACTTTCTAAATTACCTGCATCTCATTCTCTAGCTAAATCTTATGAGGATTTTTCTTTATTATTATTATTATTATTTATTTATAGATTTTTTTTATTATTATTATTAAGCTGAGTGAGCTATCATCAAGGTAATAAGTAACTCACTAATTGTTATTATTATTTTGCTAAAATAACTAATTGAATGCAATGGGATTTTCACGTTAGTGAATAATGTTACAAATCTCTCTTGTGTCCTTTTTGAGTCCCTCTAAAAATGATGTGCCTATTAAAATCATCATTGAGTTTATGATTGATTATTATTGATTTGATCAAATGACAATTTTAATAGCCACATCATTTTTAAATGACTAAAAAATAACTTATAAAACTACTCCTAAATATAGGTTAAGACTAATCAAAAGCTAATTAAGCAGGTGTGAATGGTGTCAAGTCAAGGACGAAGAATATAGAAAATTGGGATGCAAGCAAACAAAAAGGTGTCTTGAAAATTAAAAAGGTCGAAGATTCCCCGAATCCGCTGAGGGATCATTCTACATGATAGAGTTGCTTATTAAATTCCATTATTGTCCCACTTTGGACCACCCAAGATGTGGCTCACATTTTACTATTCTTAATTCATATAAAAAAAGAAAAGAAAAAAAAGATAAGATAGGTTTAAAAGAATAATAGTGATAAATATTAGTCACAATTATTCATGAGAAAAACAATAAGGGGAAACTTCACTGAAGATCCCCGAACTTTTACCTGTTTTGAAATATTTCCTTAAACTTCAAAATCTATCAATTTAGTTATCTGAACTTTAAATTGCTCTCAATTTAGACCTCTCTGTCAATTTTAACCGTTAAAAATACAAAAAAAAGACCAAAATATTCATGATTTTTGTTTTTTAAATAAAAAAACGTTTTGAAAGTTGAAATTTCATACAGAAGTTAGGGGTATAAACGTCATGTAACGTTTGAAATCCGACGGAGGGTTCCAAATTGAGAGCAATTGAAAGTTCATGGGACTAACTTGAGAGATTTTGAAGTTTATGGGGGAGTTTATCAAATCGGATAGAAGTTCAGAGGTCTTTAGTGAAATTTCCCCAAACAACAATGACAAAAACATCACTTTTACTTGGTACTTGGTACTTGGTTGAACGCGTCCTCCTAATTGATTTGTGGTGTTTGAACCAAAAGGGCTCTTAGATTGTTTGGAATTGTGTTAATAAGTTTAAAAAATATTTTTAATATATAAAAAAATTAGTTCGTTTAGTAAAAAAATATTTTTTTACTCTAAAAAAGCTAAAACGTATTTTTAGAAAAGTTTAAAAACCAATATTTTTTGTAAAAATCCTTTTTTATTATTATTATTATTTTTATTTTAAGTAGTCTTAAGTGGAATTTTTTCTAAAAATTATTATTAGATTTTAAATTACCAATTTATTTATTTATTTTTTTCCGCCTCTAAAACACTGTCATATAAATTTGTGTAAAAATTATACTGTTGCTGGCTGGGCCCTGCTGGCCATTACGCCGGCATCAACGTGGTTCACATTGATTCAATTATTAATTAATACCTTTTTTTTTTAATCCATATGCTTTATTTGTTTGGAAAACATTACCATTAAATCACAAAAAAAGGTAATAGACAATTATCAATCATCAAAGACAAGAAGAAGTTTGACATAATAATAGGGATGGGCCAAAAAAAAAAAAACAAAACAGGATGATACTTCCAATCAGCAACCGCACATGCACAGGCGAAGGCAAACAACTCTCTATGACAGAGGAAACTTCCGACAACTTTAATTTTCAGGTCCACTGACCAGAAAGTATTCCAACAACAGCCTGAAAATGTTCTGTAAGCTTTGAAAGTATTTGGGGCCCTGGAACCTAGAAGCCATATCCTTCATCATGACAAGTGTCTGTTATTTTGTTAGAACATTAATATTATTATTTTTTGTTTTAAGTTTTTACTACATTTACATTTATGTCACATAAAAAAAATATATATATATATATATATATATTTTTTTATAAAAAAAAAAACCCTTTAAAAAATATTAACAAGAAACCCATCACATCAAAACATCTTTATATGTTTTCTTCTAGTCAATTTTTTTATTTATTTGTTATTTGATTGTAAGACTCTTCACTTTACCTTATAGCTAATTGGACAATGGAGCCCTCATCTTAAATTCGATTTCAGGACCACTCACTTGCATGATTGCAGTGCTAGTTAGGATTTCTCATAAATATATTACAATACTATGATTCTAGGAGAGAAAGAGAGAGACAGAGAGAGAGAGATATCATACATTTTCATAATTTCTATCTTAAAAACTTTACAAACATATAGAAAGATAAAAGGTTGAAGGGAATTTGAAGAAGATAAGGCTTCTATTGCATGTACACGGAGACCTTTTCTCCGTTGTTTCCAAAAGAGTCCTTTTCCTATGCTTCAGATGAAACAAGGGGATTTGAGGTTCATGCATCGCTTTATCTGAGGACAGAAACTCACATGGGGGAGCATCACGACAGGGCATTGAGGGCAGCTCATTCATGTGAATATCAGTGGGTTTTATATCTATCCTCTCAACTCTCATTCACCTCAAATTTTGTGATAAGAATTTTTCAACATTTTGAGCAGTTTATATGAAATTCACCCGTCTAAAATAAATTTTGAACTATTTGATCGTTTATTTGAGCAAATGTAGACAGCTAATTGTAATGGATCTCATAGCACGTCAACAGTTGGATATTTGAAACTTCCTTTTTCCTTTTCCCTTGTCACCCATCTTTTTTTTTTTTTTTTTTTTCCTTAAATTTACAATACGCTACTGAATAGCACGGCTAGATAAAAAAACTTGAACCAAACCATCCTCTCACAATCTAAGCTGGGACATGGTAACCCAGTCTGCACTCAGGAATCCTTTTCTGAACTGGAAGGACCACCATTATCTCACCTATCCAACCTATATCAGCAATGGCCATTTAAAACATACCGGCCAACCCTTGATTGAGCCCAACAACGTTATCAAAACACCTTCAACACAGTCTAGTCAAAGATCAGACCATCCAAGTTGATGAAAACCATGACCTCACAAATACAAAGAGTGCATTTGCTTTGCGATTTGTCAAGCTAAAGCACATGTTAAAACAAAATTATGAAAAATCTCTTGATTAAGAGTTCCGTTTAAAAAAATGACAATTTAAAAACATGAAAAAGAAAGTTCACTTTTAAAAATGCAGGGTTTTGAAGGTCGGCACATAATTTTAAAGGCCGAACCACAATTTTCATTAACTGCATTTTAAATTACGACACTAAGATAATGATTTAGTATATACAACAACTGGGTTCGATTAGGACAACAAAAGGTAAAAGGACAAATTGGGGCTATTGGGCTCCAAAAGAGAAGTGTTTGATCCATGGGGGCCTCCACTCAGGCTACTGGCCATGGGCATATTCTCCAATCCTCAAGGTGCTAACTCGCTAGCATAATTTCCCATGAATTGCAAGTAATATCTTAACCAATCAACTCAATCAGGAGCTTATTCTTCAAAAAAACCTACTGATTCACATCACTCATAGAAGGACATAAAAGTTTTAAGCTACAAAAAAAATATCCTTGATGCAAATTCAGACATGAAAAAATAGTAAAGATCTAAATATAACTGCTGCTTTATAAGATAAAGCAAAAAGACATTCATGCAATATGCAATATGCAACATAAAATATCCATTTCTCAAGCAAAACAATTCCCAAAGATTCCACGGGAGATGTGGCTATCCCCTGTCAGTAATATAATAAGCCAACAGAATTATTTTGTTTTTGTTTAGCATGGTCCATTAAGTGCAAAATAACCATTTCAATTTGTCCACAGTTCACCTTTTGAGGAAATATCTACACAACTGACCAGTTGTTAAACAAAATGAAAGGGGTGTTATTCTATCCCAATTTCTTACCGTTGGACTCTAAATTCATCTCGTTAAGGTTCAACAACAGATCACCTGATTCCAGGAAAACTTTGTTGGCCGCATTTGAGATAGTCTGTGCAATTTCTCTCGAAGCTTCAATCTTCCTTAGAGTGATAAATGCTGGATTATTGGCAATAGCTTGACCAATAAGCTGGGCACTCTTGGCTTCACCCTGGTATTGGAGAAAAAAATAAGTGACACATTTTCTTCAGCCAAAATCCTATTTTTTTCCACTATTTTTTCTATTGTCATATATCCAAATTAGTTCTATGAGCAATGACATCAAGAGGCAATAGATCAACCTAGCAGGCAAAACACCAAGTTCTTTCTACAGAGGTTGAGAAACAATTAAGAGCAAATAAAGCCATTGTAAGATAGATCCTATCAGTATCTAAGGCAGAGGAATAAGCATTTCTTCTATCTTACCTGTGCTCTGATAATAGCACTTTTCTTGTCTTGTTCAGCTTTTTCCACAATAAATTTAGCCCTCTCAGCGTCTTGCGCAGCTACCTGTTTGGCTTCAATGGCAGCTGTAAATTCCCTCCCAAAAGTTAAGCTCGTGATTGACACATCATCGAGTGCAATATTGAATTTGGCTGCACGAGATACTAAAACTTCCCGTATGTCCCTGCTAACAGCCTAGAAAGAATAAGGTTTATCAACACTCCATGACAACTGAAATTTAACCTTTAAACCCCATCCTAGAGTAATTTAAAAATAGCCAAACAATAAAAATTTGCGAGGGAATATGAAGGAAAATAAATAAAATATAAATTAAACAATTTAAACTGATGACTCAGAAGCATTAGGATTAAACTAATGATCCATATGATCAGGATTGGACAACATAAATCATTATTCCAGCAAACAGGAGACGAACAAAAATCTGCAATTTGCACAAACACTTCCATTTGCCATTGCTCTTAAGCCTAACCCCAAAGGATGCAAAACAAAGTTCATTGGTAAGTATCAATATCTTCAGTATTTAAAAATTGATTGATTTGCAGCCAAACTGTGAAACGGTGTAGGCCTTGCTGCTTACCTCTCTCTGAGTAATGAGCTGACTGGCATTAAACCGTGCGACCACAGCTTTCAGAGTTTCATGAATAATTGAGGGGAGGACCCTTTCATTATAATTCTCACCAAGGGTTCGATAAATTGTAGGTAACTGATCTGGCACAGGACGGGTAAGAACTCGAAGCCCAATTTTCACCTGTAAAGCGAAATCAAGATCATATTACAAAGAAATTCCAAAAGGTAAGGTAAGTAGCAAAATTGATATAAAAGCAACCTCAATGAGCACACAAATTTATCCGTCCAGAAAATAAATCATTTACAGCCACCAGAGCGTCAACATCCTATATATAGATCTTAATAAGCCATTATAAACACTTCACCACAAATCTATGTATGGGCATAGAAATGGTTCAACTGTATGTACAAGTACTGCACAGAACTCCAAAATCCACTAGGAAGGAGAAGGGGGCACCCCATTGCGTGGCCTCCACAGTTTTTTTTTTTTGGGAGGGGAGGGGGGGAGGTTAGGAGATCAACAAATTTACATGAAATCAGAACTTTTGAGATTGCTGAGGCTGCATAGTGTCATGGAACCAGATAAAACAGGCTATTGTCCACTTAGGATGCTGTTCTTAACATAATATGAAGCTAACACAATAATACAGTCAATGTCAATTGGAACTCCATGGGACATAGGGAAAAGAATACGTCAGACTGAGAAATACATGCAAAACATGCACACACTAAATGAAATATAGGCAAAAGAAGGAGAAAATCCACTAGGGAAAGCAAAATCAACTACCAAATGATTCTTTCTTTTGACCTATGCTGGAAAGACAAAATAAGAGGCGAGGGACCACCGCATTTGTAGGTCAAACAATTCTTTCTTTTGACGTATGCTGGTACTCCTGGCTGAGTAGTTCACTATTTTCTATGTTTTCAGAAATAAATTGCCAAACAATCCTAAAACATCAAGTATTTATGCCCAACTTAAATTATATACAATAAGTCCGGCAAAGTTTATCAAGAAAAATGAAGAAAATAATAAAAATGGTTGAGCAAAGTGTTTAAATTTTGGCATCAAAGCTGTGAACACATTATATGAAGCAGTTTTTATCAACAACAAAGTTGCAGATGCAACAGAAATGAGAGAGGAATTTACCATCTGGAGATCACGGCTTCCTGAAGTACTCTCCACTAGATGGGGTCGTGCACGGACATCATAGATGATTGGCCTCTCAAACCATGGAATCATAAGGTGTGTCCCTTCAACATAAACCTGCATGACCAAACCTCACAATCCAGAAATTAGAAAAGAAGGGAAAAAAAATATAACATTAGAAATACAATGATGAGAAGTACATGAATTTCCCGATGGAAGGACAACAAAATTGTTAATCTATGTTCAACAATCACATTATAAAACCACTACCATGTTAGAGATCATCTTTAACTTCGGCATTTGTGACCAGGGAAAAACCCTTCCATTTGTACAAAAAAAGGGGTAAGAAACATAATTGCATCAAATTTTCAGCCCCACTAGATACAAAATTGTCACGATGCTTAAAAGAAAAATGCTTAGAATAATACTGAATGACCGGCTGACATATCAAAACAATTAAACAAAGTCAAGTCAGATTTGAGTACAGTTTTTTTATTCTTTTTTAACAGCAGTAATAGCCTTATTATAGATTTCTTAAGTAAATGAATATATGGCAAAAGAATGACCTGATCTTTGACACCAACTAAACGGTTGAACACAATGGCTCGATGCCCACCCTCGACATTGTAGAGACTGTTTGCAGCAGCATACACAGCAAGCCCACCAAAAACTCCCACCTTAAGCAAAGCAGAAGTGGCGCCACCACCTGGCACCTTGGGAACTCTAACGTTGTTGAAGTTCATGATCCTAAAATGTCATTGTAATCAAAGTGAGAAAACCAAATGAAAGCATTCAACCAACCCAACCAACCCTTCCATCATAAACAGGAAGGAGACGTTGAACTGCAAGCCATATAGAAATGGAAGAATAGGAACAACAACCTCAAAAGGACACAGGCAAGTGCGTAATAGAAGGCACAAAATGAAAGTAATAGAAAACACAAATCTATTTCCCATGGCTCTCCCCACTACATAGATGACAGGAAACATAGTTGTTTGCCACGGATATGAGATTTCCCCATTTTATTAGCCTGGATTGCGAGATAACACATAAGAGAAAACCAACAATTCTTGCTTTTTTTCAACTTTGTTGCCTACTTAAGAGGATATTTTAAATAAATCATACAAGCGGAGTGATTTTGAGTTCTTTAGAGTGAAAACCCCATAAGTTGGTTGACCAGAAAAATGAGAACATTTCCTATAAAATGACAAATCCAAGTCAAACATTAGCTCTGTTGCATTACTACCCAAAACCCAAAATGTTCATTTCTCTCTATTCACCAACTATCTTCGCAACCAAACATACAACAACATGAGAAACAAGTGCAAAACCACTTAATAAAAAACAATGAAAATGAGAAACTATCATAGCTAAGACCCAGAATTCGTACTTCTTTCTTTTCCTAAATTTGTTAGCCATCAAACATAATCGTGACTGGAAAAAACAAAAAAGAAAGACAATCTTTGTTTCGATTTCTGGATCACGGACAGTTTAAATTCAATCGTTTTCATATTCAGACCCAAAATGCTGATTTCTTACCTTTTCAAAACTTTCGCACCATCCAAACAGAAAATAGGAAAGATAGAACAAAGACGAGAAATGAGAAGCAAAGATCTTTTATACCTTCTAGTCTTCACTGCTAAAGTATAAAGAGGGTTTAGGGTTTAAGAGCGATGAACCGGATATAAGACGGTGAGAGAGAGAGAGAGAGAGAGAGAGATTTGGGCTTGGAAATGGCCGGGTCTTGTTTGTTAAGGATATGGGCCATATGGCCCGGGAAATAATGATACGAAAACACGATTTTTAAAATTTTAATTTAGTCTTTCAAATTATAATTATAATTTTTAAAATCTTATGTTTTTAAAAATACATCTCTTTGTCTATAATTTGAAACCTAAATCTTTTTAGGTTTCTAAATTGTAATTTGTTAAAAATATTATCTCAAACAATAAATTTTTTACGATTTGATTTAATATTGCACTTGTGGCATCCGAAATCTTAGTGCCAAATGCACTCTAAGAATTTGAAAGAACGTTAATAAATGCATATTATATAATAAAGAAAAATGCTACATATACTTTTCTAGTTTTTAATTGCTTATTTCTTGGTACAACAGTGCAAATTACCATTAAAAAGTGCAATTGAAAAATAATGATTTAAAAAAGTGCGATTTAAAAATGTGATTTTTAAAAATATTGTTAAGCGTTTGGTAAAATTACAGTTTGACATTTAAAATCGTAGTTTAACTTTTAAAAGTTGTGCGTTTAGAAAAAAAACACTTCCTCACTTATTTGCGTTTAAAAACATAATTCTAAACAATTTATTTTCTTTGATTTAGTTTAAAATTTCATTTCTTATCTACAAAATCACCACCCGAAAAACACTCTAAAAAAAATAAATAGAATACGAATTCATTTCTCACTTTCTTTAAAAAAAAAGAAAAAAAAAAAAAAAGGAATCCGTTTCCCACTTGGCGACGCAATGACGCGACCCCTCCGGTCTCCACCAATAGATCGAGACCCTCTTTCCCATTTGTCTCCATCTCTGTTGTTTTTCTCTCTGCAATGGACGAAGTGATGACGGCCGCTGATGCGTCATCGAGCTTTCGATCGGCGTCATCCGATCCGTCCATCATTCCCTCCAACCTCCCTCTCCTCTCCGCTTTCCTCTCCTTCGCTCTCGCTCAGTTCCTCAAGCTCTTCACCACCTGGTAATACCCTCTCTCTCTCTCAATTTTGATTCTCGTATATTGCATTGTTGGTGGGTATTAATTGTTGCTAGGCATGGACAAAGTGATTAAATTTACCATTTGTTATGAGCATTATAAGCAGTAATTTATCAAATTATCAGAGCAGTTGTCGGACTTTCAAACTTCTCTTCATTCTATCCTCCCCTATTTAAAAATTTAAAAAATTCGTTTGAAAATTCCACATTTAGCCCTGAAAATTGGTTATTCGATGAACAACCTCAATTTTGCAAGATTAACTTTGAATTTTAGTGAAAATTGGGGTCTCACTGAGAATTGGGTTCCTTAACGTTTATTCTGAAGTTCATGCATTAAGTTTGTAAGTTTTTGCTTAATTTTTCAATATATACTATACTCCTAGACGTGCAGGTACAAGGAGAAAAGATGGGATTCCAAAAGGATGCTTGGGTCAGGTGGAATGCCATCATCGCATTCAGCAACCGTGACATCTCTTGCGGTTGCTATTGGCTTGCAAGAAGGAACGGGAGCACCTGCATTTGCTGTTGCAGTGGTCTTGGCATGTGTTGTATGTACTTGTTCACCAGGTCTTGTTCATTCTTTTGTTTTTAGGCATGCTTGCTTGTGCTTATTACTTTAATCTTTGCCCTTGTATATGAAAAGTAAGGCTGCGGTTGTTTTGGCATTAAACATTTTCCAAAAAAAAGTTTTCTCCAATTTTTCAGTGTTTGGTGCGAGTGAAAAATACTGGTTAAAAGAAAATGATTTTTGAGTGAACAACAAATTTGCCACTATAAGGGGGGAAATGGCTAATGCCTCTCAAGAGGCGTAAGCATTATTTTTCGGAACTTACCTCCTCCTCTCTTCCTCACCCCTTTCCCGGAATCGCAGCACCACCCCGCAGAGGAATCCAGCTGCCCCCCTCAACTGGCTTCACTCCCCTCTGTCTCTTGTCCGCAATCCCCACCCCATGGAGGAACCCAACTGCCCCCTCCTTCCTGGTGTCACCCTATTCTGCTTGTTTCTCACCATCCCCTTTGCCCTGTCGTAACCGCCACCCTACCTAGACAATCCCCAAAATCCCATTCCCCAGTCACAATCATTTTTTTTATAAGTAATGATGATATAAAATAGCGAAAAGGGGCGCAACCCATATACACGGGAAGTATAAACAGAGAGCGCCTAGGAGGGAGAGAAATGAAAAAGAAAATCTGAGAAACTAATCACTAAAGGAGCTAGCCAAGCGGCCATCCAAGAGTAAAGAGTACAGAAGAAGAAATGAGTCAATTCCTCTATGGTCCTAGTAGAATTTTCAAAACATCTAGCATTTCTTTCATTCCAAATACACCACATAAGACACAGAGGGATCATCTTCCAAACAACTGCGCTTCGAGAACGACCTCCCGACCACCAACTAGCAAACAACAATCATTCCTACTTGTCTGTGGATTTTGTTGGGTTTTTGTTTTTTTAGTTGGCATTTTGGTTTCCGATTGGCTTCCAATTGTAGTGGAAAATATTTTCATATCAATCGAATAATGGAAAATTCAATACTATTGAGGTTTCAACCAAACAATGGAAAATCAATATTTTTTATTGAAAATATTTTCCCTCATAAACTATTTTACATTGAAACAAAGGCAGCCTAAGCTAATGTATGTTTTGTCTTGCCCTAAACTTTGAATAGGAACCTATTAACATCTCTATTTAGATATTGATTAATTGATTAAGCTTATGTCAAAAAACAAAAACAAAAAATTGATTAAGCTTATTATTTTCTATCAGTTTAGACTTTTGAAACTAGTGATAATTTATCATGTTATCAAAGTAAGTGGTCTTGAGTTTGAATTTTATTTTATTTCATCGTTTATTGAAAATTTGAGTTTGAATCCCGATTTCACTTTACCTCCCCTTTAAAATAAAAAATTTCATGTGCTAGGCTAGAGTAGGGGCCCTTTTAGGAAAGGGTTTATTTATGGTGTATCTATTGAGTAATTTCGTGAAAGGATTTGTTTATAGTACTATGTTGAGCGCGATGACAGTGGAATCGTTGCTTTTCCTTGCATAAGGTCAGAGAAATAGATAAATTAGGCACCACCAATGAGTATTTTGTGATGTCAAGCCTCATATATAATGTAATGATTGTTTATTGCCTTTCAAGAATATTTATTAACTATTGCATGGACTCCCTGGGCAGGAATTTGTGGTTAATTTGTTCAATTTGCATGACATCATTTCTTGTTTTAGTTTCTGTCATATTTTTATTATCACTGTCCAGGAACTTATGTGGGTTTGGCTGCTTGGATCCATGTTAATGGTTCCTTGCAGGTAATGTATGATGCTTCTGGGGTAAGACTTCATGCTGGTCGCCAAGCTGAAGTAAGATCATTTATTGCTAGTACTTTTGTGTTACTTTCATATAGTCCCTATTGTATTAGCAAAAATAATGGGGAATTTGTTTTTTTTTTTAATGAATATTTGGTATATTTTTTTGATAGACTATTCAATTACATAAACACCTTTCATGGTTATCAATTAGCTCTATATGCCCTATTTCTTTTGGTTTGTGTCATGGCACCAGATGGCATTGTCATGGCTTCTATGATGGTACTTTGCTAATTTTGTTAAATATGTTGCTTATTGCAGTTACTAAATCAAATTGTGTGCGAGCTACCTCCTGAACACCCTGTCTCTAATGTTAGACCTCTACGAGATTCACTCGGTCATACTCCACTTCAGGTCTCTTGCTCTTTTTTGGTTTACATGTGTACAGGCAAAGTTATTGCTATTGTCTAGTGTCAACTACATGCTTGAAACCCATGTTACTTTTGGGAAAATTGCAAAATTGATCCATGGGGTTTAACCCTTTGACAAGGACATATCACTCCTTGTGGCATGCCTTTATTACCCTTCCCTACAAATTCTGGCCATTTTTTCATTGGGGTCATTAAGAAATTGCACATTTATCCTATAAAAAAAGTATATAAAAAGAAAGAAAAGGGTGCTGGGGTGGTTGGGTACCCCCATATTAGCCAGAGGAATCACCACCTCTTTTGTTTTGTTTTTATAAATGTTTCAGGGTAAATGTGTAATTTCACAATGAACCTGACGGAAAATGGCCAGAATTTGTAGGGAGGAACATAGCATGCTACAGGGACTTGTCACTTGTTAGACCCAGAACTATTCGCCAAATGATCAATCTCCTGGACCAATTTTGCAATTTTTCCTTGCTTATAATTTCACTTTAAATGAATATTTGTTCTGTTTGTATGCTGCAGGTTGTTGCAGGTGGCATGTTGGGAATCATGGTGGCGTTGCTAATGAGAAGTTCCCGTTAGGGGATACGTTGTAGTGAAATAGCAATGTTTGTGCCTTGCCATTCGAGAGTGATCTCGTCGCACCTGCTCAAAGAATTGGACTCCAAAGAAGAAAAGTTTTATACCATTGTGAATCTATTTACTGTAAGTCTGTAATTGTCTTAATTTGATGTTTGCGTACTAGTCTTCATATGCTTTTGGCTAAATTGGCTTTGTTTGTTAATGCTTTTTAGGTGATACTTTTTTTATTTTTTATTTTGTTTGAAAAAGTATTATGATGTAATATATAGATAAAAGTAGTTTAGAATGTTTTGTATTTTTGATTGTTTATTAATAATTAATATGATTGTTTTGAAAAAAGAAAACAAAAGAGAAGAAAAAAATGCCATCATGCAAAGCTGTCATTGGTCGAAAATTTTTCTTCATCAATTTCCTGTCTTTGTATAATTTTACATAAAGAATGCCCATCAAAGCTCCACATGACTGTTCTCTTGATGATCTAATTTCTTTTTGTCAAGAAATTTTTGGATTCTCCGTGCCCATTTTATTTGAATCTCTGTAAAGGGAAAATGAATTCTAGTGGCAGGCGAACTAAAAATTCTAATAAATTCATATTTTGAAGCTCGAGTTGAAAGGTAATACGTGTTATGATTTTTGTTCTCAAGTCAAATACAGTAGTAAATAATTTAAAACATAATATATATATATATATATATATATATATATATATATATATATAGTAGGGATAAATTCAAAATTAGTCTATGTGGTTGGCTTAAATTATAAATCACTCTTAGTGCCGGTTTGGGATTGCGTTTAAGAAAGAGCTTTTAAGTCAAAAAATGCTTTTGGACAAAAGCTTCATTTTTAAGCTTTTGCAAAAAGTGCATTTTTGCAATTTTTAGGCTTTTTTTGACCCTTTAAAGCGTTTTTAATTTTTTTACCAAACGAGTACTTTTTTATTCAAACAGATTTTTTGAATGTTAAAAGCATTTTTTGGCCCCTCAAACGCAATCCCAAACAGACTCTTAGTAATATATAAAAAAATTTATAGATCCTCAGGGTGGCCAAAATAATAGTTTACTCCCTAAAATCAATTTTCGTTAAGTAACTTAACAGAATTCGTTACTTTATCACGGCATACTCAATAAAAACACACATGCTATTATTAACTTCTGACTTTAAAAAATGACAATTATGATTTTTCACATTATTTTTTGACATCAGCTCTCACTCCAAGTCATATTGCTACAGTAAATTAATCTAATCTTTTCTATCCCCAAAACTTTACTCTTGCGTAACCCTCTCTTATTTTCATCTTCTAACCATTGAAAAATAAATAAAAATAATATTCAAGTCAATAAATTGTGATAAAGTTTTCTTTCAAATTAAGTTTGAGAAAATTAAATTACTCATTTTATTAAACTGACATTTGTCTTCAGAGCAAGAAAATTGATTTCAGAGACTAAATTGTTGTTTTGGCCTACTTTGAGGACCTATAAATGATGTTTTATACTACATGAAGTGATTTATAATTTAAGCCAACTACAAAGGCCTATAAATTATTTTTTATACTACATGTAGTTATTTGTAATTTAGGCAAATCACAAGGATAAATTTTGCATTTATCCCTTTATATTATTTCAGAAAATTAACAAACATATATTTTTGGGTTTTTGAAATTTTTTTTGTGGCCAAAATATGGTAAGGGAAATCTCAAATTTTTCTGGTCCTTTAAATTGGCGAAAGACATCAATAAAGAGAAGTGTTATATTTTTCAAAAAAAAAAGTCAAAAGTTATTTCTTAAATGATGTATTATTATTTCATGAGATTTATTATTTTGAAAAATGTATCACTAACCCATGAGATAATGACACATTATTTGAGAATCAATTTTTGAAGATGTAATATTACTCATACTTATCATCTCTTCAAGGTCCAAGGTTCAACACCTCATGAGTACAAACAATTCTTTGGGGCCACACTCCTTGGTGAAAAATCAGCGATTTAACCAATTTTGTGTAGGAAAACTTCCGAAGATGCGGTGCACGAGACCGAGGTTTACTCTGCAGAGGTGGGTCCGAAGGGCCTTGCCTTGAAGAGGTTCCTCAACATAAAATTAATAATAATAATAATAATATTACTCATACTTTCAGTTCTCCATACCAAATTTCACATTTTTTTAGGTGGCTTTTAAAATTATTATTGAATTTGAGATAAATTTTTATTCTATAATAATTTTAAAATTCGTATGAAAATGAATGTAAAGAAGTGGTGCCCGTGGTGGGAGTGCATTTCACTTTGTTTAACGGTCGGTACCATGCTGTTGTCATCCTCTTCATATACGACGTCGTTTCATCCCTCACCCAATTTTTATTTTTTGTTTGCGCATTTCGGGAAAGAAACCGCTTTTCCTTTTTCGAGAAAAGTTGTCCTTTTCAAAAATTTCCCTCTGAAAAATAACTCCCTCTCTCTTTCTCTCTCACCGATGGCCGAAGAACCAGTGAGTGCTAAGCCATCAGTGGCACCGATGCAGAGGTCTCCAGTAGCGGCCAGCCGGCTCCGGTCGCCAATCAGTCCCTTCTTCCTCGGCTCCAATGACGACGAACTCGAACGCGCGCAGGCACGAGCCGCGCGCGCCGCCGCCAATCGCCGCATAGCCGCCGCCTCAACCGCTTATTCGCCTCCTCCCGATCCTTGTCTTAGCCAAGACCAGATTATCGACCTTTTCAACAATTGCATCAAGCTCGCCAGCGAAAATGTCCGTACACACACACACACTCTCTCTCTCTCTCTCTCTCTCTCTCTCTCTCTACTGTGCAAATATTTGGCTAAACCATTCATATTCACTAAATTGTGTTCACCGTCATTTTGTGAAATGTAGAAAATTAATCAGAAGAATACTTGGGAGCTGAAGCTCATAGATCATCTTAGCGAGATTATTAAGGTTGAAGCCGAAAACAACACCCAGACTAATTTTCAAAAGGTTGGAAACACTTTCGTGAAAAATTGATTGCTAGGCGTTGTTTGTGTTTGTGTTTATGTTTTGTAATTGTTGTTATCTGATTTTGACATTGTAGGCAAGCCGCACATTGGAGGCAGGGGTGAAAATTTACTCGGTGAGGGTGGATGCGGTGCACTCGGAGGCGTATAAGGTCTTGGGTGGAATCAACCGAGCCGGTATAGAAAATGAACAAGGTTTGGCTGTTAGCCTGTTACTCTCTGGTTCTATTTGCTTTTACATAGTGAATCCATGTATGGAGTAATAGAGGTCACTTGTAGTCGTGTAAAGGTTGCTTGGTTGTTAAGATTGGTGATTAATTTAGGTATTGCGAAACTAAATGGTGAATTTGTGCTTAAATCCCTCACAATGTGATTAGAAGTAGCATGTCGCTATCATCTATGTCTTTCAATGCGTAAGTTATGGTAGTTGGAGCTGCTGTTCGTTCGTAAATTTTGTTTTAATTAATTATTAGTTATTACTTTAATGATTCATGCCAAAGAGGCAAGAACTAGAACCAAAATGTCTTGGATCCGTCTAGGATAGACATTAGAACCGAAAGAATTTTCTCTTCCCAAGTTTTACTTTACACTATTTTTATGCCTTACTTGAAAAGGCTGATGCTATGCCTTAGATAGACCTTCGTGCTTCGAAAGGCTCTCATGAGGCGTGACTAAAGCACATGGTTGTTATATATGCACATACATGCGTACATACATTGCTATATATGTGATACTTGTATCACTACCATAACTTCTATGCATGTAATACATGCAATACATTGCAATATTATTGCCTAATTCTGAGCATTTTGTTGCATAGAGAGATACTTATGCCCCTAATATAGTGCTTTGGTGACCGAAACTATTGTAGATGATGACAATGTTGTCGATGGGCGGGAGAGGAGTCATTCTAAGAAAGAGCCCGAGAGAAAGGTATGGTTTCTGAATAGATGACATTAGTGGATTAGACTGAAATTGCAAACTCAGGCAAGTGGTTGTGCAGGTATCACCACTGTCAACATTGGAGTCCTCTTTTGAAGCTCTTAACGTAAAGAAGTTTGATGGTAACTTCATATCCGACTTCTGTCCCTTCCAGTTATTGATCTCTTTTCCTTTGTGAGTTCCTGATTTGTATTCCTGGTTTTTTAGTTGCATTCTCAGTGGATCCTTTATATCATCAGACATCTGCACAATTTGATGAAGGTGGAGCCAAGGGTCTCCTATTGAATAACCTTGGTGTATATGGAGGATGTAGGGTACTGTTTGATTCTTTTGAAGTGCCAGGGAAGTGCAAATCATTTTCATCCCAAAATGATACTTCTAACATGGTTGATCTCTCTTTTGCCAAAGGTATGTTATAGGGTATTCTTATCTCTCTAGTTCCTGTCCCCACACACACATTACCTTTTCCTTTCCTCTTCTTATTGCAGCCATTTGCCTGTTTTCTTTGTAGAGACTATTGAGCAGATGGTAATCAACATGCGTGCCACAAATGAAATTTCTCCTACCCTCAAGGAGATTGTCCTTCAATTTGATAATGATAATCAAAGGCCATCACAAACATTTAATGTAGGGCAGCAACCAGATGTGATTGCTGAGGCATATGATGATAAGGAAGTTGAGTGTGATTCTAATTCATTTGGGAATAATGATGCATGGACCTTTGATCATGATGATGAGACAAGTTTTGTTAATCAGAGCTCTAGTTCAGGAGATCCTCATCACGAGGTATTTGTGACATCTGCATATTGAAGTGGTTTTTGGGTTACTTATAACATATTCTTTTCCTTCATCATCTTCCTTTTCTCCCATGGACCTAGTGGCAAATCTAGAATTTCTTCTTGGAGAAGCCAGATCATACTTACCCAAGGGTTTGGTGGTGAGGGCAACTCTAAATTTTTTAGATTTTTAAGCAAATGAGCATAGGCGTCTGGACAAATTTCTAATCCCTGGGGGGCAATGCCTCCACAGACCCCTCCCTCCTAAATTTGCCATTGCGTGGAGCCTTGCTGAAAAGAAACAAATATATGAATCACTTACATAATTTTCTTATTTTTTGGTAGGAGAATGATCCCTATACATTTTCTGAACCTGATGTGGATGACAGATTCGAGAAAATTTCAATGTTTTTGCTTCAAGGGCTTGGAGTTACTTCAAAACAAAATGCATGGGCAGGTCCTGATCATTGGAAGTATCGGAGGTCTAAGGGTAAATGGGTGGAAAATTACACTATCAGTTTGTATCCTATGTTGTGTGTACCAATTCAACTTACTCTATGTGGTATTTATTCTGTAGGTTCAGGAGAGGTTCTTGCCACAGAAAGTGGACCAACCATTGCAAAGAAGAGAGCAAACAAGAAAATCCTCACTGAAGTTGACATTGATTTCACAAAATCCTTGGATGAAGAATTGCACGATATCTTTATTCCCCCGAAAAATCCGAAGTCTTTACTTTTACCTGCAAATAGAGCACCAGCTAGTAACAGACTTCCAGAAGATTGCCATTATCAACCTGAGGATCTTGTCAAATTGTTTCTTCGTCCCAATCTTCTGGTAATGTAGGTTAATCCCTAACAATATATAAATTTACATAAAGCTTGCGAGCATTGTAGCTTAAACTTTGAGTCTTTGGCTAGGTGGCTATTTGCATTCAGCTTGATCTCAATCTTAGGCCTCAAAATAGCATACAGAAGTATATAATCATTGGGCTGAGTTTGTGATGGATGGAATATATCTGGCCCCCAGATGTATACTGTAGAGCTCTTTGCTACTAGTCAAGGAGTGAGCACAATTGATAATTTATACTCTGACATCCATAGCTTAAAAACGTGTTATATAATGCTTTGTAGTTTTGAGAAGAATGTGTATTTGGGTGATCATGTTACTCCCCTGATTTGGAATAAGTTCTTTAGCCCTTCTATTGTTGTTGTGGTTAATGATGAATTGCTTATTTTGATTGTAGTGCCTTGGGAAGAGAAGACAGAAATTTTCAGGTATAGACCCACCCTTCTTCCTTTCTTGCAATTATCTAATGTTTGAAACCATGTCTTTTATACAGAATATGAATGCACAACACATACAGAGATAATATATATTTGCATGATAGTGTTGAAATTTTGGTGTGATGGTTCCTTTTCATTTAGATTTTATGGTTATCTTTTGATGAGGTGAGGCAGGGCGTCCAACAAAGTTTCTGCATGATCTATCTTCTTTGATAAAATTAGCCATAACTATTGAATTATATTATTTGCTTGAAACTTCTTTTCAGTTATTTAGCAAGGCATCATTCACGAGTTCATTGTGTTCTCTGTCCTAGCATTTTATGATAAGTAATCATTTTTTACTTTTCAAAGAGTAGGGCTATATTGTTTCTCTCTTATCTATTGTGTTATCTTAGAACTATCTCGAAGAAGAATCAGAAAGGTATCTACAAGAAGAATTGGGGAGAGTGTATTATTGAATGACGACTACCCATTTTTTTTTTCCAGGTGATAACTCATGGCATGGAAACAATGATTTTGATGAAGCATTGCCATTGTGGGACAATGAGAGTGTGCTTAGTGGCCAATATGGTGATCAATATGTTCATAATGATGTGGAGGACTTGGATGGACTTGTCTCTCAGCCTCGCCGGGTTTGTTCTTATTCAAATTTCCTTTATTTTCTTTTGAAAGATTTAAGTTGATCATGTTATTCTTTTGGGTGTAGTGTCTCTCCATATCATTTTTTATTTTATTTTTTTATATGAGAACTGCATTTATGAAATGGAAAGAGAGAGTTATAGGGAGGAAGAGATTTTATCTCAAAAGAGCAACAAGAGTGGAGGATGGTCTTTACATTTTGCTTGGGGAACTTTGGTACCAGTATCATGAATGTTCCTGCCTATTTTATATTTCTATTATTGTTGGGTGGTGCTCCCTTCTATTTTGGTGTATCTAAAACATCCTTATCAGAAAAAAAGAAATATGTTATGTAAAAATGCAAAATGTTATTTATTCCTCGGAAAGGTGAAATCGTACGGAGTATAGGTGAAATGTCCCTTATACTCTTGTATTTAAAAAATCTAAAAAAAAAAAAGCATAGAACCCACGGCTTGACCTGGCAGCAAATTTTTTCTTTTTCTTTTTAAAATTTTAAACAGGGGTATTTTAGGTATTTTGGCATCATCCGTTAGGATTTTCTACGGAGGGGTGGCGTTGCAAACTTTTTGAAGTTGGGTAAATTAAATTGAGAGTTTTTAAAGTTTAAGGAGATGACTGCAAAAACACTAAAGTTTAGAGGAGTTAAATGAAGTTTCTCCATATATATATATATTAATTTAGATTGATATTGTGAAGTTTATCCACATCAGTTTTCAACATAGAAAATTATGATCACAGTGAGGTTTGTAATAGGACATGGTTGGTTGAAGATTATTTCTTAAACAAATTATTTCTCAGAATTGCAATCATTATAATTATCCATAAATGTGTTGTTAGTTTATTCTTGTCCTGAGGCTTGACTTCTGATTTTTTAGGTAAACAAAATTGAAGTTCAATATGACAAAACTTCAAAACAAGTTGACGTACAGTCATTGAAGGAAACTCTTTGGGATCGCATACAAGAATCTACTGAAGTTCCTGAAACGGTGAGCTATTCTTTTCACTTGTTCTAGTTTCATTTCTGACATGGATATAGATACATCTTGATTCCTTGTTCAATTTTTTTAGATGGGCTTGCAATTTTTGGTTTCATTAAATAGATAGGTTAAGCTCATAGAACTTATTAATTCGGAAGTTGTTCACCAATCTGATGGAACAGTATGAGCTTATTTCTACAATCTGGAGATGAACAATTCAAAACTTTTGAGTGTATCTGCAGTTTGTTTGCAATTAACGTGTATAGAGATGTCATTGTTAACGTGAAAACATCATTTCTTGTAAGATCATGAACATGAATTGTTTGGCAAGCGAACTACTTTTGCTATCAGGAAAAAGGCAATGCTAAATGTTCATTGCTTTTGCTGCCACCTGCCTGTTCCGTGCTTCTTGCAAGTTCTTTTACATTATACTCTCAATAGTGCCTGCTGTTTTGTTTTTTCTTTACTAGCTCAGTGAATGTCTTCTATTTGCATTTATCTACCTGGAAAAAAGTATATGTTTCTTATCATTAATAATATGCCTTTTTATCTATAGGAGTGCAAAGATACGATATCTTTCCGACATCTCTTGTCCACCTTTCCTGTTGACTGCCAAGCCGCCGCTCCAGAGGATATCTCTCCCCATTTGTGTTTCATCTGCCTTTTGCACTTGGCCAATGAGCATGGTTTAAGCATCCAAGACTGCCCCACTTTGGATGATCTCAGCATATATCTTTCCTCTTGCCAAAACTCAGATGGAGTGGTCCAGCCTTCATCATAACCCAGATGCCGCTTAAGAACATGGCATGTATCCCTATATGCCAAGCACGAAAAATCAAAAATTGTAAGCCAATAGTAGTTTTCCGCTTATCCGGTCTCTATTGCATGATATTGCTTAATTTTTTGTATAGAAGTAAAGGGTGCTAAAGCAAATCTGGGCACTGTATATGCTTGCTCTATGTGGATATTCGTGAATATATATGTCAGAATGTTAATTCCAATTTATATCTTTGCTTCCTTATCATTGTTCGGTTGAATTGATTCACCAAATACCCAATTTCGTTTTTGAGAGATTTTTCTTTTGGTTATCAAATTTGAGTATGCAGACCTATAATGCCTGCCCCATCATTTGGTTTGATCTTAATGGTTCACCGTCTGAGATCAACATTATTGGATGAAGAAATTAGGTGGATGTGTGTCGGGATGTGTGTCGGGATGAAGGGAATATGCTGTATGAAGGACTGTCCAACTCAAGTAGCAACAGTAGCATCTTTCCGTTCCAGGGGTGAAGTGGGCCTTGACTGCTCTGTTGGGTTCATGGGATGTGGCACAGAAAAGTACGAATAACTTTGGATAAATTTGGAAAATATATGATATGTAATATTCGAAAAAATGTGACATGTAATATATTGACATAATGAGACATTGCATCAATAGGGCATGGTGGACGGGTAGTTAGAGCACTTACAATGGTTTTATAAATTTTAACTTTAATTTAGAAAATTAAGTTTTTTTTTTTTTTTTTTTCAAATATATTACATATTAGATATTGACTTTTTTCTTCTTTCTCATATCATTTAAATATATATATTTTTTTCTTACATATAAAATTTTTTTCTTAGAGATTTTCTTAACTATCATCTAAGTGCCTTGTCACCTTATACTTAGGGAAGCTATTGTGAGTGCCCTTACGTTAGTCTCACACTATGAAGATGAATAACTCATATAGAGTAGGTAAATTATAAGGGCACTCATGAATGTTAAGTTCCGTATTAATTTCTTATAGGGTGAGGGTGAGGTTGAGTTTTATAAGTGATTCTAAGAAATCTTCAACTTTTGAAGTGATAGTGCAATTATGATTAGCACTTTTCCTAGATCGTTATAGGTAGAATTCAATGCATTTTTCGGAGTGTATGCGAACATCATAGTAAGTGTGTTATGTTTATTTCAATTCTAGCATTGTAGTACCGCGGGAACCCATTTAAGGCACTCTTGCTAGTATTCTCTCTATTAAGCTTTTTCAATTCGCATGTCACCTTTTTTTATTTTTTTATTTATTTTTTTATTACATGTTCGCACAAGGAGAGAAAAAAGGGGGATGCAAATTCGATCTAGTGAACTCCGCTTGATGAGACATGATTTTCAGCCGATTAAACTACCACTTGAAGACAATTCACATGCCATTTCTAAACATTGGTTTAATCACATTTTTTAAATTTAAATTTAAATTTCCAGGCAATACATTTATGAAAGTGTAAATGCCGTGAAAAATGTTAAATTCTCCAAACGAAATGTCACATTAAAGTCCTTGGGGGATAATTGTGTCTATGGCATATTAATCTCTTGTTATTATATATATATATATATCTTTCAATTAAAAGATAATTAGAAATATGAGAATCTCTGACTTGTGGTTTTAGTTATCTCGTTGATCATTGTCCCCATTATAGTCGGGGCCTCGGGGGTATCTATGGGACCTAGAGTTTGTCCCTCTATTCAATATAATTGACTACACCTATCGCTTTTAACTCGTTTTTATTCATTTAGATTTATCCAATACACTTTCTAGCCAAGGCAATAAAAGTGAAAGAAAAAAAAAAACTACTTTTGACAAACTTATGGATAAACTCAAGCACAAAATATCCAAGGATTCCTACACCCATTGGCCACGCATTACTCTATCTTATGGATTTGTGTCTCCTCTTCTCGATCCACTATTGTGGGAAGCTTTTTGTTATTTTCAAATACAACCACGACTTATTGGTGTGCATGTGCCAAAAGAACAACAATTTTTAATCTTTTTGGTCAGAAACCCATTTGATTTTACAAAGCACGTTACAATTTAAAACAAAAAAAAACACTTTTTAACTATGAATTTTTCATCAAAAATACTTCCCACCTTTATATTTCTTCAAAACTGAGAAATGTTTTTTAAAATCATTTTCAAACTTTTTAGATGATTTTCTAATATGGTTTAGTGAAAGCCCGGCCCATATAAGCCGCCAAAGAGACAAGTGGGCCTTTAAAAGTGTGAGGACAAGTGCGGGACGCGTACGGGACCACATGCCGACATGCGCACTATAGTACAAGTGGGACTGTGGGAATTAGCGGGAAAGATTCTCAGGGGTCCAAAGTGGAAGATCCTACGGCCAGGCCGTGGTCCTATTGTGGGACCCAATTATACTAGGACAGGTTGGCGCCACAAGCCACAAAATGTTACCTCACGTTCTTGTGGGAAGGAAAGGCCTAGAGGGTAGAGCTAATCGATCGTCTTATAAAGCGAGAAGGCCAGTCGGCATATATGCCTTTTTTCACCGACCATATCAAACATTGTCCAATTATATTCTAATCTCTTTCTATCTTGCATGTTCTCTTGTCTCTACTGATCTTATTGCCTGGTTCCTATTATTTCCTACCAAGTTACGGCTCCTTTTTCTTGCCATTTCAAAACCCTTTCATGAATGTTATGCTCTAAAAAATTATATGATCAACTTTGATTATATTTACCAAGAACTTTGCTCAAAGTTTAATGAGACATCTCGGAAAGTTAGTCCCACATTTGTGACACCCCAAACAATTATTTTCACATTGAATAGGTTGAATTCCAACCGTAATTTGACGAGTTATTTTAAAGTGATAATACACATGTGATTAGTGCTTATTTATATCGTTACAAATTGTATTAATACAATTAGGGGTAGAACCAGAATTTTAGATGAGGAAGGCCAACAGAAAAAAGAAAAAAAAAAAAAAAAAAAACAGGATCAAAAATTAATTTATGAGATGGGGTGGAGCGTGGGGCCCCCAAAGCCGGAGTATGTTAAAGTAATGATTATATGTTAAATTTACATATTCTTGTTAGCTTAAACTTTTAGGATAACTAGAGATTTAACATGATATCATAGTCAAAAATTTTGAGTTATAAGAATTACCGAGGCATGTGGTACTAATTTTAAGATAAGGAGTTATATGGTGTATATATGCATGTATAACATTACTAATTCCACAAGCATGTGGAATAATTGGTCAAGGCATTTTGGCTCGTAACATTCTACAACTTTTGTACTGTTGACTGATATTATTACATGACTGATATTATTACATGCATATATATGCAATTTCCACAATATCCTTAATACATGACTACATCCATCTATGAATCCTCTCTGTCAAACACGCCTCCTGTCTGCAAGCTGTTATAAATACACCCAAAGCCTCTATTTAGTCTCTACCACAAGCTTCTCTTGAAGCCTTATTACATCCAAGTACCCCTTATTATCACCCCCATCTCACTCAAGAGCTAGCAGAAAACATCATGAGCAAATTCAAGAAATCCCAGATCCTAATTCTCTCCCTTCTAGCTGTTCTTCTCAGTATCACACCCCTCTTATCCTCCTCAGTGAGGACTACTTACCTCTATTTTGTCATCAACATCCTCATTATTGCCCTTGGGGCTGAAGCTGGCCTTCTCTCATGCTTCCCCAACCCCAAGCCTTCTGATCAGGACAAAAAACATAATCCTGAAGCCTCTGCTGATGATCAGAAATCAGTTGCTCCAGCAACTGCTGAAAAGAAGGCTAAGGTTGTTGAGAAATCTGCAACCGAGAAAGTTGTTGGTGCTTTCAAAATGGATGAGGTCAAAAAGTGTCCCTCCATGCCCAGCCTTTTCTTCATAGGAGGTGGGGAGACTGATCAAGCAGAAAATGTGGCTGATCATCAGGAATATGATGATGATGAGGAGGAAGAAGAGGAGGCCAGTCATGATGAGCAAGAGCTGTTTACTAAAGCTGAGACGTTTATTGGGAACTTCTACAAGCAGTTGAAGATGCAGAGAGAGGAGTCATGGAAGAGGATTCATGGGTTATATCAGAAGGCCTTTTGAGTCTTGATCAGCCAGCCATTGATGCTGATCCATCTTTTCCTCTTAAGTTATATCATTGGTTTTTGGGTATAATATTGTGTGGTTAGAGTTCAACCATAATTATTCTTTTCATGGTTCTTCTTTCATTGGGTTTGTACATATATAGTATTATATATAGTTGCTACTCATAGTTGGTCATGCCTGTTTTCTGTTAAGACTGTTATCCTTCACATATCATTCCTGCAGCTAATATATATAACAGGTGAGTGGTCTAGAGTCACACTCAATTAAATTTGAGATAGAAGTTTCATGGAACATATTAATTGGTTTGTACTGATGAGTTCATGATTTATATATATATATATATATATATGATGCTATTTAGCTTCTTGGATCTTCAATTACTGCAAAATTTGCAATTTATAGGGCCTGTAACTTTGGTATTTTGTGCATAATCAGGAGCCAATATCTAGAGCTGAAACAAGAAGATGAACATAATTACTGTTTGACTAGATCGAGTGGCGTACGTTATCAACTTTCAGGTCCCAACTTGCACAAAAGAGCATGATATTTTCAAGCCAATTTGAGATTTTTTTTGTCTTTCTAACACAAATCCCTCTATCCCAACATGTCTACCACATTATGTGTGTTCTGATCTCATTGGAATGCACGACACGACAGACAATGTGGACTCCCACATAAACAAGACTATAGAGGGGAGACTCAGACTCTCATCATTTACTTTCTTCGTGCTTTCCAGCACAATTCTTTCTTTCTTTTTTTTTTTTAATGCAAAAATTAAGCATATTGAACTGCTGTGTCACAGGATAAACCGCCACTTCTCTGGCCTCAATTGATTCTACCATAGAGGCCAAATGGCCAATGATAGCTAGGATATTTGACTTAAGTGAAAAAGCAGAAATAAAATAAAATAGAGAAAAGTGATTTTACGTGGTTGTGGTTCGGTCAGATAAAGCTCTAAGGCTACGATTGCTCTTATTTCACTTGATTATTTTACAATACAAACCTTTAACGATCCAATGGAAGGTTATGGAGGGCTTTACGTGGATCAATGGTAAGCAAATTAATGTCGAAATATATATGCCCAAACAAATATTCTTAATATTATATTAATATCGATAAAGACTTTCAATGATCAGAATAGTATATAACCAATAGTGACAATTTTTTCATACCTGAAGAGACGATGAATATCCTTAACGACTTAAAAAAAATTTTAATTTTTAGGGCGTCTACGTACGTACGTGAGAAAAATTAAGCTACGTACCCCTCTTCCTTTTGTTCTCATGATGACACCCTAGAAACCAAGCTAAGAGAAGCTACAAAATATTTATTTTAATGTGGATGTTAATTTGTTCAAGTAATAAATTAAGTTCTAAGATTTATTTTAATGTGGATGTTAATTTGTTCAACTAATAAAGTTCTTGTGATGAAATGAGAAGCTCTTGAGGATATATGTATGAAATCAACACTGCTAATTACTAATTAGGAACCAACAAAAAAGTCTAATAATAACAACACGAGAGAACGCCTATAGTTTTTATCGTCTACGCTCGTTCTATGCAGTTTCTTGTAGGCAGATGTAACTATAGTTACGCCCAAGTAAAATAATCGCTATGGTCGCCCCCTTCTGCATTTCTAATTATAAATAATAATGATAACAACATGCAATATCACTTGTTAAAGTATTTTGATTAAATTATTAAATTTAGTATTTTCTATTAGCTTAATCTTTTGAGATAAGTGGTGATTTTCACGATATGAAAGCAAATTTGATAGTACTTATTCTTATTTTTCTTTCCCATTAGCTCATTTGTCATAGATGAGAACCTTCATATATATATCTATTTCGTATAAACTTAGACTTCATTGAGAATAATTTCTATAAATCATTTTTTTTTTCCTTTGAAAAAGGTTAATTTCAAAGACAATATATATATAGCTGGTGACAACCAAAAGACTGAAAGTGCATTTTATCTTGCCCTCAGGTAGATTGATTGTAACTATTGAACACTTGATAGGATCTCTCTCTCTCTCTCTCTCCAAAGAAGGTAGCTTCACCTGCTCTTGGTGTTATTCGTGGGGTCAGCTCCCTGAAATGTTCTTGCTGCATTTCTTGTCCAAGATTTTATCTTTCTACATGTTTTGTCTCTTTTGGTTAATAAAGCTGAACGCCTTTCCTCTTTTCATCTGTACTGGTGTGCTAGTGAGCCCCTAGTGTTGGGTCCATGGAGAGGCTGCTTGCTTTGCTTGTACACAGATAGATCCTCATCTTACTTTTTATTGCATGTTCTCCTTGATATTCTTTTGGCTAGCTGCCACATGCAGACAGACAGAGCCCAATTCATGGTTTTCCCTCAAAAGTTTTTAGGGAAATATGAGGCACAATTGCAACACAGTCACTTCCCTGTTTGATCCACATGTTTAATGAATTATTGTTATCTTAATTTGTCTTTTAACATTTTAATTAATATTTTAATAGTCTCTCCCACCTTTGTGCTCAAACTCTTAAATAAGTGAGGCTCAATACGTTAAACATTTAATTGAAATTGAAACTAAGCACCTTTGCTTTGATACTGTGTTAAGTCGTCAGTTATCCCAAAAACTTAAGCTAATAAGAAATGATAAATTTAAATATTATTTAACTAATATTCTAACATATATCTCAGTCCAATATGTGGTTCACTATGATATCTGCACTAATCTCTCTCTCTCTCTCCCACATATCCTTTTGACCCTTGAAGACGTGTCAGTCAGCAAAATACTAATGTGACCAATCCAAGACTTTAGCAATTACCTCAAGAAAGTTTCTTGAACTTTGCTTCAAAGATATTGAGAATCTAAGGTACATATGTACACTCAATCTAAATTGACTGAACAAAGACCTTATCAGAAACTTTGGGTTTTGACTATGTCAAATTATCAATCTTTTTCCATTTTTCGGAAAAATGCATTACATCATACACCTACCTAACATGTAAAACTTATCCTTAAGTTTCAGCTCTAACCTTGGCAAGTGAGTTTGGATTTGATTTAATAATATATGTGGATCTTCTACAATTGATTGCCTGAATTTGCTCCACAAGAGAAGCTATTGGACCTAAATGATGGCAATTCCTGTCTGCGTGTCGGGTTCAGATTATATTGTATCAAAATATGAGTATAAGATCGAATATATACTCATTTAATTAAATAGGTCAGACTTCTCAATTTTAACATACTAATTTCGTGTTAGATTCGCAGGTCATGTCTAAGAGAACACTTAGGGTCTGTTTAGGATCGTGTTAGAGAGCTTAAAAAGTACTTTTAGTACTTAAAAAGTTGTCCCCAAGAGATAACTCAGTCAGCTGGGAACGAAGCCTCATAAAGTGGATGTTACTAGTTCGAATCTCTCCCTCCCCCCTATTGTGTGGATATGTCAAAAAAAAAAAAAACTTAAAAAGCTGTGCCAAACAAAAATTGGCATGTTTAGTAAAAAATTTCAAATATATATTTTTTTAATTTTTTTTATTACTTTTTTACTCTAAAAATGGGTAAAACACACTTTTGACATAAGCTTAAAAATGAAATTTTTGTCAAAAATACTCTTTTTGACTTAAAAAAATTAAAATTTTTACTAAAAATATACTTTTTAACTTAAAAACTATATTTCTCAAACATGATATATATATATATATATATATATATATATATAT
>NC_081543.1:37489319-37536086 GCF_901000735.1 Corylus avellana | reverse complement strand
GCACAAGAGGGGGGAGGGAGGAATTCGAACTAGTAACCTCCGCTTCATGAGACGTGATCCCTAGCCAATTGTGCTACCCCTTGGAGACCTCAAACATGAAATTAGACAAATAAGAAAGCACGAATACCCTTACTTGGGAAATGCCATATGAAGCTCTTCTCACAAGCCCATTGGTTCACTGGCCCTAATTGTAAGCCCATCTTTTATTGGTATGCTATTCTTAAGTCTCAAGCCCACCCAAATTTTGATTAAAGTTGAAACGAGCTTGGGCTTGCCTCCTGAATTCTCATGCTGGGCTTATATCCATTTCTTAAACTTAAAAGAAAAAAACTATTCAGAATGTGTTTTAGGGGAGGCTTAAAAATGAGTTTTTATATATATATATAGGCATTTTTTACGAGCATAAACTCTATTTTCCATTTTAATTCCAAACATTCCCCAAGGGTGGGGCTTTCGCGGCATTTCTGAATTTGTCTTGCCTTTCTAATAAGTAAGGCTCTTTTCTGACATTAATGTTATTTTATCCTTCTTTTTTAACTAAAATGCTTCGAAAGTGTCTAAATGTGTCAATTATCGTACACATACTTTAACTAAGTGGGCCGCTTTCCATTTTATTTTTGAAAGCATTTTCATAGGATCTCTCATTATTTCTTCCATTCGGATTAGAGGTGAAAAAGCCCTCCTCTCCTCTGTAACATTTTCCTTCATTCAATTAAAAAAAAAAAAAAAAAAAAAAGGTAAGGCTCTTTTAGTCGAGTTGCCTTGGTCTCCGAGTTCGTTAGCCATCTCTTTTGTAAGGATTCATTGACCACACGTTTGAAGCAGCAAAAGATACAATTTTTGAAGCCTATTGAATACAGCAATAGAAAATGAAGCACTAACTACAAGACAAAATATTATATATATACATAATTGAATTTCCAAAAGAAAATCCAACAATCCAGCTCAACTGCTTTATTTAATATGGTTGAGTGTATCGAAACAAGGCATAAAAATTAACAGAAAATATAGATGATGGCAGAAGCTTAATTACCAACTAAAAATGCTTCCTAGTTGGTCGTGTTCATTTTATCTCTAACATGTATACAAATCTTTGAAGAGGTTTTTCTGATTGATTAAGGATATGGGAAAGGAGTCCAACAGGCTGCTGCTTGGTGCAACTTCAGCAGTATTATTGCTTCTTATCTTCTTCCTTTATGCTGCTTTTTTCACATCAGATGTTACCCCATTTGATTCATGTAATTCCCCTTCATGTTTGCATTTAATATATGAGCATTCATCAGTTTTTTCAGTTTGCTGTCTTGGTTTTAACTTCTTCTTCCCCTTGACTTTGCTAACTTGACTTGACTGGTGATGTAGGGAAGCACAAGCTATCAAATTGGAATGGTAGTCTCAGCAGCAGAAAGGTCAACAAAGGTGTAGAAGTTGCAGAGCCTCTTCTAAGAAGATTAGTAAGAGGTTCTCTCTCTTTTATCTTAAGCATTTACTTCTTGTTAAATTATTCATTAAATGATTAAAATTTTTCATTCCTATCAACTTAAATTTTTGGAATATATGGTAATTTAACACGGTATCAGAGTTGGACTTCATAGTTTACCTTTCATTTCAGTTAAATATTCTACGTGTTGAGTTTCACTTCAAGAGAGTTTGAGCTCACATGTGAACGAGAGTATGTTAAAATATTGATTAAGTTTTTGGAATAAGTAATAATTTATCACTTCTCAACTTGCTTCCAAATAGACCCAAATATTCAAGATTACTGTTTAATTTTCCAATTAATTTTAAATGAAAAGTTTTATTTTGCATACAGGAGAAAATCAAATTCAGCTTAAAACCACTGGATTTTCATGCTATTCTGAGCTTCACTCTGAAGTTTGTGTCACAAACAAACCACTAGTCATAGTCGATAACAAAGCATTAACTGCTTACCTACAGTCCTCTAACGTCCAAGTTAAACACATGGTTCGGCCATATCCAAGGAAAGAGGATGAGACGGCAATGAAACAAGTCTCGCCGGTGCAAATACTTTTAGGAAATGCTACCTCACCTACCTGTGATTTTAACCATGATGTCCCAGCTGTGGTCTTCTCCTCCGGCGGCTTCACAGGAAACCTATTTCATGAGTTCAACGAGCTCATCATCCCCTTATTCATCACCTGCCACCACTTCCGATCTCACCTACAATTTGTCATCATTGATTTTAAGCCTTGGTGGGTCAAAAAATACAGTCACATTCTAACCCACTTGTCTCGTTTCAAGGTCATAAATCCTGCAAAAGATGGAGCTATTCATTGCTTTCTTGGGGCTATAATAGGGCTCAAATACCACGACAATCTCGCCTTAAATTCTACAGATATACCTAAAGGATACTCCATGTTTGACTTCAAGCAGTTCCTCAGAGAATCATATAACTTGAAGATAGAGAATGTTCTAGACATAAAAAAACCAGTGTTTGTTCTTATATCTCGTCGCAAAACAAGGATGTTTCTAAATGAAGATGAAATGGTGGGCGTGATGGAGGAACTGGGTTTTCGAGTAGTTGTGGCAACGGCTAATCAAATGTCGAATTTGGACAAGTTTTCCGCAGTGATCAACTCGTGCAATGTCCTGGTCGGAGCCCATGGCACCGGCCTTACAAACGCTTTGTTCTTGCCTGCCGGGGCAGTGGTGGTGCAAGTGGTGCCATTGGGACTAGATTGGGCATCAACAAATTACTATGGCGGAGCGGTAGCTGAGATGGGGTTGCATTATGTGGAATATAAGATTGAGCCAGAGGAGAGTTCTCTTTTAGACAAGTATGGTCCTCATGACCCAGTCATTGCTGATCCCATGTCTATATTCTTGCAGGGCTACAATGCTGCAAGAGCTGTGTATGTTGACGGGCAGAACATAAAGATAAACTTGGTGAGGCTTAGGGAGACCCTTATGAAGGCAAAGAAATTTCTTGGTCACTAAAATGCTTTGACTTGGTTGCTCTAAAAAAACTAGAGAAGATCCCTTGTAGTTTTTTTGACAGTCTAGATTTAATTTTATTTTTTTTCTCAAGAAAAACTTAAAATTAAATTTAGACCGTCGAAAAATCTATAGATCTTGTGTAGTGCTTTGGGGGCAATTGTCATTATCACGTGAATAAGCTGAATCAGAAAAAAAAAAAAAAGTATATATATATATATAGAAAAACATTCAATCATTTATTTCACCCTTGTTTGAGTTTGCTATGCCTATAAGCAATTGAAGTATTGATTAGGCTTTTTGCTTTGGGCCTCATGGACCACAATCACAACACACAATACAACAACACCTAGTTTACACTCCTTAAAATAAATAAAAAATAGAAAAAACTAGTCTAAAAACCCATAAGGCCAACAAGATTCTTGTGAGGAAATCGCCAACGCAACTTAATTTGAGTATTTTACTCTAGTCCACCCTGCAGTGATACTTGCTCAGCTCTTTTGATTGCCGCAACTTGTCCGTCAGAAAGCATCCCTCTATAAACCTAGGGAGAGCATTAGAACATCTGCAAAATCATTTTGTGATTAACTAACACAGCTTGAAAGAATGCAGCTGAAAGACATTTTAAAAATATGCCATAATGCAAGCCATGAGAATTTAGTTAAACATATTTTGTATATGAACAAATACATGAATAAGTGCAAATATGATATTAAGAACCAAAAGAATGGTCAAATGGGCCGCTTCCCACACATGTTTGGAAGCTTTTCCACCAACTCCCCTCCTGTCTCCATCCACATCAGTAGCGGTAAAGATCCCCCTTTGCAGTTCCCTTGCCTTTGTATTGATTACCAAAAATAAAAAGTGCACAAACTCACACAATGCATATTAATTACATTAACCAAAAGAGTATAGGATGAACGAGGATGCCAAAGAAGAATGAAAGTAGCTTATGCCAACACAAAGCACGGAATTACCTAGTTGCATATAAAACTGAAATATGGAGATAGATACATTTATACATATGGAATTTTCACTTTTTACAACCACGTTAGACTGTCAGATTGATCCAGTCCAACTACAACTAATGGCAGAAATTAGTCACACCCATGCAACCACCTGCATAGAATGCATTCAATGCAGTAAATCCCTACATCTCACGAAGTTTTCCATCTGATATTGATGAACAAGCTCCAAAGCCAAGATACATAAAAAATAACTCCACTTCATGCATTTAAATGCAGCAGTTAATAAAACCTACCAGATGTGGTTGCTTCTATCTCCTAGTCTTCTAAAAAGAGAAGTAGCATCATAAACAATTCGATTCTTTTAAGGCACGAATTAAATATGAAGCTGCAGAATTTTCTGCCTCCTTTCTTCTTGACCGTTCATCCCCCTGCATACTTAAAACACCGTCTACAGTTGGTATTTGAACTGAGTATACAAATTTCTTGTCATGTGGCAGACCCGTGTCCTTCTCAATGCTGCAAGTTATAGTAAAATAACATTTTAAGATTCAGTATCTCAAAAGATAGAAAAAAGGTGAGAATTTGATAACGGTGAATCCTTAAGAAGGAAAATTTTGCATTCGAGGTAGGTGGAGTCGAGACAACACACATGGAGAATATAAAAAGAAAAAGCTCATTCATTGTGGATAAAAACTACATAATGAAGGCATGAGTGTTGACATTTAATAGAACAAAATCACTAGTTGATGTGAACATGACCTGCGACACAGATCAGTATACATATTTCCTGTCATTGTAACCCCTGGGTCCATCATCAAATAATGAAGAGCACACAGAAAACTAATAAAATGACTTTACCCACCTGTGGTATGTGATGGGTTAGGTTTCAAAACCTGTGTTCAAAAGTGACACTTTACCCACTCAAGGTTTACTCCATTAATTTCCTTTTTATTTTGTCCATAAACATTACTCTGCAGTCAAAAATTGTATGCACCACAGAATCACAGATGGGTAAAAAGTCTTTTTTTTTTTTTTTTCTTTTCTTTTCTAAACCACTGATTGGTGAAGTGTTTATTTTCTAAGCTACAAGTGGGTAAAATGCCACAATTTCTCAAAGCACATGATTAGCACATACATACTTTGACAGCAAAGTTTGACGGATGTAATGGGATGGATCTCACGCAGACAAAGTGCAAACTTTCTAAACCACCGGTTAGCAAATCAAACTCGCACCATGCCATAGATGGAAAAAGTGTAGTGTCCTGAAATAAAAATTCAACTTTATCCAATGTGTCACAAGGAAATTAAGGCTACCATAACTTTAGTATGCAATGAACTAATTCTATTCTACAATGTTCATAGCCTAACTTTAGTATGCATCTACTAGAGCAAACATCTTCAAAATAAAACTCCAATTTGTAAGTAATAGGGGGGGAATAATATCCTTGACACCAGCAGAAGTCAACCATAATACAAACTAGATAAGATAATGCCACACACACACACACACACACATCTTCCAATTATTCTCGGTTCATGATAAAGGAGGTCCTACCTGTAAGTAGGTTTAGGCCACTTTTTCTTGCCACAAAGCTCATGTAACATTTGTTTTGCACCTTCGATCTCAAATGACCCATCGAGCCGTACAGAAAATTCAAGCATCCCAGGGTTAGTGGGGATAGATTGCGATAACTTACTCAAAGCTTGCTTTGCTGCATTAAGCTTTGCGATTTCCTTCTGCTCAGAAGAACCCGAGGCAACAAACCTGCCATCAACATATATACTAGCAATATTCTTTGCCCCTTTTCTCCAATGCCTAATGTCAACATGCTTACCCTGCTTCTGACACAGCTCAAACAACATTGTAACGGGCTGTGGTTGTTGCTGCAAGTCTTTTTGCGTGATAATAGGCTCCAAGAGACCCCTAAAAATCTACACAGGTTCAACAAACAATGCCTTTTAATTTATACAAACAGAGCAAGACATATATATAACAGATAGAGAGGAAAAGCTCCAAACAAGAAGAAAAAAGAACAGAAAAACCAAGATCATATTTTCCTTTGAATTAAGTGAAAAAAAAAAAAAAAAAAAAAAACGAAGGGTTAAATACACACCACCCAGAATGTTTGCAGGTCGAAATTAACATCAACGTATATAGCAGCCGCCACAGACTCTACAATGTCCGCAAGAATTTTCGGGGCTTTTACCACTCCACCATACACAACCGTATCATCTTCCGCATTGACTGCATCAACAAAGTCTTGAACCTATAAAAATAAAACAAAACCAATTGCGTTGAACAAATCAACAACCAATTTTTTTGCTCAAATTCTAAGATTTAAAACAAGCCCAGAATACACGTCCAGGCAAATTCCTCTCAAAAAGCTAACCGATAACTCATCACTCAAAACCCACAAATTTCAGGTAATAGAACAGACCCAAATATAATTATGTACTCCCAGACCCACAAACTACTCATACTACGAAGAAAAAAAAAAAAAAAAAACCCAAGAATTAACAAAACAAAATTTCGTTTTGAAAGCAACAAAATCATGCACTTTCGAAACGCTATCCATCGAACTCATAATAAACAGAAAAACCCCCAGAATTAATAGAAAGCCGAAAAAGGGTAACCTTATCGCGAAGAGCCACGGCATTGTGCCTGAAGTGGCGGTAGAGGCCTTGGCGGACGGCGACGCGCGCGAGCTTCTCGGTGCTTATGTTGGCGGCGCGTAGGAGGGAGAGCTGGCCTGGGTCGAGGTCAGGGTAGGCCAGGTAGACGTGGTTTGAGAGCGCGAGCCCCAACGCCGCGTCGCCGACGAACTCGAGCCGCTGGTAGGACTGCGACTCGGCGTAGGATGGGTGGGTCAGGGCCTCTTTTAAGAGCGTCTTTTCCTTGAACTTGTACCCCACGATCTCTTCCACGGCTCTGATCGCCTCTTCCATTTCAGAGAAGACAGCTGGCGCCTGAAGGTAGGGGATCTCTCCAAAGCAGGGGGGGCAATCGCGTAACCGGGTGGGAATTGGGTAGAGCTCTATGCACCCTGGGCTGAGGATATCGGGCTGGGCATCAATGGCAGTTGTGGTGATCACCTTCTTTTCGTTTTGGTTTTGTTTTTTTGTGAAGCGTGGGAAATTAACAGAGTTCAAGACTCGAGAGCTTTACTAGTTGGGAACTCTAGGAAGGCGTGAAGTCGACGCGCATTTGTCGCGTGAGGAGGGGAGAACCACCCGTGGGAGGGTTGCTCCAACATGATCATTCTGACGTTCACACGTGTAATTCTTCATTATAGTTTCTTGTTTAATTAAAAAAAAGGGGAGGGGGGGGGGGAACTAAAAACTTAATTTTTTAAAAGTTTTTTTTAACATTTTTTATTTTATTTTTAATATGAGCGACAAGTATAGTCATTTTATTGGTTTTGACATGACACGCTAATGAAATCTATCAAGTATTTTGACGAAATTTGACAATAAAGAGTAAGGTTATATATATATATATCAAGCAGCTTCTTAGTTCATTTTAATGCCACATAGAATTTATTGTAAGTTAGATAAATCACATGGACTATTTTTATATTTCTCCAAACTTTAAAAGACTCAAAATCATGCTCTCATGTAAAAATAATAATAATTTTAACTATAAAAATTATATACTTTGCTCTTGGTTTAAGGTTTGATTTTTCTATATTTCGTTGTCACACTGTAATTTTTCGTTCTTGGTTGGCATGGAAAATATGAAAATATTTGACGTTTAAATTTTCAAACAAAGCTTGCTTAAATAGTGTTAAAGTTGCAAGTTACAGAAACTAAGGCCTAAATTTGAAAATCCTGCTCTTTTGGGGATAGCAACCAGAAGGTAGACCCTAACAAGACCTTTGTCCAATCTTCAATGGCTGTTTTTCTCTTATCCTTGAAGGTGACTCCTCGATGATTATTTTATAATTAACAAAACTCATCTCTTTTATGATTGGTCTTGTGCTTCTATCAATTCTGACATTCACCGGCAATTGCTCCTCCTCAAGAAGTAGAGTGCATTGAATACCTCAAAATGTGCCAACCTTAATATACACCAAGTTGTCAAATAGCCCACTTTTTGCCGTGTATTTGAAAGTATTTTCAAATCATCATTTTTCTCTCTTCCATTATAATTGGGAGCAGGAAACACGAAATACAAATGGAATCTACACGTAGAATATGAAAGAAAGAGCTTCAGTTTCTTGGCATTTAGGGAGAGTCAATTAATCATTGCCACTCATAAAGATATGTACTTTGGAATAGCTTCATCAATTGTCGCAACATTAAAAGTTTATCATGCTTTAAACCAAATGCAGCCAATGATAAGTTCTCATACCTAGAATTTTATTTTTTATTTTTTTTTATTTTATTTTTTATTTTTTTTAAAAAAAAGAAAAAGGCAAAAATAAAACATTGAATGATCTGCTCCCTAGTTAGAAGTTGGTCAAGCAATGTTCTATGAAATGATAGTAAAATTAAACTCATTAAATTGGATCCAGATCAGATCCTAGCAATTTGAGTCTAATTGCTACGGACAGCAAATATGTTGTAGAGACATGCTTGGACAAATAAACCTATAAAAGCGCCCTCACATTTTTTTCAAATGGCTAGCAATATGTACAACAAAATTGCTAAGATCTCTATCCTATTAAATCTGCATCCATTTCCCATACTGCCATGCATGAAACCCTCGTAGAATGTATGATTTCTTTTCTTCTTCTGGGCCAGACTGTACAATTGAATGTAACAATGGTCATCTAAATCATGTTATAATTTAAATATTACAGAACTTATATTTCCCTCGACACTCAGTTTAATCAGGGCATATTTTCGGAGAACATGGATAATATACAAAAAATTTGTGTTGGCAATCCAACGAGGAAAGAGAATAAATAAATATTTCCACGGGGGAAGCATAATTGCAGTTAACTCAACTGGCTGAAATCAAACAGGCAACCAGCATAACTTCTCAATGGAGGGGCTGGGGGCAAGAGAGAATTCACTAGAAACTACACATAAGAAATCATTGGCTTACAGATGATTCGACAATCAGATTGGTTTCTGCATTACTGCAGAAGTAATTTTAGATGCATCACTAATTACAAGAAGCAAACTTTGCCAATTAGGGCCATTAAATTGAATTAAAAAGATAGATTAGCCACTCTTCCTACTGCCAGTCTACAGCAGGAAAAATAAAAAGAAATTAAAAAACAAAAAACAAAAAACAAAATATGAAAAGTCTAATAACATGGCATAATTTAAATTAGTTAACCATCATATGATCAAATCCACCGGCCTGAAGTGTGGGAACCCGATTTACTCCAACATTGTGAAGCAACTGTTGCAGCCACCTCCTTGTGGTGGGATCTTCCTGGAAGCATAAATTAAGACCAAGAAGTTGGAAACCGGCCAAACAATACGGTGAAGTAAGATAAAATAAATTGAAGTGCAGAATTACGTGATTTGCATTTTTGTCAACAAAATTTTTTTTAAAAAAAGTAGACTGTCAAATTCGAGAAGTGCTAGGGAGCTAAACAAATGAACCCAGAAAAATTTTCAAATTGACGTGGCAAAGTTTTTAAATTAAAAAAATGCAATTTTCTCTCCCTTGTCTGCCACTCATGATCTACCATGTCAATTTGAAAATTTTTCTGGGTTCATTTATTTGGCTCCCTAGCACTCCCCGTCAAATTCACTTGATTGTTTCTTCTGAATGTAGAAAAACCTAACTCTTTAAGGAAGAAAAAAAAAATCTTCGGTATTAAATGGCAAAGAAAGATAACATATATCTTCAAAGAAATGGTATATATCACATTTTTATCGCACAACTATCTTATAATGCTAATGTAACAGTTCCAACCAACCATTATGTACTTTTTTTAAACAATGACTAATCCAAGAGTTAGTTAGAAAACTGCTATATCAACACTGTGGAATAAAAATGTAATTTCCAGCATTAAGCCTAATGTTATACGCATGATCCCCTCGTTTAAAAGACAAGTTACCATGACCGTTCAAAACAGCACCTGTATTTGGGTTCACCAATATCAATAAACCTCAATTAAAGGGCAAAAATTAACCTACTCCACAAGACTCCTAAAAACAACTTTAATTACTTACATAACACACAATGTACTTTAAGAGTGCAACCAATAGGGAAAAGAAATAATTACACGAAGGCAACTACTGAAAGTAGCATCTCTTAACATGTCCGGAAGGCAACTTCTTAACGCATCACAAGCCCTGCAACATAAAAGTCCAAGAACAAATAACTTACAAACATTATTGAGAAAAAATCCAGGGAACTGAGAAGAGGGGGGAGAAGGATATGGGAGCAGTATCTGACAACTGGAATTGCAATCTACTTAACCAACCTTGCATTATCGGACAATCGAAGATAGCAACGAATAATATGTTTCAACAGTCGGGACGATGGTTGTTCAGCAAGGGCTGCAACCATGTTCCCCAAAACTCGACCTACTGCAAAAAACCGTTCTGCTGTGGTACAAATATAATCCAAGCCCACATCATCCAACAGAATTTTTTGAACTATAAACGTTGCAACCTGCCATCAGAAAACTTTTGTCAGACGTTTATGAACCTTAGAATGCAATACCAGGAAGTCAGGACAAGGCCTTGATAAGTTGGGCACAACATGGAAATTGAATGACTGGCTTAAACGGTTAGAAGTATTGAAAAGCAAGGAATGTGTCCATTTCTGCATTTGCAGATATTTCATCACATCATTGTTTCATGGGTAATCATAATCAGGCGCCTCCTATGCAGCTTGGCAGCAAAATTTTGTCAGAAATAAGGGTGATGTAGAAATAATAATAAAAAGAAACAAATTTTGAAGGGGGAAATTTTCAATATGTCAAGGCTTTCAAGTAGGAACAGATCAGATGCAATACTCCTAAATTCTAAAAGGCCAGTTCTCAAGCGCCATTGCAGAGTGCAGGTAGTGACGTCAAGCGCAATAAAATCAGATTACTCAACTGTTTTTGACAATTCACTGCCCATTTCCATAGTGCGAAGGCACAGCGGAATTATCTCTGTCGAGAGAAGGAAACTAATAACTTCTGTATCATCAACCTGGGAAAAGAAAAAGAAAAAGCTCATTCAAAATATAAAGAAATATTTTGCAACTTATTATGACACACAATATATCAGTCTTTTGTGTGTGTGCATGCGTGTGGGCATCTAAGAGAGAGAGAGAGAGGTACAACCAAGTCCTAGTATGTGCCAGACTGCAAGTAAATATTAATATAAAAAGCAGAGTTATACATGAATAATATCCGATACTTTCTTTGTTTAAATGAAGACTATTTGAAACACAATAAATGTTCAGATGAATTAAACATCCCCGTGCTTTACTAACACAACAGGACTCAAGGCCATCTCAAAGAGGGTTATAAGTCAGCTTCAATGACTTCTTAATAAATGCAGATAGTCATCTAAGAACATTTTATTATTATTATTAGGGAAAAAAAAAAAAGAAAAAAAAAGGCAGATAGTCATCTTAGAACATTGTGAAGGTGAAGATACCTTTCTCCCCCATCTCAGAGAGGGTTACAAGTCGGCTTCAATTAATAATAGTCATCCAAGAACATTGTGAAGCAGATAATCATCTAAGAACATTGTGAAGCAGATAGTCATCTAAGAACATTTTATTATTATTAGAAAAAAAGAAGAAAAAAGCAGATAGTCATCTAAGAACATTGTGCAGGTGAAGGCTTTACAAACATAAATGCTATATGGACAAAGTCGGCAATCCCATTGATAGCAATATATGAGTCAGGGACGGGAAAGACATGCCAAATTTCTCAGCAATAGTTATTTGGCTACTTGCTTGCCATTCTCTGGCTGAATATAGCTACCGTGGGTATTTTCAGGGCCAATATGTAAGCCAGTGACTAAAAACTCAAATCTCTCTGAAGTCTGCCAACCAAAATTAAGGTTATCCGTCATCAGCTGCAGTATATAATAATAAGGTTCCATCCATCTTGCTTATAGCCAAAATCAAATATGTTTTCTTTTTCTGCTTGCCGTTTATTTTCTCTCATTTTATCCTAAAACCTACTTTGGCCTTGCCCGAGATTAGTAAATAGAATGATGATTGATTTGCTCATTTACTTCCATCTGCACGAGTGCTAGCTATATAACTTTTTTTTTTGATAGGTGAGTGCTAGCTATATAACTGGCATGTAAATGTTCTATACAAAATTTCATGTCTCTGAAGACAATGCAAAACATCAAATTATCACTATCAATTAAAGTGAAATAAGAATTTGCATGAGTTCAAGCAGTATAAACGTCAGCAAGGATGAAATACCTTCACCAAGGCACCAATGACACCTAAGCTAGTCAGCCTCAAGTATTCAAATGGTCTTGACTTGCTTGTTGTATTAAGGAAGGGGTACAGATATAATGGTATATGAGCTGCAAAAAGAAATCTGGAAGTCAGTATTTGAAACCTGAACATTTATAACACATATCGCTTTTATGAATGCCACTACCACCAGATGATCTTTCTTATGGAGAAAGGTCTTAAGGTTCGCCATTTCTTCTGTAAGTACTTTTTTAAGCAATAATGGTGTACAAGGTCTTAAGGTTCCATGTACAATATGTACAAGGTAATTACTGAAAACAAACATAGAAACCAGAACTTCAAAAGAGGTCATCAAACCAGGAAGACCGCCTCTTCTTCTTCTTCTTCTCCTCCCGGTGAACTCCCTCTCTAACAAAATCCTCCTATCTCATATGCAGTCCAGTTAAAGCCAATTTGATTTGCCTTAGTATATACCTATATGGGTAGGGCTATTCCAATTGGTTCAAGGTAAGCAGCTAAAGCTACTGCTGAGGGTACCTATCCAACTGTGCCGCTGGTGGAACTCAATTGAAGATATTTGAACAAGAAAGGATTTATACCACCTGACCAGCTAGTTTATATATTATCATCTAGTTAATATATTATACACACCCTTCCAGCAGTTTCAATCACAAACCATTACACTATTTTAACTGGACTAACCTGGTGGAAGGATTTTTCTTTTTCTTTTTAATAGGTGGAAAATATACTAGCAGAATGAAAGAATCGGCACATTTGTTATGGGCTTCATCATAAAAATATGATCTAGTACAAGAGATGTTACAGCTCTCTCCTCCTGCCCACCTTGATCTATCTTCCACATCACCCACAACCCCCCACCCTTTTCTAGCCCAACCATCAGTTTAACCATAGCTTATAATTTTAACATGATCTAATCCATTATACTGTATCAGATACTGCTGTGATTGCTGTTCACATTTGTGGGCTACATCTGTGGTTCAATGCAAATGACAGAACTTCTGCAAAACGCTATAAAGACTTCCATAAAAATATGCTTAACTTACATATTCTGTTCTCTCGCATGTTAGGCAATTACATCAAGAATATAAGACCAGATTGAAGCAGGTAAAAAGACATGTCAAAGATATCAATAACATTACCATTGAGGAACAACATCCTTGTGTCCGGGTGAGAGGCTACACACTGTAAAAAGAATACATAAAAGAATGCAAAGCATCAGCACAACCTGCAAACAGAGATTCATGAACAAACAACAAGTGATGCAACCTACATTTGTCCTCCTAAAGTATAAAAAGCAAGTAATGTCCATGATGAGGGGAAAGAAAAAAAAAACCTAGTAGCAAGGCTAGAATAGAAAACCAAAGCTACTTTTTGTCAAATTGATTGCAACACATGCACAAGAACTTTATAATTGCGCCAATTTGCTCTATTCCAGAGGGAGTTTAACCATTCTGTAGGATAATTTATAAAAAATCAGTCATATAGGCTTATATAATAAGCCTAAAAGACGTAACAGGAAAGGAATATGATAACCAACAATATTTAAACCACCTGTAGCAGACAGTTACTTCTGCTAAGAACTAACTGACAAAGCCTTCTCCATCTATTTAAGGTGAGCACCAGAAGAATTAAGTAAACTGACATATTTAAACAAGCCAAAGGTGCTTCATCATTGCAATCAAACAACTCAACTCCAAACTCACCTTCTAAAGATGATGACATAATTGTAGTCCAAAATTAAACAAAATGAAGTATAAAGTTCATACAATACTGGAAGGTTCAAATATGAAAAGGAAAACCGTTTTACCTGAAGAAGTGCAAGAGCATTGCAAACTCGATTCGACTGTGCAGGAGTTAGATTTGGCGGTGATAAAACAGGGTATATTGAAACAATCTCCTGCAAGTAGAAAAAGGTTTACTTATCAAAAAAAAAAGTAGAAAAAGGTTCAAAATTATGGAAAGAAAGCATCATAAGATCCTGTCTGTGAATCACAGATCAAAATATTTCCAATTTTGGAGATTCAACTTCTAAGGAACAAAAGCAAAACGTATAATCACAAGAGCAAACAAAAAATCTTGCTTGTGTAAAGTGATTATTTAGCATGAAAAGAATAATTCAAATACAAAACCTCCACATGCAATGACATAAGTTCACTGATAATGAGTTGATATGTCAAATCCTTATCAAAAGAAAAAAGACAAAGAAGAAATACTTTGAAACCACATGTTTAAACCAGCTATATCAATATATAAAATTGCAACTGAGATCACAAGATAGATTGACCATTTATCAACTAGCGAACCACAGGATAATTTTCAATCTATAATATAGTTTTTTTTTTTCACTTGATTCCTTCATCATCCCTCCTCTCCTGTGTAGTGATATTCACCATTTGTTCTGTTTACTCTTATTTGGAGTCTTCTGAAAATGGGAACACTGGTTCATGAAATCTTAGAAGTTACTCGTGCTTTTCATATTGGAAATTAGAAACAGTAGATTCTCTTCTTGATCTACTCTATTTTTAATCTCCCACTAGGTGTAGAGGACGATAGCTTTGTTTGGAAGCTGAAGTGTAATGATGAATTTGATGTCCATTCTTTTTATGAGGCTTTGAGAGGATCTAATCGGGAGTTGTTTCCTAAGAAGGTTGATTCTGTGGCTTGGACATGTAAATTGGGGAAGATTTTAACTGTAGATCAGTCATCAAAAGGAATACGATTCTTGTTAATTGGTGTTGTATGTGCAAGTCTACTGGAGATTAGGCTAAACATCTAAGGCCTCATTACTCTGTCACTCGAGATTTCTGGTCTTCCGCTTTTTCATTGTTTGGAGTTCTTGAATGATGACTTTGAAGGTTATCATGTAGGAAGGGCTTTTGGGAAGGCATAGTAATGAATCAATATGTAATGCTACTCCTCTATGCATAATATTGATTATCTGGAGGAGAGAAATAATTGGACCTTTAATGGTGTTGAGCTTTCTACAATTCAGCTTAAATCTTTATTTTGAGATAATTATATGAGTAGATACTTGTTTTCAGATGCTTCCAGCTTTCTTCCTTTTTTCAGATTTTCTAAGCTAGCAAATTGTGCTAGCAACTGGGGAAGGAATTTCAAGGAAATTCTTTTATAAGACCAAGTATATAAGCTATTAAGACCAATTCTTGACAAAACATGAAGAATATGGTACAAAAGGGGGGGAAACAATGAAAGAACATAAATTGACGATCAAAAAGAGCGTACCTGTAACAGTGCAGCAATAGTACCAAAAGAATTCCACAACAATGGAGCCAAATCTTGAAATAATTCTCTTTTCTAAAATAGAAAAAGAAACAAACGTAAATTTATTAGGCATACCTGTATAAGTGCAGCAATAGTACCAAAAGAATTCCACAGTGAAGGAGCCAAATCTTGAAATAATTCCTTGTTCTAAAAAATGAAACCAAAAGGCAGACACAAGTTTATGATTATGATTGCAGCATACAATGGCTAACCATTCAAAGATAAGAACACGGACATAATTCATCCAAAAATTTCAACAAAACCAATCATTGCACAAGTCTAAATTCATCCCAAGTGTTTCATAATCTATATTGTTTACTTGAAAAAGACAAAACAAATGATAATAAAGTCAAAAAGATTCTCATTTGGGATGGAAAAAAAAAAAAAAAGAATTTTCTTTTATAAGCACAGGTACTTAGGTGTCTCATAATCCAAAGCCCTTGCTACGGTATCAAACTACTAGGTAATTTACCTCAACGGCTATAACAAATTATTTATGTTCCTACACATATTCAAATTAAGGAGACAAATTTAAATCTTTTTTGACAGGTAAGACAAATTTAAATCTAGAGCTTATAAAGAGATAATAACATCCCTTTTTCTCTATCCCAATGGAGGGGTAGGGAGTGAATGCCTTAGTTTAACAACAAAGGAGATTTGCAAGACGGTTTTCAAAATATAAAATTAATTATAAATCATCCCAGTCAGGAGATAATAAAAATCTATCAATTCTAGACCAACAATGGGTTATGGTTATGGAGATATAATAGTTAGTCACATGGGTTATATCCGGAGGGGTGGCAGATTTGTTAGTGTAGTGGCGAGGTCAGCGTGGTAATATTTCAGCTAAGGAGGTGTGGTGAATAGCACCATTGTGTCTTATGTGGATCATTTGGTGAGAGCAAAATGCAAGATGCTTTGAAGATTAAGAAAGGTCAATGGAAGAGCTCAAAAAGTTGCTTATTCAAACATTGTTCCATTGGACCGAAGCTTGTAGTGTGACTAAGATTTTCACCATGTCTCAATTTTTATCTTTATGTTCCTCTTTTTGTCTATAGTGGGGCTTTTCTTTGTATACTTCCTGTGTACTAGGGTTACGCCCCTCTACGCTTTTCAATGAATCACTTATTTATAAATAAAAAAAATTATAAATCATATTCAAATTTTATAATATCTCAATTCTCTTTTTTTTTTGATAAGTTAAATTCAAATTCTATAAATTAATATCTCAATTCTCATAAACAAAAGTTCTATACTTATCAAAAAAAATAATATCTCAATTCTTAATTGAGTCCAAGGAAGTGTTAGTCACATCTGTGCTATTACTCCAAAATGACTAGTCAAATTACCATTAGAACTCCCTAGAATCACTTATAAAGTTTAGTTTCACATAGTAAGGATCCAATGTGTGACTTAACACTCATGAGTATCTTTATAATCTACCTACTCAATGTGGGCAATTCATCTTCCCAATGTGGGACTAATTTCTTATGGTGTCATAATCTCCTCCAATCAAATTCCTGAGGTCCTCGTTATGACCTAAGTCATGCAATGCTCCAATGATACATGGTATTACTAAGTTGCTCAAATACCATTTGTAACGACTTAGGGAAAGCACTAGATACATATGTGCTATCACACCAAAAGAACTAGTTTAAGTTACAATTGAAGCTCCCTAGAATCTCTTACAAAATGTATAACTAGTTTTTAGAGGTATGATGTGTCGATTTAAATGCCCAATTAACTTATTACAACACAATGATTTAGTTGTCAATGAATTAAATAGTGTTGCTAATCTTTAAGAGCATCTAAGCTTTGAACAAAGAAGCTCCAGATGAAAAGTAGACAGCAATAAGTTATAAAAAAGCTCCAATCACTTGAACTCAAAGTTTCTTGATTGAGACCCTAATTATGAACATGATCAAAAAGTCTCACTCGTTGCCAGAACTTCTCTCTATTGGCTATCTCCATAACAATGCAAGTTTAAAATCATGGTTTAAATTTGATGCTGCTGACATGAAAGTTTAGGATACATTTGCATATATGTATATATACATTCATCAAAAGATTATATCGCATACATTCAACATTATAAGCCCAGTGTATTAGGTAATGAATGCAGTACTTTCAATCAAATACCACCGTAATTGTTTCTCAAGGTGTATCTAAATGTTAGAATAGATTTATCCATATTTTGTAATAGAGAAAACTAAACTTACCCTCCTCAATCTACTACCCAATATCCCTCCAATCTTTCAATTTGTTTAATGTACCCTAGTGATTTACCATTTTTTTTAAAAAGTGATTTACTATTGAGATTGCAATGTCCCCGTTTCCCCCATGCAGTGAGTGGGCTATTTTTTAAAAAATAAAATAAAAAATTAACGTTTTTAGCTTCTTTTTTTAGGGGTATTTTTGTCTTTTTGGGGGCAAAGGGGACATTGCAACCCCAATGGTAAATTGGTATGGTAGATTAACCAAATTAAAATATTAAGGGGACACTACAAATGGGGTGGCCAATTGAGGTGGTTAAGCATAATTTTCCTCTTTCTTTTTTTTTTTTTTTTGATAACGGGGGTATCTAGGGCTTTGCCCCGATATTCCCTTTTTTAATATTATGAAGCATAATGATCATTATAACAACAGTCATCCACACTATTGGAAACCTAGTCCATCAACCCTTGAAACCAGTTTGTTTTCCCATTCTAGCATGTCACACTCATTGATTTACTCATCAAAATAATATCCAATTTAAAAATTATAACTATTTTAAGAAAAACCAATTAAATCTAAGTATGAGTGAGACCACCATGACAGTTCTGAGGTCATAACCCATGTTGTCTACAAAACTACGTATGAGTGAGACCACCATGACAGTTTGAAGGCCATAACCCATAATGTCTACTTGTTTGTTACGTGTTCATGTCATTTATGTCAATCTCCATTTTCCAGAACACCAAACCAATTTAAACCCAAAACCGCTATAGCATGCACAATACAGCAGTGCTTTTGTTTTTTCCCCTACAAAACATGAACAACTAGGATCCTCTAGATTTTTTAGAGTAAATCCACCGTGGAATCCTTGAAATCTTTGACCACTATTTTCAAAGAAAGTTATTAAGCTTTTGCCAACTCAACATAACCACACTTAGAAGATTTCAATTTTTCCTAATTCATGGTGTCCCACTTAATGGCAAATGCTGAAGTAGCACCATTTATTTATTCAAAACGTAAGGCACAGGGTACATAGGAAGAATACAAGAGAAAGCCACCTAGCTAGTACGACAATGGCACCATTTAATTTAAAAATGGTGATTAGGATTTTAAAAACTCCACGGTGGAAGTATCTTTAGAAACCTAGATCCTGATCCATAACAAACCTGCCAAAGCTAACATTTCCACCTAAAACGGGCAACATATAACAAATTCATCAAGAATTGAATCTAGGTACCCTAGTTAATCTTGACGATCCTGATCCATACAAATTTACAAAACACGCCAAAGTTAATGATTCCATCTAAATCGGGTAACATAATTACATCCATCAATAATTCAATATTGGTCTCGATGTCCAGTTTGATTACCAAGAAATTTATTACATTTTTCTAAGTGAAGCAGAAACTTAGAATGGTTAAACAGCACTCCTGCTCCCCACACCAAAAAAAAAAAAAAGAAAAAGGAACCCCCAAGAAAAGGAAAAAGAAAAAGAAGTCTCCACGCTAGTTCCACTATACAACTGAGGCGAGCTTCTTAATCGGCATCAAATAAACAAAATTCCACTCTCATTTCATTTCTTTTCCTCAGTTTTCTCAGCAACCAAACAATATGCAGTCAATCAAAGACAAGAAACATCATTCCCCGATATTTCCCGTGTTAAATCAGAATCCCTAAGAAAATTCAATGAGCAACTAATAAAAAAAATGAACAAAAAAAACCTAGGAGCAATATATCGGCATAGATAGAATATTAATGATAATAACAGAAAGATCAAATCGAATCATTCCATTGCGATTAGTTACCTTAGAGAGTTCGAGAAGGGCGTTCTCACGGAGCTCAGGGTTACTGAGGTCGAGAACCAAGTGCTCGGCCGAGGCCATTTTCCGGTCCTTAGTCGCCGGAGCTCCGGCGCCGCTCGGGGCCGACGCGCTCGGACCCCCAAACGGCGCGTTCATGGAGAGCGATTGGGGAAGATTCGCCATCGGTTTAAGGAACACGCACTACCTCACTTTCTATTGAGAGATAGAAGGAGGGTCTTTGGTGTTTTTTATTTTTTATTTTGTATTTTTGGTTCTTATGTGGGAAAGTTTAGTTGGGGTTTCGGAGAGGGAACGCCACGTGCTTTGCATGCGCGTCGGAAGGCCTGTAGAGTTGTTTTTGTTTAAAGGACACGGGTACTCGCGCTGTCGTGTCGCGTGAGTTCACTTTCCGAGGGCATTTCATTTCGTGTCCCACATTGTTTTTTCTTTCTTTTCTTTTCTTTTTTCTTTTTTCTTCTATAATCAAATGTATATGATTTGAAAAATATTTGAAATATTATAATTTTTACTATATATAATTCACCTAAGTAAAATATCCACCGCAAATTAATTAAATTGAAAAGTCAGTTTTTGCTTAAATCATGCCAGTAATTATGAACTCTCAAGTCAATTTATAAGAAAACTTGTTAAAACAACTCCAAGTATCCCTAGCAGCACGCTTATAATTTCCACTATTATAATTTGACTTAGGAGATTGAATTTCAATGTTTTTTTAAAAAAAAAAAAAAAAAAAAAATTCATACGAAAATTATTCGTTCTAATGTGTTCATTGTTGTATAGTTTAACCATTGGAATTAAAAAAAAAAAAAAACAAAAACAAAAACAAAAAAAGATTTACATTACAAACTGAAAAGGCTTTGAGGATATTTAATTTTCTAACCAAAACAACAATAAGCCCTTTACATGCCTTTCTCTACTTATATTCCAAACTTCCTATTATCATACTCTATTATCTCATCTTGAATTCAGAACTACCCAATTGTAAACTTGGGCCGATATAAGATCAATATCCGATATTAGTGCAGCAAAGCTTCCAATATTCTATACCTCCAAAAAGAACCACAAACAGATGGAGAATTGGTAGGTCTGGTGCTTCCCTTCTGAATGAGAAGTTGATATTAGCTTATCCTTGGAAATCTGCTGCATAAATTCTTTTTTGAGACAGAAAACTGGTCATATTCTTAAGATCCGATTTAATTTGTAAACCTGCAAAGACAAAAAAGAATTTACCTCCACATCAAACAAATTCAGGTGATAAATGATACTTAGTTTTAGAGACTATTTTGAGCATGGAATATTTAGTTGAAGCAAGCGTTTGTTGAAGCTGGTAGTGAGCAGGACTTAGATAAGTAGAAACGAAGCAGAAATGACTCAATGCAGAAGCCTCTGAAAATGGCAAGGAAGCAACCAGCCTTTTCATGCTCATTTGCTTATTTTACATCATATATCAAAGAGCAAGTAGTGTATATGATGTTTACAATCATTTTATATGAATTGTGGTAAGAGGTGGAACTAGAACTTGACGGAAAAATTGGGGGTAAAAAATAAACTTTGTAATGAGAATACTCATAAAAACATTTACTTTGAGGCCTTTTACAATTTTTAGGGGCCGAAACCCCCACCCATAAACGTGGTTTCGCCCCTGTTTGTGGCAACCTATAGGATGTGTTCAACCTCCTCCTTGTTTGTAGCAAAGAATATAAAGCATTCAAGTTGATGTGCAACCAACAGAAATCCAGAACACAAAAAATGCAAGAGAATGTACCAACCTGGGCAGTCCGATTAGGCAGGGGCACTTCTAAGCAGTTTCGGAGGCCATCAACTCTGCATAGACAGAAATGTCAGATCAAGATAGAAGAAAAAATGTTGGGAAGGTAGGAAAGATTCAAGAAAGTAAATAACTACCTTTTGCTAATGGTTCTTCGAAGATATTGGTTGTCCTTCATGCGCCCTAGACCTCCATACTTTATTTCATCAGTATTTAATATAACCTGTTTCATTATAACAACTCTCATATTGATCTGCAGTATCTCTGAATGCAAAGGTTGCCACAAAAATTAAAACCATTCAATTTAACAAAGATAACTAACTTAGTTGATAATGCCAAACACAAACACTATAGAGCCGTATCACGGTTTATATATTGTACTTGAGGTGCCTTTGACACCCAGTATCTTCGTATAAATGGCCGTACCCAGATCACAATGATAAAGTGTTTTAAACAATCAGGAATTAAAGCTTCATATCTGAACAATAAAAGAATTACAAATACATTAACACTTACTTGATACTCTCCAGCTTCCTCTACACCTACGCTGTATCTTTCATAAGAATCTGTTGGATGAAAATTGAATATGAAGAGAAGAGGACCTCGCATGTAAGAGATTACCTGTAAATTGCAAAGAAAGTACTGATTTCTGAAGGGCAGCAGTTATAAACAAAATAATGGTACACCATGCACCAACTACATAATGTATGTGTTTGTGTTTTTTGTACAGAAAAATAAGAGTAAAAAAATCGCTGTTGGACTCCAGGAGACTTGATGTAGATAAGGTACATTGAGTTTAAACAGAGAAATCATTATTATAAAGCTAAACGACTCAAGGTTTGACAGTACTATCAGAACTTATTTCTATAAGAAACGCTGAATGGGGAAACTAAAACAAGTAGCAACACCAAGAGCTTATTTCCTGGAAGAAGTAAGAACTCTGGCCTTCCAGATACATAAAAGCACATAGACATTACAAACCTTACCACAAACGAATTGGTGAAGCGTAAAAACTGGTTAACTGAGCTGAATATGTATCAAGTAATTGAATCGAAAAGCAAGTTGCCATACCATGTTAGTGTCATTAACATGGTGAACATTCGATAAACCTCTTGAAAGTATTCTCTCGTTTTCATCAAACTTCATCAAGTCCTAGAAAAGAGGAAAAAGTAACATGATCTGTTACCATAATATCAAAGTATTTCCTGCTTAATCACCAAAACATCTTTAAAAGGTCATAAAATAAGCCCAAATGGCAACTTAAACCAATATTTTTTCACCATAGAACCAAGAATAAATTATACTAACTCTAATATAAATACTGAGCAGTTCAGCATTTTTTGACAACAGCCACTATAATATCCAAGTCACTTCTCACAGAAAGGAAACCCTGATGTTATCACGTAAGCATGCCATGATGACAAGAATAAAAATTTGTAATACAAATCATTAGATTGACACCTTATCGAAAGAAAATAAATCACGGTGCACTCCACTTGCCAAAAGATCCCAACGACGGTTAGCAAGTTGAAATGAGAAATTGTTGCTTGGCATTGGGAACTCGACCCGCTGGAACATGAGAAGATTTTCAGTCACATGAAATAAAGTATATATGAATAGTACAGGAAATGTAACCTTACCTTTGGATGCCCAAATTCATTGCCCATGAAGTTCAGGTAAGCATGACCACCAATCGTAAATGTAATCAATCTGATCATCTACGTCAAGTCCAATGAAAAATAAATAGTTACTACAAGAAGTGAATAGATATAAACCAATCAAAATCACGAAATTTTCTACATAAAATAAAAATATTTGCTTCACACTCCACCTAAAAATGCTCCCTTTTTACATTATTGACATACATTATATGTATATAATATCAATAGTATTTCAATACAAATGTTACAAGTGAGAGAGAGAAGGGGTGGGGAAGGAAAAATATATAATAAATAAGAGGGAGCTAGTTTTGGGCACCCTGTCTTTTCAATAAACAGAAAGCCTTTTTCGAATAATGCATTTCATTATTAAATATATCCTACATCGGAACATGTTCTTCTGCTATCCAAAACAGTGGCCTAAGGACAAATAGAGAAAGAACTTTTTGTGTAGCAAAAAAAAAAAAAAGGAATTTCCTTTACCTAACTTGTTTTTTTCACTTATCAAAAAAAAAGGGAAAAGGATAAGGATTACAACAGTGGGTACATATCATACTTTGTGTAAGGAACACCCTCTAAGCAATGATTCCTTTGAGCCAGGAGAATGCTCCCTGATTTCACCAAACAATATTTCTGCAAACGACCGCCCTCCAGATATTGACTGACATGCAAGATTGTAATGGCAAGTTATAGTAATAATATAATACATAAGTAAGCTAAAATCTTTAAGATAAATTATGTCCTTATATGGAAAGAGTTAAAGATGTGGAAGAAAGGATTAGAGCATATGGTTACTTGATTGTGATTTTCAGCATACATAAGCATCTTCTCTGCATATTGTTTGTTCCCCATTAATGTGCTGATTATCTGCAGCATAAATCTAATTCAATAAATACTGGAATCATGGAATGGAAAATAAACATTTAAAGAATTAACTACAAAAAAGCATAGTCTCATTAATCAAACAATACAACCTTGCTCATGCTCCATTCATGGTCAGGAACATCCTCGAGAAAAGATGACCACATCTCTGACACGGAAAGATTAACATAATAATCAAATCCCAATCCACCCTGAGAAGTCGGCTCGCACAAACCGGGATAAAAGGTTGCCTGAACAATAAAACAAAGCAAAGAAAATTTGATAAAAAAAAAAATAAAAAATTAAATTCAGCTCCAAAAAAAAAAAAAAAAAAAAAACAAAAAAAAAAAACAGAAAACACAATGAAAAAAACCTATATAATATGCCATATGAAGGAAAAGGACTCAAGAAATGAATAAATAACAATAGATATCCATAGGACCGCCCGCTAACTGCTTTTGGAAGCGGTTAGTAAAAACCGCTAACCACCTAGCGGTTAGTTGTGTTTTCAAAACCGCTAACCGCTTTATATATATATATATATATATATATAAGTAACATTAGTGAATATATATTAATTGTATATAATTTATTTAATATACAATAAAAATATATTGTTTGTATGTTATATAATGTAATATTAAGTTTTTAAAAAGATGAGTTGGGCATGAAGCCAAGAACACTGACGCATGGGGAGTGAGGTTTTCAATTTGCCTCTTGGCCTTGTCCCAGACTCCCACACGGACAACTACAAGTGTTTTCAATTGCCTCTTGTTTGTCCCACATCGAAAAAAAAACCCATCACTTCCATCTTCACTCATCTATATAAAGCACATGTCCTTCCCTAATCCTCTACATATTGCCTTAGTCAAGCACTTAAGTTAGGCGAGCCAAGAGCCAAACTTCGAGTACTCAGCTAGCCAGGGAGAATGGCGAGTTGAGCCAAGCACAAATTTTTTTTAAAAAAAAATTCCTTTAAAAAACGGTTAACCGCTAACCATTTAAATAACCGTTGGTTAACCGTATAGGCGGTTAGCGGATGCGGTTATGGTTAGCGGTTTTCACCCCTAGATATCCAAAAGAATAAAGTATTAACAAAATTTCCTAGCATGATAAAAAGAGAGAATACTTTTTAGAAACTAACTGCAAATCAAATCATGGGCAAATGATATAAATGAAGCAAGACATTTTCTTAGCACTTCATTTGTAAAAAAATTAAAAAATAATAATAATAAAAAAAATAAAAAATAAATAAAGAAGAAGAAGAAGAAGTTCCATGCCATCAAGAAAAAGTTACCCTAGCTCAAGCCAGATATGAAAACACTTTCTCAACCCAACCAGCTTGGAAGGGTTGTGTTAAATAGACGATCCGACAGAGAGTTTAACATATGACAAAGTTACCAAACATGCCTTCCTTTTCCCTTTTTTTCCCTATTCTCTCGGATCATATTTTTTTCCTTTTATTACTTCCACTTTTTCATTTCTTTTTTTCTTTGTAAGTAACACATGTACCTAGTGGCTTTTGAACCAATGGCTTCACCCTCCACACTATTCTTAAGGGGGAGAAGATGTCATTTGAAGGAATGGCAAAAGACTAAAAGTTTTTTATTTATTTATTTATTTTTATAATTGAAAAGCAAAAACCAAATGGCGCCAAAAATTTATATAATCTAATTCACTATAGTAAAGAAATCATATCATAGTTCATAGTAAATAATAGAAAAAACCAATATATTATCTGCTGCTAAATTAGAATTATAAATAAAAGAATTTTTGTAATTATGTTGAGATAACTTCCTGATGTCTTTTGTGCGCATGTGCAGTTAATAGATGCTGTGTATTTCATTTAAAATTCAATCCATACTATTACTTTCGAAGAAAACAAAGAAATTGTCATATACTTTTGATGGTGAAAGAGAAAAAGATGCAATTAAATTTGTTGAGTTTTTAGAGGAAATAGAAGTGAACAACATGAAATACTTGCATCTTCAGCAATTGTTACTATATTTGGGTGAAGAGCATGCAGGATCTCATTTGCCAAAATGAGGTACAGTAATGCATCCTTGTCAACATATTGATTACAGTACCTGCAATAGAACACAGTTTACAATCAAATAAAATGTCAACTAACCTTGACCATAAACGAGATGGGACAAACAATGAAACCAGCTGGATTCATGAATAATTGTGAGGCTGAATACAGGGTACTGAAGTAAAATGATATAAGGTCAAAAATCATCAGTTCGATATTTTAGTGCCCAATGCAGTTACATCTGTCAACAATTTAACCATTTCTTGGGTGTTAGTTAATGCAAATCAGAAGTCCCATATATCAGGAGAACCAATTAAAATCTTCTGTATATAAGATCAGAGTGTAAAGCATAAAAGTCATGGTTTTAGTCAAATATAGCTTGCAAGCCAAACCTTCCCTAGGCTAATGAAAGGCTGCACATGAAAGCAAGTCATTTTTTTTAATACCAAAGGGATTGATGCCATATTTTTGGAATATAAAGTGCACTTGTTAAGCTTAAGATAGTCTGACGTCAGTGTCATAAAAATGAATAAAGTAGATGGGGGTAATGTGGAAAATGAAAAAGTTCCAACAGATGCCTTACTCCTCCAAGTCCCCAGTAAAAGAAGCAAAACCATTGTGCGTATACATCATGGATGAGAGTGAATGGAACTGGAAACCATCAATCTGATACTCCACAACCCACCTGTTCAAACATCATTGCATAAGCAACATTAACATTATCCTTTCAAAGGGGCCATGCCAGAAAAGAAATATTCAGGTTCCCCAAAAATAAACTACTAGCAGATATATCAGCACAGACCAATAGGCTGAAAAGAACAGTGCAATCACATTCGTCCACTAATGCTTTAAAAAAAAAAAAAAGGATGACTGCTTCCTTTGCAGTTACCAGTTCAGATTTGAGAGAAGAAAATGCAGCACATCAAGGTCGCCATATTTGAACATTCTGGTACCCCAGTATTTGTGATGCCCTCGTTTGCCTATTCAAGTAGGAAACATTGAATGCAGAAATAAATGATATTTGAATAAGAGAACAAAGGTTAATTGATCAGTCTGTAAGCTCATTGCACCGATTTTGACCCTTTCAATTGTACAACAAAAACGTTTATGAAGGACATCTGTTTAGAGATGGAATAATACTATTATTCACACTCATTTCACATCGGTTGACATAGTGTGCTTTAAGTAGCTAATATGGGAAACCACTAAAAGTTCGTCATGTCAGCTAGTGTAAAATGGGTGTGAAGAGTAGCATTACTCTTAGAGATAATACAAAAAGATGAAAACTGGCTCATAACTACATATGATATCCAAATATGTGGTTCATCAGCACATACAGCTTCCAAAATACTATATGGGCAAAAGTAACTTACTCTAAAACTTCATAGCAAACATATGGAAGCTTCTAAGGAAAAGAATTATTTTTCATGGTGAAAAATATCTCAATGCATGCAAGACTTCAAAAGTCTTTGTTTATATTCTTTACCTGTTGTTGATTGACCTTATAACAGTTCGGTTTATATGTACTCCTACAAATTAAGAAAAGGCATTCTTGCATTAACAGGACCACGGTCCACTTTTCCCCACTAGTCAGTTACAAAAACCAATGCCCCTAGTCACTAGAGACACATCTCTCTCTCTCTCTCTCTCTCTCTTGCTTGACCACAGATGCAAATTATGTTTCAGGACCCTATCTTAGTTACTATATGATTCCACAAGGCATGTGCCTCGGCAGCTGAATGCAGTAAAGTAGGTTTGATGGCATTTGCTCTTCAGCAAATGAGGCTTGCACCCTTACAAGTTACATGTCACAGACTGGGACTGCCACATTTTATTTGGTTAGTAAGTTACACATGTATTCATTTGGTCATGAACCCAAAACCTCACCCTCTAGAGGAAGTGTCATTTGAGACAGAGCCTATTGGCTAGGGATAGACATATTTTAAAAAGCTTGGATGCGTTTTATCTCCACTAGACAACAAGGCATGCCCCAGGAATGTTTGTTAAGATACTAAGCATAATGCATACAGAACTGAAGTTTTTCTTTTTCTTTTTTTTTGAGGGGGTAGTATACCTTCACTCTCAGTGGCTTGATGTAATTCTATAATTTCTATTGACATCCCCTTCATTTCAGTTGTTTTAATCATACCCCTTGAGATATCCAATTATTCCTAATGTATTAGTTCTTGTTAAATCATCAACAAAAATGAGTCATTAAAGTAATTAAATAACACGGGATGTGTGGTTATAGAAAGAAGCAAGTAATGAGAGTGTAGGATCACGTGCATCCCATATGACTAATTTCTGTTAATGATTTAAAGAGAAAACTGGATGGAAGTAGCTGATTAGAACAATTGGATACCATATGAGGCGTGGTTAGAAAAACTGGAAACCTAAGAGTGTTAATAGAAATGCATTAAATTATAGGATCTATAGATGCATTTTACCTTGTTTTTTCTTCCCCAAGAACATGAGCCAGATCACAGACAAGCTCATTAAGCCGCAGCAGGGAAGCAAAAAGAACTAACTTGGAGGAGAGACCTACTGTCAATTAAAGAAGAGGCACTAGGAGTTTGAACATATACCAGTATGAAAGTAGCAGTCATTTGATCCATCAAATAGTGACAGTCCAACCATCTCATCGGCAGCTGAGTAAGAATGGACAATGTCTAAGAACACCAGCAGTCCTAGTCCTGTAAAATGTAAGATATATTTGACAGTGAACAACAAAGGACAGAAAATTTTGGTAAGAAATACAAATTTTTATGCCAAAAATAGAAATAGGTGGTCATGTCTAAATATTGCACGGTGAGATATTTCGTAGTTAAACAGTAAATGTATTCAATGAGGCTTATTGAATTTTCATACTACCTGCTACTTGTGTGTATGTGAATATTTTTGTTTCTTTATAAGCAGTGTATGTCTATAACATTGTACAAATCTATATGAGTATCTTCACTTTTTCTTCTAATCATCTTTTCAGACCAACTGTACTATATGATGCAATATAAATATAATTTTTATTCCAAGAAGATGTAGCTCTCACATATCCTATTAAGCTGACGAGAACTCATTCAGCCATTTGAAAAGGCATCAATAAAATATTTAAAATGAATCAATAAAATGAAAGGCATCAGATAAAGAATGACAACCATGTGCTTCATCAACCAAGCGCTTGAAGTCATCAGGAGTGCCATATCGACTGCTAACAGCAAAGAAATTAGTAACCTGCATTGCCAAGAGATGTTTGATCAGATTCATATCTAGATCAAGTTGCATATAATTTAAAAGCATGGATCAGGCTCTGGTAATACAAAGCCTATATAATTTAGAAATCTGAAGCTCCAGCAGGTTAAAAACAAAAAGAAAACAGTGAATACTGACGTCCGCAATTTAGGGAACTCTAAAGTTATATATTAGCAATTTTTTTGTAGTTGGAAAGGACAAGGAAAAGGGAAAAGAAAAGTTTAACTCACTCGATAACCAACAGTAAAATAATCTTTGTGCTCCACAACACCAATCAACTGGATTGCATTATATCCAGCTTCTTTTACATGAGGAAGGACCTGTATTGAAAATAATATGGTGCATAGCTGAAAAAATTGAATAACACATCACCGTATTGAAGGGGTAGTGTAATAAAGCAACAACCAGGGAGTTACCTTCTCTGTAAAATCATTAAAAGAAGATATTTTTGGCTCTGATCCACAAATTCCAACATGGGATTCATATATGCGCAATGACTTTGGTTTTTTTGGGTGTGTGTATTTCCACTTGTATGCGGATTCAGGGGGTGGTTCCCAGTGGATCGCAAAAGCCTGCTTTCCATCTGAATCTGAGTAAAATCAACATTTAGATTAAGTACTTCTAACGAGACATGCCCAAAAACTTGTAAAAGATGTGAAATAATTACAAAGGAAAAAAAGAAAAAAGAAAAAAGACTGCTATAAAGATGCTCCTAACAAAATAAGTGGTAGCCACTAGAGTTACAAGCAGACAAAGTACTCCATGTATTTCCTGTGCTTAGCACTTGCAGTAAATAGAAATTGCACCTCGCTGCCGCAGATTCTACATTTAAGGCATGCGCTGATTTAGGGAAAATGCTCAAATCTCAAAATTGATTGCACAATATATTGATGAGGCTAGTAATAACAGAATCAGGACCCCGAGTATAATGACCCACAAGAAAAAACCGATGGAAACAATTCAGTATGCCAAAGATGAGTCAATCCATACCCACAAATCACCTCACCACACTGGCATACTGCCTATATATATATAAGTAATCGAAAAATATCATTAGAAGTGTAAGGCGTAGTGGTGGGTCCCTAAGTTCAGAAGTTGAATGCTCAAATACATGAGGCTCCCTTCAGCGTTAGACTTGTTCAATAAATAGTTGTAGCTTATAGGAACAAGATGCATAATCATATTGGCTAGTCCTGCATATGCAAGGTGGACAACCTAAAAGGAATCATACTACTAACATAACTTCATATCAGAACCTTAAGCACAATGTTTACATAAGTATATATCCATACATAAATACATTGATAGAAATGTGTATTTAAGTGCGTGCACGAGTGTATGTTATATATATTATGAGAGAGAGAGAGTCAATATGGTTGTTGGTCATTTGCATCACAAAGATATTGTCTTTATTTATTATAAACTGTATTTTTGTACAAGTAAAAGAGACAAGAAATCGCACAAGAGGATCTGTTGCGCAACAAAAAGATACAATGAACAAAAGACTTCTGGTAGGTGCAAATTACCTGGTTGCACATAAGTAGCCCAAGCTGGCACTCGTTCCAATGGTCCACTAGGAGTGTTAAAATAGACCCTGTATTTGCTTCCATGAGGAATACCTGGAGAGTACTTTTTCATCCATGCCTTCCTTCCTTTACGTGTCTCTATCCAGTATGCCAAGGGAGGCTTCTTAGAACGAATTTTCTTTAACCATTCAGGACTACTAATCACATTAAAAATGTCATACTCTTTTTCATTATCAATCACATCCAAAGGAGGTAAGTTACTAGGTGGGTCATTTTTATGCTGTTCTTTCCATGCCTTATATCTTGTTTCTGGATCTGGCATTTGTCCCATCATTTCTTCCAGATCCTCTAAAGATTGCGGTCCATTAGGACCAAATATTTGCTCATACAACTTTGCTGGCACCTCAAACCGGTTTTTAACAAATCGGTCCTCTCCAGGTTCCCAGTACTCATCATTTGCTTTCTTGAAGATCTCTTCAATGGTAACACCACTGTCACCTTTATCATAGTCATCAACATAGTTATACTGTTGAAAATAGAGTTCATCCGGCTTTTCTCCCTCCCTCAACTTATCTTCAAGAATAACAAACCAGTATCCATAATCATCATGGCCGAAATGACCCTCTCTTGCACAATTTTCTTGAGGTGACCAACCATTGAAATCACCAACCAGTGCACAATAGCGAGCACCTGTATTCAACATGCTTAATTTTTTTTTTTATAAGTAAAAAAAATTTAAAATTCACAACATAGGAGAAGCAGGACTTGGACAAAATGGAAGTCGGATCTAAGGGCAGATTACAAAATGATGATAATGGCCATTGCATCCAGTTATCAGCCTAGACAATCTGTGTCTAGTAGCAATGAGTCATCCTAAATATGGCTTAGGATGGAAGTCAGCATATATTTCAGATAGAAGAAACGCAATTTTTAGTTCAACAACTGAGCTGAAGAAGATACAAACCGAAGGATTAAGTTTAAAAAATCTAAATTGTCTGATTATTTAACTAATGAGAAAGTTATTGGCCAACTAATTTAAAAACCTGGTAGAAATCAGAAAAACAAAATATAACAAAAAAGTTTGTAATGGTAAGTGGTTTCCTTTTAGATCAGAATTAGAGAAACCTTGAAGCTAAAAATTTTCCTTCATAATTAATCAAATTAGAGAATCACATTAACGAAAAGAAGAAACATTTGAGCATAATGTCGAACCTGGAGCCCAATCCATATAATCAACCCGGTGCTCCACATGGCGATGCATGCCCAATATCTCAAATCTAGACAAGAAACCAAGAATAATCAGCCCTACCTCAACAAAGCCTCAACTCCACCAACACATGTCAGCTACATTGAATCCCTTATGACCAAAACATACCAAAAACAATTGCACACAAATCAAAACTACATCATCTACATTCTCACAAACATATTCAGCATAATTGTTCGATCATTCCATATACTTAATCCTTTCCAAGAATGAGCTTCGAATTTCAAAAATTAGATGTGTCCTACCCACCAAACCAAAACTAGACGACACAATCTAAAAAACAAACAGAAAATATTTTACTAAAAAAAAAGTCAAAATCGGATTTTATAGGACTAACCCAGAAGACATGTCCCTGAGATTGACGTGACGGTTGAAAATTTCATCTTGGAGGTCCTTCAACGCTTTATGCCTGCATAATTTGATTAAAACAACATGTACGACACTAACAATTTACTAAAGAAAAAGCAAAAAATCTATTACATCAAATTTCTATCCTCTTTCTCTTGCTAACACTATCTTTTATCAACCAAACACACCACCACATTTTCTTCTTATTTTTAACCCCCTTTTTTTTTTCTCTGATATCTTGTTTATACATACCTTTCACGGAGGAAATGAGCGAAAGCTTTATGGGAAATTCCGAGTTTGGTAAGAAAGCCAACTGGGTCAACCCCTTTCTTGCTCTCTGCCACGTTCTTCTTCTTCTGGGGGTGTTGTTGTGATGGTTGCTCCGTGGCTGAGCATATGATCTTTATTTTTCTGGGAAAGGTAAGCCTCTGCTGTCTGTGTTGGGACTGGAATTGGATGAAGTTGTTTGGGTAGAGGGAAACATTGGTTAGGAGAGAAAGTGAAGTCATTGCGAGGAGTAGGAGTAGCTGTTGAAGCTGAAAGCCTGAAACAGAGTGACAGTGTAAAGGGTTTAAGATAAGAACGGCTTTGAACAAGGTTTATGAGTCGACTCGGGAACAATCACCGGGAGTTTGTTTGTTTTTTTTTTTTTTTTTAGTGAGCAAATACAAACAAAATTGAAGAATTATATAGGGAATCCTTCCCGCTAACAATCATCGAGAGTTGAATAAAGAAAGTAAAATCCTAAGCTGATATTATTTTCTAAAAAAATCAAGTGAGAAAACATAAGGATTTTTTTTTGCATTTTTTGAAAATAATATTCACTTAAAACTAAGAGCAGATTAAAAGAACACTTAAAAAATACCTAGCATTTTTCATAAAGAAAAATACAATTTTTATTTTATTATTGTCATCACACTCTTATTAATATTTACATCACTATCTTTATTTCTTGAAATTTTGATTTTTTTTTTTTTTTAGCAATATGGGAATGTTTTCTGTTGGATAAAAGAGGGTTTCTTGATAATAATAAAAAATAAATAAATAAATAAAAGTGAAAAGGTGAAAATAAAAAATAAAAAAGTTTTGTAGTCATTTGTTTATTTAAATAAAAAATTATTAATGTGATATAAAAAATAAGAATGTTAGAAGTTGAATTTTCTGAAGAATAGTATCGAACCACTAATAGCCTTTTTGCCAAACAGGGCCAAGCAAGTGTAATTTATTGTCCAATCCCTTACGCACAAAACAATTATTGGACCATGTTAAACTATGGAATGGGAATCCTCTAATTATGCTACTCAAATTTCAATTAAATTTGGACAGCCTAAACTAAAATTCGGGTAACCTTATTATAAGAGATCTTAATCCTAAATTGTGAGATAACCGTGTAAAGTGAGTCTTTAAACTCTTTATAGCATACATGTGCTTGTGGAAGCTCAACTTATCGCTTTTAAGTTCTTAACTCTTCCTTGGGATTGGGCTATGAGTTTAGGCCCTAAGCTTGTATTTTTGTTAACCACACACATTGATTTGTTCTAATGTTGAACAATAATACATATCATGGTTATCAAGCACCCCCCAAGCTTCGATAAGCAACTAAGTGTCTTTTAGGATAATTTTTTTATATAGAACGAGGCTCTAATGCCAAAGAATCATTATTAAAGGAGTAATGTCACTCTTTACACCTATTTATCACATTGTCTAACATAACATGCTTTAAGTGACTTTTCATGTCAGACATTTAGAAGAAAAAAAAAAAGCTATTTAAAACATGTAATGTCATCCAATGTAAAATGGGTATAAAGAAAAGCATTACTCAATAAAAAAACATATCATAAGTACTACCAAACGGATGGCTAGATGGGAAAATCGGCCTCCTAAATTAATGGATCTATAACAGCTAAAATCAATTGCTGTAAATAATAGGATCATAAAACTCTTTTCTTGAAATCTTCGCAAAATTGACGTACAATCATTGACTTAATCATGATATCAAAGAGTTAATGAACGAAAAATATATAAAATTGAACTGGTAATCATATTGATTTACATAAAAAATGAGATACAGATAAAAAGTACAATTCTTTTTCTATTCTGCTAACAAGTCGTATATATAAGTACGTCAAGCAAGCTCATGAAGGCGCTTTTCTTTTTCTCCTGTAAGAGCAACAGTACGCAACTTGAAGATACTAATTTGATTGTTTCTTGGGGTACTCCCTTGGGCCGAATATGGTGGATCCAACTCTCACATTGGTGCTGCCCATTTCAATCTGCAGATATCAGAGAGGGGGCCATCATCAGTTGCAAGATCTCTTTAATACAAGAATGCATTCTTATGACCATCTATAAGATGCAAGAACAAGAAGAAATGCATTTCTTACAAGTTTTTTCAGACAATTAGTTCAAAATTTGATTTTGAAGTTCCCAATGTTTCAAAGACAATCCCTGATCATTTGTGAATGCTTCCCAGTTCCCAAGCATTTCTAAAATGCTTTCCAAATAATTCCTATAAAATTTGAGCAGCTTGGTCCTCTCCTTGTAAACAATTTGTTACTAAAATCCATCCTGCCAATGATAAGATTTCTATCCAACTACGGTATGGTCCAATGATGCTTTCGGTCGGTTTTAATGCTCGAGGATGAAAATGTTCAGGAACTAGTCATAAAGTAATATCCGGCAATCCAAAAATCAAGGAATTTGAAGTTTATTGACATCTTTAATATGAGTTAATTTGACCCCCAACGTACAGTAATCTCTTACCGCCAGCTCAAAGTCACCAGACATGCCCATTGACAGTTCACATTGCTCCTCCATCATTCCAAGTGCCTTGCAAACCTCAGTTCTACAGTTCGATAGAGTCTTATGCATCACAACACAAAAACTAACACCTTAGTAAATTAAACAACAGATAAGAAGGCAGAGAAATCGAATGCATTACATGAAAAATACTAGATCAATCTTTGTTTTCATGGCAAGAAGGCAGAGAAAAGGAATGCATTACATGGAAAATACTAGATCAATCTTTGTTTTCATGGCATTTGAAAACAAAGTCTGTTACGATCCTAAGGATTAAGGGTTTAACCAAATCAGTATCCAAGTATCCAACAATCATAGGGCTTTTGGATCAATGGTTACGCCATTAGTATCAAAGCAGGCACAACATCATGTGTTCGAGTCACAGAGCAGGCAACCTATAAGCTAGATTAAAATTTTTTGGTATTATGTATGTGGCATAGTGTTAAGTCATTGAATACTGATAAATAAGTGTAGCTACCAAAAAGAAAAAGAACTATCATCGGGTCCCAAGGGTAAAGTTAACCAAATCAATATCCAACAGTCCTAAGACTTTTGGATCAGTGGTTAGGCCCTTAACAAAGCCCAACATACAAATGAAAGTACCTTGTTGATGACATATAGAAAACTAGAATTTTTGTTTTTGAAAAAAAAAAAAGAAAAAAAAAAAAAGGGAGATGGGGCAATGCGTACAAAATGTATTGTGAGATAAATTACAACTTGCATCAAATTTTGAGAAAAACAAGAGACGGGGTCAATTCAGTCCTATGGACTGTTAATTCACTGTGTAAAAGCAGAATTGTCACCTTGAAGTTCTCTGGAGTTGATGAATAGTCTGGCATCCCTATTGTCATTAAGCCAGAGAACTCTAGATTTGGGCAGTGCAATTTAACATGTTTTACAAGTTCGACACAGCCAGAAGGATCGATGCCAGATTTTGCTGCAACAATATCACAAAAAAATCCTTCAAGTGATCAGTCAACGAAAATTTAGGAGGTGGGGTAAGATCCAAATAAATCCCAAACATTAAGAGAAGCCAACAATTATTAAAAAGACATTTCTATTTTCGACGTGAAAATTACGCTGTAGTGTTAATTTTTAGGCCAACTTAGCAAGCAACCAAATCAAAAATAGAAAATGTTAAGAAATGCAGACAGTTGACTGTATACTGTTGCCAAACTTAAGTTTATAGGTTATGGAATATTTGTAGCTGTACAGAACAGAAAGTCCAATAACATTATGTTAAGCCAAGGTTACATGAGTCACATATGATTAGAAAACATGGACGTATAAGAACAAAGAGATAATAAAATTTGAAAAAGGATAGAATAGTTACAATGATTATAAGGATTCTTCCGGGGAAAAAGGCCCACATTGCATGATTTAGTTGTCATTATTGTGATTGAATCCCACTAAATAGCTAATTGACTCTGAGGAAAAGCATATGATTCTAAAAGGGGGAATGTGAAAGAGAGGTTCAGGAAATTTCAAAGTCACAAACTCGTAATCATGCCCAACTAAATAACAGGCAGAACTTCTGCAAAAAAATGAGCAAGGTACAGAAATATGCAACGCCTTTTGGTCTTACTCACATGCTTCTCCACTGGTATTCACTTGGACACAAACCTTCAAAGGATTTCTTCCAAGGCTTGAAACTGCACGGTCAAGATGATTTGCCATCTGTGGATTACAAAGCCAGAGTAATGCTTTGTCATTGGGTGACATTCCACATGGATCTGTTACAATGTTAGTTTGTCTTCATTGAAGGCTACTAATATTATTGAAACTTAACAGAGGTCATAAAAGAATTATACCATAAATGAGCCAGTTTATGTCAATAACTATTGGAAAGCATCAAGCTACTACAAAGTAGCCAACTGAAGCTATAAAGGTTTCTACAACTCATTTTAGTAGCAACAGTAAAAATCTCCCAAAATCAATTATCCTAATTTCCTTTGAATCATAAACAGAAATGGGAAAATTTAGTCTTTACCTGCAACAAACATATAGATATTGGGCTATAGCTTTACCTTCTCATTATCTACACCCTCAATCATTGCCATATTTGGGACTCCAGCTGCGTACAGAAATTAAAACCATAAACATTCCAGTTACTCCTCTCTCGCATATTCAAAAGATGATATTATAAATCAGAATAAACAGATAATTCATATGCTCTAACATGATCATCAAGTAGGGAATTTCTTTATCACTTTCCTTGTGCACGAGACACACGCACCCAGCTATAATATGCAAACAAAGATTCACCAGGAATTCCAAACCCATTTGTTAATAGATAATTCATATGCTCTAATATGACCATCAAGGGGGGAATTTCTATATCACTATCCTCGTTCACGAGACACACACACACACACCCAGCTAGAACATACAAACAAAGATTCACCAGAAATTCAAATCCCATTTGGTAATAGGTCTTTTTAAGTGCCCTTAAAATTCACCAAGTGTGGAAAAAAAAAAAAAAAAACTCTAAAAAGTACTCATATTACTATCACATGGTATTACTATTAAAATTAATCAAAATCTGAAGCGCATAATCCGAAATTTGATTCATGTCCTACCAAATGTACTAAAACTTTGCTAACATTATCAATTCGGAAACTTTTAAGGTTTAAAACAAAGGACCATTGAAAAAAACAAAAGCAAAAGATCATACTGAGTAGCGACTTGACTTTGTTGCTCTGCAAATGCCCAATGAAATGCCATTCTATGTCTTCAGGAAGCTACAAAACACAAAACCACACAAAACTAGAGACTAAGAAACAACCTCAATTTAAACCTTACAATACTGAGAGAGACAGACAGACAGACAGACCTGAGGAGCTTTTTCGAGGATTTCTTGGACGTAGTTCTCGCCAAAGCATCGGTGGCCAGCTTCATAGACTTGGCGGATGAGAGAGACCGGCTTGGTTTTCGAAACCGCCACGACCCGGACACGGTCAGCTATGTTACCTGACCGCTCCGCTGCCTGCCGGACCCGGGTCATGACCGACCGGAGCGCCACCACTGCCGCGCCCTCAACCGCCGGAGCAGCCATGCGGACTGGTGTTTTTTGTGGCTTGTGAATCTGTGATTCACAAGTTGTGAATGTGGCGGGTGTTCGTGGGCTATCTCACAATGTGAAATGTCTAACAATTTTGACCTGTCATTTCAATCTACCAATTAATAAAAATAAAATAAAAAATAAAGTTAAATATCACACCAGCATTACACATGTCAATCAAACATTATTAAAAACAAAAAAAACACAAAAAAATTTCCTAGCTGCTATATAAGATATTTGTAAAATATTTATATAATATGTAGCATTATTCCGTAAAGTGTAATATTTAAATTGTTGACATGGTATATAGCATAACTCATAAATAAATATTTTTATATAAAAAAAAAATTATACAAGTAATTGTTTAAAAATAGAAATGTTACATATTCATCTATTGTTATTTTTTTTATAAATTTATTATTAAATGTGTGAAATTAATATTGGGTCATAAAGATTCAATAATAAAACAGAGATAATTTTGGCCCAAACCTCAAGTACCAAAAAAGGCATTTAACCATATCTTATTTTAAAAAATATACTTCTCAAGGAAAATAACAGCTACTAGCTCTTAATGTCTACACTCTACATATCAGATATTTGAATTGGTGAATTTGCTAATTTTGTTAAATTATTATTTTTTTATTAGATTTTTTTTTTTAAATAACAGATAATTTAAAATAATTTTAAAGTAAAAGTCTCAGTTCAACTGGACAATTTACTTTTAATTTTAACTAAATATTTTACTTATTAGTCCACCTGTTACAACTTACAAGGGTTGGTCATCCTAGACTTATTTGCATAATTGCATGAAGTTTTTTTTTGTCTAGCCAACATTGATACTCAATCTTGGTCTCATCATTCAACAGATAGACACATTCAAAATGTGGGACAGTGGGAGGATATATAACAATTTTTGTTTGCATTTTTGTTGTTCGAAGAAATTATTTGATTTGTTTGGTAAAATTTTTTTTTTTTCTTTTTCCAAAACAAAAATATTAATAAAAAAACTTAAAACATAAAATGCTTAAAACTATGTTAACTTTATGTCACATAAAATCAATTTTTGTTTTTTGTGTCCTCAAGGGGTAGCTTAATCAGCTGTGGACCACGCCTAATGAAGTGGAGATCACTAGTTCGAATCCTCCATCTCTCTTCCCTTGTGTGGACATGTCAAAAAAAAAAATCAATTTTTGTTTTTTGTTTTTTTTTTATTAAGAAAAAAAAGGCCCTCTAAAAAGCACTATCTAACCATTCATGAAAGGAAAAGATGGTAGTTGGGTTCATAATATTTTGTATTCGAAAAGCCTACTCATGTATATTGAATTCATGAAAATTTAGCTAGATAAATTACTTCATCAAAAACACCAGCAAACATAATTATTCAATGACATGTGTTTGGTAAATTGGTATCATATATTCTTCTACATATTTTTTGCCTTTTTTTTTTAAAAAAAAAAAAAAAAAAAAATACATAAGGGTCCCACATATTCGGTAATGAATTTGGACAAAAGAAAAAAAACCAAACACTTCTCTTATTTGATGGAACCAAAAAATACAAGAAGCCCAAAATGCTCGATCGGACAATATTGTTCAGGTTTGTGGATTTGATGGCTTATTAGGTGGAGGCGCGTTCTTTGAGCGTTTTAATTTATAGAATTTTGCCCAGGTGAAAACCTCGAAGGCCAGTGTAATGGCTGCCAAAGATCCAAGAATTCCAATATAAGCCGATTTCCAAGTTCTGTCGTTGGGCTCTAAAATGGCAATCCCTTGAAATATGTTCACAGCAATCGTAGCGAGCAGTGCATAGCCAAGAAAATGATGGTACATGTTCCAGTGCTTGCGATAATCATCGTTTTCCTTTAGTCTAAAACGTAACGCCAGCATCTAATTAATAAGGAACCAACAACATCATAATTAAGTGGATATATATAAAAGAGTGCCTAGAAAATCAATCAGAGAGAGAGAGAGAAAGCGAGAGTTACTTGTAATGTGGTAAAGGTGAATATGAATATGGCGAGAAGCCGGTGGGTGTGAAAGGTGTAGTATTTTGAAGCGTGTCCAAGCCATAAACCAATGGCCCAGCCGGTGGTGCCAAGAACATAGCCAGTAATCTGGCAGCCGGCATGAAGAACAAACCAATAATGATGAAGATTAATCGGATGTCTCCTGCAGTACCTTGCGATAATCACACCAATGGGCAAGAGTGTTCCCCACCCTACCATGTTCAGAATCCCATGCACCTATACATTCAATTTCCCACAATACAAACACATTATGTCAACAATTACCATCAAATTCAAAACAAAATGGTTGAGTTAAGGCATCAGAAATTAGAGTGAAAGTCAGGAATGAATTCTTTGGAAAATTCTCTCGATCACATTAACTATTCACAGAAAAACGTTAGTCCCATATGCATTATCACCCTAAACTAGCTAGTTAATTCAGAATTTTCTTATAATGATCACTTGTAACATTAACGTTTGGGCCTGTTTGGGATTTGAGAGGCTTAAAAATGCTTTTAACACTCAAAAAATTTGTTTGAAAAAAAAAAAAAAAAAAAACTTTTTTGGTAAAAAAATTAAAAGCGCTTTTATGAGTCCAAAAAGCCTAAAAATGGCTAAAACGCACTTTTGACAAAAGCTTAAAAATAAAGTTTTTGCTCAAAAACGCTTTTTGACTTAAAAACTATATTTCTCAAACATAATTCCAAACAGACTCTTAGTATCACCCAAAAGCTTAAGCAGATAGCAATAGATAAATTTAATCACTTAATCAATACTTTAACAGTTTCCCTCAAGTATGGGCTCAAACTCCATTTTAATAGGTGATGCTCAACACGTGAAATATTTAATTTAAATGGGGTGAATTGACAGAATCAAAGTTCGATCTCATGACCTTTGGCTATGATACCATGTTAAATTACCAGTTATCTTCAAATTAAAACTTAAACTGATAGGAAGTGGTAAATTTAAGGAGAAAATCCACTTTACCCCCTGAAATTTCAGGGACTTTTCAATTTGAATCCAAAAGTTTAAAAATTGGCAATGTACCCCCTGATGTTTCAAAAATTTTCAATTTAAACATTCCGTTACTAATTTCCGTTAAATTGGATGAAATTTTTTTAAAAAAAGCCTGAGGGTAATTAGGTAATTTCATAGATTTTCGTCCAATTTGACGAAAATTAGTAACAGAATGTTTAAATTGAAATTTTTTGAAACATTAGGAGGGTACATTGCCAATTTTTAAACTTTGAGGTTCAAATTTAAAAACTCCTGAAATTTCAAGGGTAAAAGTGAATTTTTTCCTAATTTTAATTACCTAATCAATACTTTATCACTGTTTTTCTTGATACGAAAACGGGGTGTTACATGTATACTGTACTCCACCCCCAGAAGGAGAAAACACCGGAGGATCAAGTCATCAAGAGCTGGAACATCACCAGCAAAATTTATTTTCAGTTGCAAGAGAGTTACTGTATAATTTTTCTAATGTTTCAGTTTTTGAATGCAATTAATACTCATTAGCAGGCCGTTGTAATGAAGAATCGTATATATATAAATAATCAAATTAATCAAAGGATATAAATTCAATTCCAAAAGGTGTGCATAGTGATAATTAGTTTCTTACCATCCTAAGGTGACGGCGATGATGTCCAACGCTATGAGCATGCCCATTTCCCAAGTCTATAGTCTCAGTGCTATCCACATTCTGCAGAGCTGTGGGATGCATTTTCGGCTGCATATCTTCAGCGTAATCCCCAACCTGCCACACATGGTTCAACTCCGAAATGTTGTACTTCTCCAAAGGAAGAATCATCGTGGCATGAATAACCAGGTATCGTGTTTTTTGCACGTATTCTATTTTCGCATTTGAAACTTCCACGCCGATGTTATCTGAAGGCAGGAGCTGGCAGCCGAGCTTTGTGTCTTTGGGGATGTTGTATGTCTTGATTACCAGTGATTTGTTTTGCTGTCTAATGCCTATGACTGCCCTGGTTCCAACCATCTGCGGGCTCTTTCCTGGGTTGACTCCCCAGGCTAGCCAACCCATTTCACTCTGCAGCCTTGCACCTAAAATTATGCGAACCTTTGTCCCGTTGGGGCCGCTGCTAGTGTGGTTCCAGCCGAATTCAGCTCCTAATGTTGTCAATTCCTTGCAGTTTGTGATGTTTACATCCTTGGCCTTATTATTGAAGTCATCGCTGCAAGAGGACAGAGCAATGGAAAAGAAGAGAGATAAAAAGGCCAAAGCCGACAGAATTGCAGGTTTGGTGGAAGAAGACATGATGTTCTTTTTCTCAAATGTTTGCTTATTTGTGGTGTGTGCCTTTGAGCAAGTAGGGATAGGTAATGGGTTTGTTTAGAAGTGAACTTTATTATCCTGTAACCGAGATATATGTCAGGAGTGGGAAGGAAGTTATCCGGAGTTTCTCGCTGGCAGAAACTTCTTAATTTTTAGAATGAAATGAGGCTTCCACTCCAAAGCTCTTCAGCAGAACAAAAGTGCCATGGGCATGCTTTGCTTTATTCTCCTGTAATTTTGGAACAATTTAATTTCTCGTGCTCAATTTAATTTAGGATAACTTCATTTTAAATCTTAAATTACCATGCGATTTGACAAGCCCCTAAATTTCAAAATCTTTCAATTTGAACACATGAACTTTCAATTGCAATCAATTTGAATTCATTCGTCAAATTTTAAACGTTAAAAATAAGACAATAACGTTTATACCCTTGACTTTTTTATAAAATTCTATATTTATACTTAATTTCAAATTAATTTTTTTTTTTTTAAAAAAAAAAAAATCACAAGGTGACTCACAGTTGGGCCACCTTGTGACCATTTTTTTCAATTTTTTTTTTTTTTAATAAAAAGAAAATTGAAGGGTAATTTTGTTTTTTTATAAGTTTTAACGGCAAAAATTGACAACAGAGGCAAATTGACTGCAATTGAAAGTTCAAGAGTTTAAATTGACAAATTTTGAAGTTCGAGAGCTTGTCAAATTATGTGGTAATTCAAGAATTTAAAGTGAAGTTACTCCTTTAATTTAATTTGGCGGGCATTTTATTTACCAAAAAAAAAAAAAGTTGGTCACTTTAATTACAGAAAACAAAGCATCTCTTCACGTTAACTATGTGCCAACAACGTGTCATGCAGCAAAAGTGATAGAGTAACAGAATCATCTGTCTTCAAATTAAGATACCTTACTGCCACGACAAACAACTGCTGCAGCTGCTTTTTTTGGATTCCTCACTGCTATGACATGTACTACTCTATAGAGCTTTTCAAGATCAGTCGACAAACAATTGCTCAATTCATGTTCTGTGTACGACATTTTCCCTCGTGTTTCATGTTTTCTTACGTTATTGATATATGCTTTACCCAACAAACTAAGAGATCCTCTTCTTAACCTTTAATTTGAAAACTAGTACCAAACAAATATTCCCATGACCTTTAACTTTTTGTTACTCTTAATTGCTAGAGTTTCCGTTTTGCTTGGGATGTCCATATATAATAAGAGCTATATATAAGCCTTTATGGTCATTTTGAGAATAAGGAAACAACAAAATCAACCTCTTTATGGGAATTCCAAGCCACTGATATGCATGGTATGTAGCCATGGGCTTTGGATTTTGTTTACCAGGGCAGCTGGGCATGGCCCAAGTTTTGCCTTTGTTACCTGACAATTTCGTATGAAATACACTGCAGTAGATCGGATGAATTCCGGAAAAAATGCTCCTCCGTAGCACTCCTGGTTTGAGTAACACATGGAGGTCTGGAGTACTCTAAAGGGGTGATTCGGACACCATTAATTTTATTTTTATTTTTTTCAATAATGCGTTTGGTGCAATTTTTGTCCAAAAACACGTGACACAGTTTTCATCAAATTTGAATTAGCATGAGCTGCTTATTAATGATGCGGAGACAGCTAAATAGTTTTCACTCATGGCATGTGAGTGACCAAGGCACATCAATATTGAAAAAGCAAATTATATATATAGCTCATTGTCTAACGAAGGTGGTCATTATCAATCATTGGAATAAGCTTGGATGAAAAATTAATATTAGAGATATTATAATTGCTGAACAATTTGTGTAATCATGATTTTAATTAGTGAAAGTCCAAAAAAATTTACCTAAAAATAATCTAAATTTATTTGACTGAATTTAGAAAAAAACTTGGTCAATATTTTTAGAGGAAGCATGTGATTGCCGGCGACTTTCTAGCAAAATACCGCGGCCGTTTTGCTTCAAGCTGTCTGGACTTCGTTCTTTTGCTCTCTTGAAGTAACCAATTCTTGAGGAAATGAACCATCATTAATTAATTAAAAGCTGGCTTTTGCTTGCCAAAATGACAAAGACTACCAGCTTATTTTCTGTAGGAAGCTTGGTTATCAAACAATTAACCTATCAACCTAGGGGCGCATATATATATATAGGGATTAAATTATGGCCTAATTCCAATATTAATAAATGCTTATGGTTACGGTTACGTATAAATTAAGGCATTTATATTTGGTGCCTATGGTCCTTTTTCTTTGAACAAAACTTCCCACCAAATTGATCAGTTGGAGAATTTTCTCAAGCCAAGTTTATTAAGATGATATTAGTTCAAAATGCATGTGATTTCATATACATTTGTAATATAATACATGATTTCACATGAAACAATCTATCTAAAATCTATGTAAGAATCACATATATATTTTAAACAAACATGTTTAATAGATTGAGCTAAGGGAAAATTGCGATCTTCTCATTTCATGTTTTGGCTTTTGTTCAATGAAAAACTTAATGGTAAATACGTGCACACATTTTGAAAGCTTTCCTATATATTCAAGCCATACACTACCAATTTCTTTGAAGCTATTTCAATTTGTGTAATATTCATCTTCACACCAATTTATCGTACCTATTTTATACTAGTAGAATGTTAATTTAAGTAGTTTCTTATATCAATTATTATTATTATTATTTTTAAAAGCCAGTTAAAACACGTACACCACACCAACTAATATGTCGTGAGTATGATACATAGGCACAAATAGTAGAATTACTCTTTTCAGCTTTCATCTCTATCGCTATAGCTAGCCCTATTCTCTCAATTGCCTATCTTTTTATGAGTAATGATATATCCCACCTTTTCATCCGGATTTCTTATATTATGATGAAATGCATTTTCCCATTAATCTATATTGTGGTAATAGTAAGTCCACAACTCAATAAATAAACGCAACCAACCAATACTGAGTGTGTGATGTGACCCTCAATATGCTTTAAAACTTCTCTTTCTTCTATTTATCAAATTATTTTAAAGACTACTGGGAGTTTTTAGAAAACTGTCTCTACAACACTCTTTTTGTAGAAACGTTAGTGTAAAAACCTATTTCTTGACACTAAAATGAGAGATGGAGAGAGATAGAGAGGGTTTTCTTTCATATATAGTTTAAAGCCAGAAATCCTTAAGCATTTTCTTTTCTAGAATCATATCAAAGCATAACATTTACATATTTTTCAACTAATTTGCTAGCAGATACAGAGAATTATAGAGAAACAAAATGGTTTTATCAACGTACTCAAACTTATATAAATATACTGAACTGAAAATTTTATTCACTTAATCATTACTTACAACTAGTCCCTTATATATATATATATATATATATATATATATATATATCCAAAAAGAGATCATGCAAGAGAAAGTATAGCATGCCAACCTACAATTATTACCGCTATAGAAGGAGATAGCTAGAAGACAAAAGAATCCTTAATTCCTTATGATCATACAATAATACAATACACACACAATTTAAAGTTTCTAATCGGTTACTTTTTAAATATATTTCTCTCGCTACCAAAAAAATGTATAAGCTATTGATAATAATTAAGTAATTGATACGTATTACTTAGAACTTCTCTTTAACATTACATTCACGATACACATAGAGGATTGTAAAATTGGAAAATAATTAAGTATATATGGTATTGTTTGAGAACCACCAACATGTACGTACGTGGTATTTTATTGTATTTATGAATAAATTCACGAAGCACAGATCGAGAACCAATTATATAATATTGTATAACCGTCCTAATTATTATGCATAATTGCAAAGTGCATATACGCAATACTCGCCACGACCACAACGGTGGTTGCAGCGCCCACAATGCCTCTTGTCGTACGCCAAATCCACGCACTGGCCTCTGCAGCAACTCTCGGTGTACTTGCATTTTTTCTTGCATGCGCCGCAGTTGTGTTTGTCGGTGTGCGTGTTCGTGCACTTTTTGTTGCAGCAGGTGGAGTTTCTGCCTGCTTTATTAACGTAGCATATTTCGTTGTCTTCCTTGTTGCAATTGTGAGCTGCATCATCTTCGCTGTCTTCTGCAAGGAAGCGGCTCAGCCTTTTGGAAGGGAATAATATTTTCTTTTCCTTAATGAAAATCTCTTTTGGGTAAGTGTATGAAGTATCAGTGTGTGGGAAAGGAGGTTTTTCTTCCACTTCACCAATGCTTTTCAGGGAGAGAGTGATGGTCAAAGCCATGGTTATGGCGATTATGAAGATCACCTTCATAAGTTCCATGGCTTTGAGAGA
>NC_081543.1:37486268-37489219 GCF_901000735.1 Corylus avellana | reverse complement strand
CAGCTGCTATTGCAGCTGCAAGTGAGGCCGACTCCTCTGAAGCATGCTTGACAAGAGAGCAGCAGCTGAAGGCGGAGAGATTGAAACGGGCAAAGATGTTTGCAGTCATGATAAAAGGTGGAGCTGCACCAGTGAAAATAGAACCATCGCGTGGCTTTTCAGCAGAACCACTGGGGTCTGGGATTTCTGGATCAGGTGCTGAAGTTGAAAATTTTGTTGGCAAAGAAAGAGAAGGCAGTTCAGTTCCAATGGATGTTGATAGTCCAAATAAGAATGAGAAGTCTGAAAAGAAAATTTCTGTTGATGAGTATAATGAACGGCGATCTAAGAGAAGTTACCGTTCCAGATCTAAAAGACAAGAAGAAGAGGAAGTAGAGAAAGGAGGAGGAGAAGAGGAGGAAGATAAGAGGAGTCACAAGCACTCTAGGAAGAAGCACCGATTGCATCGGTCATCTCACCGCAGTAGGGACAGGCATAAGCACAGGAAAAGACATTCTCCTTCGGAGGTCTCAGATTCTAGACATCATCAGAAGTATTACGATGACTCTTTTGATGACGAGTATAGGCACTCTCGACGTCGGCAAAAGCATGATACTCCCTCCGACGATGAGTACCGGCATTCTCGACACCGTCATAGGCATGATAGCTCCTCCGATGATGAGCATCGGCATTCTCGACGTCAGCATAAGCATCATAGCTCTGATAATGGGCTTGAACACCGAAGCAGATCTGCTAAGAATGGGAAATCTCAATCTGAAAAAGAAGTGGACTTGGAAGAAGGGGAGATCCTTACAAGATCAGATCAATCGAAAGCTAGTCAGGGTGATGGTGCTAGTCGAGAAGCTTCTGTTGAATTATCAAAATCCTATCAAGATGGAAGGGCCCCATCTCAGCAGGCCTCTGAAACCACCGAGGTTTCTGATGATCTTAGAGCCAAAATCCGAGCCATGTTGATGGCAACCTTGTAAGTAGCACCATGCATTTTAATTTTCTTGGTTTGTAATGGTAAAAGTTTTGATGATTTTAACATCTTTCTTTCTTTCTATAATTTTCGTAAATGTTTGTGCCATAACGGAAGGCACAGACTGAATCTTGTGCTTCCGGCGTCTGGCCTAGGCTGAAATGTTTTTGGTGAGGCGGAATTTAGCAATGGCTATAGCCTACAGTCAATTGGTGGCAATCGAATTTCTCTCCTTTCTTAAATTTTAATAACCAGTTGTCAAGCAAATTTTTTTTTTTTTTTTTTTGTGGATTAAAAAAAAAAAAAAAAAGTTATTTTATTAGCAAGTAGAAAACAGTTTTTTCTGGTTTTAAACCAGAAACTGTTTTTAAAACCTTTGTCCAAATATGTTGGTTAGAATTGGATCAAGCCGAATAGCTATCTAAATGGGTCAGTTCTTGTGTTTTACCGAGAAAATAAACTTTTATATTATTATATAACTATAATAATGTGTCAGTAAAAATCAGTATTTTGATCAATGAAGGTTAATAGTTAATTTTTATTGTCACATTATTATAGTTATATGATAGTAATACGAGAGTTTACTAAATTACACTTATTGTGTTTTATCTGCTAAAGACCATAGTTCTCAGTTTAAAACTGGAGTTTACGATTATTTTGAATCTATCCAATTGTAGTGTTTAGGCTATAGCCATTGCTAAATTACCAGGCGATGCTGCGGTTGACACGACTCAACCAAGGGCATGGTTGGGTTACTTAAACACCTGATCTAGCAATGACAGTGGTTGGGTGAGAGCCCAACAAAAAAATATTATTGGAGATGTATAATTGTATTTTTCATATCATTTTTATTATTTATTTGATTAACAAATAAACGCTTATTGATTTTTTTTTTTTTAAAAAAAATAAAGTCAAAATCAAAAAAAGCATAAGAGGTTTCATAATATTTTCCCTTTTCTAAATTGTGATATTGAGGGCGTTCCTATTACTTCAAACAAAGGAGGAAAGAAACATGAGCTAATTCTTCTTCCAAGCGGGATATTTCGAGTCTCGACTCTTCAAAAAGTTAAACTTTGTGAAGTGTTTGAGTGAAAACTTGATGTAACAATTTGGATATTACATAATAAATTGAACTTCAATAAATATTATATTAACTATTCAATCTTGTGATTATTATCTTGTTTACAACTTAATTATTCATGCTTACATACAGTGCGGAGCCAGGATATTCACTCAGGGGCTTTTTTTTTTTTTTTAATGAATAAAAAAGTAAAATTAATTAAAAATAATTAAATATAAAAAATAATTTTTTGGTCTCTTTTTTGTGCTTTGCAATTTGCACACAGTATTTATTTATTTGTTTTTCTCTTGCACGCATGTTAGCAATATAAATATTAAAACAATTAATTTACAAGAACAATTTAAATTTAAATCTAAAAATTTAATTACATATCACGTTGAAGTTGGAAACTGGAAAGTGAAAGAAAAAACGCAAAGTTGCCAAGTCCTCGAGAAGAAAATGAAGGAGATTGGACAATTGCCCACTTGTCTTTTTGGATTAGAAGTGCAAAGCGTTAAGCATGTGAAGTGGATAATTTCTTAAAATAAAACAAAAATGCTGCTTGGTTAGAAACAAAATGTGGCTCAATGGTTTTGATAGGAACAAAACATTTTTTTTATTCTTTTCATTTTTTTATTCTTGTCAAAAGGTTTAACGAGCTGTACCCCTCTTTTTTTTTTTTATTCTTCTTTTTGTCTTGCATGCCTTGCCTTTTGGCTTCTCTGGTTAATGAAACGGTGCGTAGTGAAAGTTATGAAACTGTACATCTTCAACCTCATTTCTCTAAAACTTTTAAATTCATGGGGCATAAATTTTTTTTTTTAACACTCCACCCCCCGCTTACATATTTATGTATATTATCCAATACCCTTTGAACCAATTGATTAAAGATATAAGAGATGGTGTTGGAAGCCAGAATTATCTTCTTTT
>NC_081543.1:37400760-37486168 GCF_901000735.1 Corylus avellana | reverse complement strand
CAGGTTATTGATGTAGAGCAGCTGGGGCAGGTCCAAATCAACCACTACTTTGATGAAGCAAATGCTGGCAAAGATATGACCTTTGATGCTTTCATGGAGAGCTGAATTCACTCTTTTGGTTGGTCTAAATTGGCGGGCCATGGCTTACAACCTTGTTTAGTATGTTTCAACTGTTCAAGATCTGCACGTGTACGGGTCAGATGTCATGTTAGATGTCTGTTGCCACGTTGTAGAAAGGTGATGATGCAAGTTGAATTCATTGTATAGCTTTTATGATGTTATTTTCCATTTTTTCAACAAAGAAATTAATGTCTAGTTCCTCTTAAACATTATAAACGCCCACCGGCATGCCGCACGCCCACCAAATGATTGATGCACGACAGTGCTAGGTTCATCTTATTAAGAGAAAATTACGTATATAGTTTTTGTGGTTTGTAGATATACTAAATTGACCTCCAGATTATCAAGTGTCTTAAGAATCCTTATGGTAAACTATCTAATCCAAAATAGTCCTTTAGCTGTTTGTCAGAGTGGGCAGGCCGACCGACCGATCGCCTTTTGTACAGTGAGGAAAGGTTTCTCCTTAACAGATGAGGGGCGGTCGGCCATTGTTCCTTGACAGATGGTGGAGCATTTTGGATAGGTAATTTACCCTTGTGAATTTTTATGATATTGCAAACTGCAGAGATTAAATAAGTAGTTTTCCCCATTATTAAAACCATTCTAAGTATTGCATTGTGTAATTTGACCAGAATGAAATTGTAACGATACTCCTCTTTATGGATTTGTTAGAACCTACCAATTGAAGGGCTCAAGAAGAAAACACCCCTCAACTGCAGAAACAATTAAGGAGAGCTGAATAAAAAAGGGAATGCAATTAGTTAAAGGGTTAAATACTAAATTAGTCCCTAGGGTTTCACAACTTTATTTTTTCCCCCTTGGGGTTTCATTTTTATCACAGGAGGTCCCTGTGGTTTTGATAAGTGACCAAATTAGTCCATCCGTTAGTTGACCGTTAAACTGACACGTGGACCAATCAGACGTCGACACGTGGCACATATATTAATTTTTTTTAATATTTTTTTTTAATTAAAAAAAATATTTAAAAAAAAAAAAAAAATTAATATATGTGCCACGTGTCGACGTCTGATTGGTCCACGTGTCAGTCCGTACAGTCAACTAACGGTCAACTAACGGATGGACTAATTTGGTCACTTATCAAAACCACAGGGACCTCCTGTGATAAAAATGAAACCCCAGGGGGGAAAAAATAAAGTTATGAAACCCTAGGGACTAATTTAGTATTTAACCCAAAAAAAAAAAGTTGGTCACTTTAATTACAGAAAACAAAGCATCCCTTCACGTTAACTATGTGCCAACAACGTGTCATGCAGCAAAAGTGATAGAGTAACAGAATCATCTGTCTTCAAATTAAGATACCTTACTGCCACGACAAACAACTGCTGCAGCTGCTTTTTTTGGATTCCTCACTGCTATGACATGTACTACTCTATAGAGCTTTTCAAGATCAGTCGACAAACAATTGCTCAATTCATGTTCTGTGTACGACATTTTCCCTCGTGTTTCATGTTTTCTTACCTTATTGATATATGCTTTACCCAACAAACTAAGAGATCCTCTTCTTAACCTTTAATTTGAAAACTAGTACCAAACAAATATTCCCATGACCTTTAACTTTTTGTTACTCTTAATTGCTAGAGTTTCCGTTTTGCTTGGGATGTCCATATATAATAAGAGCTATATATAAGCCTTTATGGTCATTTTGAGAATAAGGAAACAACAAAATCAACCTCTTTTTGGGAATTCCAAGCCACTGATATGGTATGTAGCCATGGGCTTTGGATTTTGTTTACCAGGGCAGCTGGGCATGGCCCAAGTTTTGCCTTTGTTACCTGACAATTTCGTATGAAATACACTGCAGTAGATCGGATGAATTCCGGAAAAAATGCTCCTCCGTAGCACTCCTGGTTTGAGTAACACATGGAGGTCTGGAGTACTCTAAAGGGGTGATTCGGACACCATTAATTTTATTTTTATTTTTTTCAATAATGCGTTTGGTGCAATTTTTGTCCAAAAACACGTGACACAGTTTTCATCAAATTTGAATTAGCATGAGCTGCTTATTAATGATGCGGAGACAGCTAAATAGTTTTCACTCATGGCATGTGAGTGACCAAGGCACATCAATATTGAAAAAGCAAATTATATATATAGCTCATTATCTAACGAAGGTGGTCATTATCAATCATTGGAATAAGCTTGGATGAAAAATTAATATTAGAGATATTATAATTGCTGAACAATTTGTTTAATCATGATTTTAATTAGTGAAAGTCCAAAAAAATTTACCTAAAAATAATCTAAATTTATTTGACTGAATTTAGAAAAAAACTTGGTCAATATTTTTAGAGGAAGCATGTGATTGCCGGCGACTTTCTAGGAAAATACCGCGGCCGTTTTGCTTCAAGCTGTCTGGACTTCGTTCTTTTGCTCTCTTGAAGTAACCAATTCTTGAGGAAATGAACCATCATTAATTAATTAAAAGCTGGCTTTTGCTTGCCAAAATGACAAAGACTACCAGCTTATTTTCTGTAGGAAGCTTGGTTATCAAACAATTAACCTATCAACCTAGGGGCGCATATATATATATAGGGATTAAATTATGGCCTAATTCCAATATTAATAAATGCTTATGGTTACGGTTACGTATAAATTAAGGCATTTATATTTGGTGCCTATGGTCCTTTTTCTTTGAACAAAACTTCCCACCAAATTGATCAGTTGGAGAATTTTCTCAAGCCAAGTTTATTAAGATGATATTAGTTCAAAATGCATGTGATTTCATATACATTTGTAATATAATACATGATTTCACATGAAACAATCTATCTAAAATCTATGTAAGAATCACATATATATTTTAAACAAACATGTTTAATAGATTGAGCTAAGGGAAAATTGCGATCTTCTCATTTCATGTTTTGGCTTTTGTTCAATGAAAAACTTAATGGTAAATACGTGCACACATTTTGAAAGCTTTCCTATATATTCAAGCCATACACTACCAATTTCTTTGAAGCTATTTCAATTTGTGTAATATTCATCTTCACACCAATTTATCGTACCTATTTTATACTAGTAGAATGTTAATTTAAGTAGTTTCTTATATCAATTATTATTATTATTATTTTTAAAAGCCAGTTAAAACACGTACACCACACCAACTAATATGTCGTGAGTATGATACATAGGCACAAATAGTAGAATTACTCTTTTCAGCTTTCATCTCTATCGCTATAGCTAGCCCTATTCTCTCAATTGCCTATCTTTTTATGAGTAATGATATATCCCACCTTTTCATCCGGATTTCTTATATTATGATGAAATGCACTTTCCCATTAATCTATATTGTGGTAATAGTAAGTCCACAACTCAATAAATAAACGCAACCTACCAATACTGAGTGTGTGATGTGACCCTCAATATGCGTTAAAACTTCTCTTTCTTTTATTTATCAAATTAATTTAAAGACTTCTGCGAGTTTTTAGAAAACTATCTCTACAACACTCTTTTTGTAGAAACATTAGTGTAAAAACCTATTTCTTGACACTAAAATGAGAGATGGAGAGAGATAGAGAGGGTTTTCTTTCATATATAGTTTAAAGCCAGAAATTCTTAAGCATTTTCTTTTCTAGAATCATATCAAAGCATAACATTTACATATTTTTCAACTAATTTGCTAGCAGATACGGAGAATTATAGAGAAACAAAATGGTTTTATCAACGTACGTACTCAAATTTATATAAATATACTGAACTAAAAATTTTATTCACTTAATCATTACTTACAACTAGTCCCTCATATATATATATATATATATATATCCAAAAAGAGATCATGCAAGAGAAAGTATAGCATGCCAACCTACAATTATTACCGCTATAGAAGGAGATAGCTAGAAGACAAAAGAATCCTTAATTCCTTATGATCATACAATAATACAATACACACACAATTTAAAGTTTCTAATCGGTTACTTTTTAAATATATTTCTCTCGCTACCAAAAAAATGTATAAGCTATTGATAATAATTAAGTAATTGATACGTATTACTTAGAACTTCTCTTTAACATTACATTCACGATACACATAGAGGATTGTAAAATTGGAAAATAATTAAGTATATATGGTATTGTTTGAGAACCACCAACATGTACGTACGTGGTATTTTATTGTATTTATGAATAAATTCACGAAGCACAGATCGAGAACCAATTATATAATATTGTATAACCGTCCTAATTATTATGCATAATTGCAAAGTGCATATACGCAATACTCGCCACGACCACACCGGTGGTTGCAGCGCCCACAATGCCTCTTGTCGTACGCCAAATCCACGCACTGGCCTCTGCAGCAACTCTCGGTGTACTTGCATTTTTTCTTGCATGCGCCGCAGTTGTGTTTGTCGGTGTGCGTGTTCGTGCACTTTTTGTTGCAGCAGGTGGAGTTTCTGCCTGCTTTATTAACGTAGCATATTTCGTTGTCTTCCTTGTTGCAATTGTGAGCTGCATCATCTTCGCTGTCTTCTGCAAGGAAGCGGCTCAGCCTTTTGGAAGGGAATAATATTTTCTTTTCCTTAATGAAAATCTCTTTTGGGTAAGTGTATGAAGTATCAGTGTGTGGGAAAGGAGGTTTTTCTTCCACTTCACCAATGCTTTTCAGGGAGAGAGTGATGGTCAAAGCCATGGTTATGGCGATTATGAAGATCACCTTCATAAGTTCCATGGCTTTGAGAGAGAAGAGGGGGAGAAGGAGAGGTTGTCTTTGGCTAATTTTATGACAAGATTTGCCTTAGGCTTGGTTTCTTAGAGGAGAGTGCTCGGTGGCAAGTGGGGTGGAAGACTTGGGAGTTTATATATAGTCGGACTAGAGGGAGGGGTTGACGCGGATAATGTGGTAGAAAAGGTGGGAGGCTTTTTGGGATGTGCAAAGAGTGCTAGAGTTCTAGGTTTATTCCTCAAGAAAGTCCATTAATCTGGACACTCCCACCTTAATTATTGGTTTATAGGTCCCTTTATACGTAGTCAAAGGCTGATCCTACCCTTCAAATGTATGCATATACCGCCGGTAATTTTTAACATGACCAACGAATCCGATCGACACAAAATTAACGAGTTATGATTGAAAGGTTTAGGTTAAATTTGACCTATATAGTCGTGTATATATATATATCAATGCTTTAACCCAACATGCTTTAGGACTATCAATTTTTTATACGGCTTGGTAGAAATTAGTGAGTTAGGGTTGACGGGTTTAACCCATTTAATTAAAAAGGTTAGGTTAAAGTAGATCTATATAGTCATATACTTGACATACAAACATAAATTGCCACAATACATGCATATTGGTCTCTTGGGATTTGGGCTTCATGCAATGAACAACCTCATGTGAGAGCTGTAATTTAGACCCTATTTACTCCGACCTTTCGCATGAAACTGTCAATTAAATAGGTAATGAACAATGTAATTGCATGGGATTTGAATATAATCTCTTGTTATATGAAAGTCAAAGAGGGTGATTAATTATATATATTGCCAATCTTCATTTTGGCAAAGATGGGGTGCCCCATTATTAATATTGGAACTTCAACATACTTCCAAATAGCTGACCTGAAGAAATTTAGGCATGCTGTCAGGGAAAGCAAAGGGGATCGGCCATTAAAGAAACTAAAATCAAGCAACCTTGAAGATTTAACGCTACACGTTTAGTGTTCAATGCGTGTGATACAAGCGTATATGGAGGCATGCGATGTAATATACATTGCATTGTTTGACCCTGTTGTCGATCTCTTGCGTATTTTATCAGCCCCACGTTATAAACCACCCGTGTTTTGGTGTTTACGATTTCGAGGGTGTATTATTTACACAGATGGAATGGAAGACAACTTTTTCTTTTTTTCTAAATCTTTTGCATTTATAGGGAAGAATTAAATAAATAGTTATTCTATTTTTTTAAGAATATAATAAGATGCATTTTTATATTCTTAAGTGGGATCGATGCTATAATGAGAAGTCAGTAATAGAGTCCAATTTCAATCTAGCATTACAAGATTCTCCTCCTAGGTGGATGCAGAATTGTTGACCAACAGGCATGGAGATCTGAGACATTAATTATCGCCTGAATTAATACCCAATAGGTTGATTCGATTTTCATGATGTAGAGATCACAAATCCCACATCAACATGCTGAAAAATCCCTACAAATTAGAGTTATCATATCGCATGTAGTTTATTTATTACAGACATGTTACATATCATTCTATCAACCATTTTTTAATCGTCTTATTTTACAAATCTAATAGATTCACCATTTAATTTGTAAACTCGTGTGGGTTGCACAAAAATTTAATGGTAGATTCACTGTTCACTATAGGGAGATGGTTGATAAAATAATTTTTATCATGTCAACCATCTACCTATAGTGAACAGTGAATCTACTATTAAATTTGTGTGGAACCCACGCGAGTCTACAAACTAAATGGTGGATCTATTGGATTTGTAAAATAAGACGGTTGAAAGATGGAATTAAGAGAATGATGTGTAGCATGTCTCAAATTTATTTATTTATTTTAAATGTTGTTAAGAGTACTATAGCTTTTACTAAGTTCCTTATAAGTTGACATTATAATCTATGCGACACTTGTCACACCAAGTACTAAAAATATGGATTGGCAGGTGAGAATCTATATAATACTTACAGTGTTTACAAACTAACATTGAAGGGGAGAAAAAAGAAAAAGGAAATAGCAAAATAATCCCCTTCTCATTTTCTCTTTTGTAAGGAGAGCCTAATAATAGTTTCATTCTTAATGGATCATGATACATCAAGTGCGAGCTTTCCTTTGTACCTATTTTTGGAGGTAATTAGCTGATAATCGTCACACCAACCCAAAAAAAAAAAAAAAAAAAAAAATCTATCCCATGTGATTAGATGAATATGACACTTGTTGGTAGTTAATGGTGATCTCAAATAATACATTAAAATTTTGGAGTTCTCTCTATCCTTTCTCTTCACATTCTCTCTTTTTTCTTTTATTGATTTAAGAATAAAGGACATTTCCCTTTAAAACTTTTACCTCAATTGCAATGTTACATTTCCAAACTAAAAAAAGTTGTAATTGACCCTCCAAATTGCTAACCCCTTTTATTTAACCTTTTCCATTAAATTTTTTCGTTAAATTAGATGAAAATCAACAAAATTGACACTAATACCCCCAATTTAGATAATTTTTTTTTGAATATATACCTTATCGACGACCAAGAGACCAAGCCATGAGTCTCATCTAGAGATTTATTTATTTATTTATTTTTTAAGGGCATTTTGGTATTTTGACACATTTTACTGGAATTATAATGAACATTTCACATGTTTTTTTCGTTCAAGTTAATAGAAAATCTTAATGGTAAGAGGTTAAGTGAAATGAATTAATAATTTGAGAGGCCAATTACAACTTTTTTTTTTTTTAATTTGGAATGACAATTGAAGTGAAAGTTTAAGGGGTAAGACTATGTTTGTCCTCTTGATTAGTTATTTAGTTGTAGTTGCTATAAATATTTGAACATAAACACTTTTAAACTTTAAAAACTCATCTTCGTTTGATTTTATAAAATGAATAATCTAATATTTTTATTTTCATTTCTTAAACTCGCTTTATCCAATTTCATAAAAAAAAAATTATAGACAAACTTTTTTGGACGTCTTAAAAGTATCATATATTAACATGATGTTTAAATTCTAAAATGATTTTTTTTTTTTTATGAAATTAAAAAGTTGTAATAATTCACATATATACTTTTAAAATCTTATTGTCACATGGATTGTCATTTTTTATTTTCTAATTCATGAATCTCAAAAAATTACATCCAACAAATGTTTTTTACGATTTTAAAATTTGCGTTTTTAAAATTAGAATTTTAAACACCTTAAAACTACGATTTAATTTAAAATTACAGATTATATTTTTAAAAACGCACTCCCAAAAGCACCCTTATAGTGGCTGGAATTTACACCTTAATAGCTTAAAGGCATTTAGTTTTCACAGAAAGCTCCCGTAATGTTTTGGCGCGATGTTGCCGCCTTTAATAATCTTAAAGGTCGTCACAACAGTTACTACATAACGATTTTATAGAATTGGGGAGGGCAAAACGACGACGGTTCCCATCGTCCTAAAACGACAGAGCAATAGGCGATTTCAAATTCCTCTACCATGTAAAACGTGATTTGCCTATAAGCGAACTCTTCTTGCGACGACCTCCTTCGGGATCTCCATCTTGTCCGAACAAGCCTAGGCTTCCATGGAGTTCAAACCTCGCAATTACACTGCCGAACGAGCGGCCCACGCGCTTCCTCGTGTATGCGCCGACAACCATCCCCTCTCCGTTTCACCCTCACCTCACCGCCAGGTCCATCTCACATCATAGACTATTCAATTTTCCGCTCTCGTTCTTTGACCTTGAGCATCTGTTTGGTTGCTAAGAAAATGTCGGAAAAAGCATGCATTCGATATCTCAATACTAGATTATGAAATATCTCATGCCAATACGATCATTTGGCTTAATATAATCATTTCTCCACCACCAAACCGTGTCCATTGCAACTGTTTGGCTTAATTGAGTTGAGTTATTTATGATTATCTAAGACATGAGAAAAATATATCCGTGTTGCTTGATAATTTACAAGAAAATTAATTTTAAGCTCCGTAATATTATTCAGTTTCTTTTATGGCTTTGGCTAGGCCATAACATTGTAAAATATTTGAGAATATGTATTTCTATGGACTAAGCCACGAGATGCACCACAGTTGTGCTGGAATATTTGAGGTATGTGAGGCATTTTTGAGGGTCACTAATAAAATGTGTGATGGTTTTATATGTATTCAGGTATTTATGAGTGTTTTTAAATGTTGAATTAGGCGATGTGGCTTTACTTTTAATACTTCATCATGTTGTGAATGTATTGGTTCGTGGATCAAATTTGGTCATGAATGTTATTCTCTTGAAAAATTTCAATTATATTTTGTTATAGGTTGATGTTGTGGATCATGGGAACAGTGACTTTTTTGATCCGCTCAGAGGATTGGCTGATAATGCAACGGTTTCTGAAGTGCAAGATCTTGAAAGTACTTTTAGTGAAGCTTCTACTCAACTCCCGACAAAGGAATGGATATCTTTCAAGAGATTTTTAATGCAGAGATTTCCTGCCTCTAAAATGGTTTCAATTTCTTCAGTAAGCATTCAAATCCTTTTCATTGGAAAGTTCAACTTGCCATTTGATACTTACATCTCATACTTTCTCCTGAAGACTGAGGGGAATGTGAAATAGCTTTTGAGCCTTGTGTATTTGTGTTTTGGCAATTCAGCTTATGTCTAGGATATCAATTTAACTTTGTACAGATTTTGTTATAAATGGTGTATCCTGTGATTATTGGTTTCCTGGATGAATGTTACTTCATTTATTACTGGTCGATTCAGGTATCAGAATAATGATACTATTGTATTGTCCTCACATTGTATTATCATTTAACACAAGGGCTTATTTTCATTAAATTTAATGCCAGGTTTTATAATGACCACTATAGTGCTGAAGTAACTGCATTACTTCAGGTTTTCGATTGGTTAAAGAAGTGTTTCTAAGTTCATCATCACTTGCCAAAAGATTCAGATTATACTAAAAGTGGTCATAAAATGTTGCAGATATTGGGTTCATCATTGAGTCATTCTTGGTATAAATTTCAAAGCATTACTGAAACATGGGAAACAATGCAGTTATAGATGTTAGTGTTTTCCTAATTCAGAAAGGCTCAGATCTTAAAAAATCTTGCTGAATTCAATTTTTTGGTCTTTGTTCAGCCTGTAATGGTTTGGTTCATTTAATTATAATGTCAATGTGTTGACCACTCTCGTGGTCATTAATCATCATAATAGTTTCCTTTCTGGCTTCCATAGTAAAGTATGACTTTCCCAACTTAACTTGTTATTGAATTAATTTTTTGGTAAGAATGCATTAGGGGAACTACAACCAGAAGTTTTCTTTGGTAAAGTAACGAACACATATGGTTGCCCTTAGTAATTTCATCACTTGAATTATGCGGTTGAGGCATGTATAGGGTTAGGTTCAAATGTGTGTGTATATGGGTACAAATATTTGTTTGTATGTATATATGCATACAAATGTGATTACCATATTTTAAAGTAGAACCTCTGTTTTTCTCTTCAAATTTTCTGCTTATAAATTGTAACTTTTCCCCCCTTTTACCTTAATACAGATGTCCCATGTGCTAATGAAAGGTGTAAAGAGTACGTTGGTTTACTCTCCTTTTTATTGTTTTGCTTCTTCTTTTTTCCCCTTTAGTCAACATCAAATTCTATCCAAGGCAAGAATGTTAAATTTCTGTGTTGAACAGCCGTATTATTTTCTGTTTTAGTGTATGATGATTCCAATTTGCAGCGTATGAGAAATCTTCAACAAGTACACATCTGGAGGAACTAGACGATCCAGAAAAATATTCAGAAGATGGTGTCAAGGTCATCACTCGGCAGGAGTATGTCTCTCGATTACATGAGCTCAAAGATGAAATTAATCGTGCTTGGCGTGCTAATGATCGTGTAACATCTTTAAAGTTATCTATAAAGGTGACTTTTATATGATGAGGTGGACTTTTCCTTATATATGATTGTTTTGATGCCTCTTTTGATTGCTGAAAATTTGTGGGAAAGGAAAGATTGAACATCTTTGTTGTTAATGGTATATTAAAGAAGAAATTTTTTTGCATCATCTTATTATTTCTTCACCATGCAACAGTTGGTGAAGTTTCTTAATTTAGTTATGCACTGTTGTTGAACAATTCCAATTAATTGGTGTGCAAACTTGTTTATTCCTGCCCAATGTATTAAGCTGTTACCTTTTTCCTTACAATAATTAAAAGAATAAAATAAATAAATGACAGGTCATAAAGTGAAGTTATATCGCGTTTCTTCTTTCTGTAGGTTGCTAGGCTTTTGATGGATACATCAGTTTTACATTTTTATCCTACACTTTTTGTTCTTGCTATGGATATAATGGACATGGTTGGGGATATGGTATGGGAGCGCATCAAGTGGAAAGCCGAATTTGCTGAAGATGGAACCAGAATCTGCTCTTTACCAGGTCTTTCATCATTTTGGATCTCTCTCTCTCTCTCTTTTCCTTTTTAGTAATGAAATAGGATTTATGCATGTAAAGGATTGGAATGTTGAGGCAGGACATGCATAAATAGCATGTCTTTTGCTTGATGTTGATTCTAAGAGCACTTTATAATTAGATGGCAATTACAATTTATTTATTTTCATTTCAAATTTTTTGGAGTTCATTAGATTCTTAAACTTTTGGAGCTAGTCTCAGTGTTCCTTCTTGTGTACAAATGTAATATTATTTTCTAGTAAATCATACTTACATAAAAAAAAAATAAAAAAGAAGAAGAAAGATTAAGGAGAAAGAACAAATATTCTAGATTTTTTTTTTTTTAATTTTTAATTTTTTCATATGGAAGAAAATGGGTCTAGGTCAACATGCCTTGTCTGCATTAATGACATGAGAGAAAGCCCCTAATGGCTTAAACATACGAGAGTAAAGACTTCTAGGAGTTATATCTGAGTTCTCGATGATGATTTTGAGCCACTAACCATTAGAGACTACTATTTGAGTGCAATCATCTATCAATACTCTTAGTCTTCTATGAACAAAGAAGCCATGAGGAGAAATACATATCTGGTCATTCTTTGAGATGTAAAGATCTATCTATTCATAGGATTCTTGCATAGTTCTACGAATTTATTGCTGATACATTTCTCATGTGTCTTTAATACATGTCAATATGGTTTAAGGCCATACTTAACTGCCTTGTTTTCATGTATGAGAATGAAGCATGAGACAGTTGGGTGGTGTTGTTTCGTACTGGTAGCATTGAGAACTGTATAACATATCATCAATGCCTTTGATAATTGGAAACTTAACTGCACCTCTTCCTTTTCTCCCTTTTATTGCATTTTTCCCCTCCTTCCTTTGTTGCTGAATATTTTTTTTAACCCGTCTTCATAAGTTAGGTCTGCACAACACAATATTCTTGGTCTTGTTTTTCTAGTAGCAGCTTGATAGTGTTTCCTGAAGTTTTTCTTGGATTTATGGCAGAGAACTTTCAAGCAAGTGACATTTGCTATGATGCCAAGGAAACTTGCAATAATTGGTTCTGCAAGATTGGTTCCATTCGTGAGCTTCTTCCACGCATGTGAAGTTTTTTTTCTTTTCTTACTTTCTGGATTCTTGTATCGTTTTATTTTTTGACTAATGCTACTCATGTCAAGTTGTGCTCTCTTCTAGTTTTCTTGCTAATTTATTTGTTTTGAGCTTTTTGCCTATGTTTTTTCCCCTTCGTCCAGATGGCTATATTTTGTTAAAGACAATGTTATCTTTACTTTTGGTCAGCAATTTACACTACTAAATTTTAAAATCATCCTTATTCATACATGAGCAGCTCATGATGGATCTAAATTTGTATACATGATTGCCACCATTAGATTGACTTCCAAAGTTATTTTGCAGAATTTCACATGATATTTCTCACACAAATGCTTATTAATAATTTAAGAGTTACCATTAGCTCCTCTCCTCTATCTCGCCCTTTGAGAATATTTTTTTGCTGGTTATTTACTTCATGTTGCGCTTCAGTTATTTAGAGCTGGCTATATTGCCCTGCTGGCGTTTCCTGGTTGACCAACCTGAAGACAATCTGCAGCGTTTGGTTATGATGACAAGAGGGTTAGCAGATCCGTTGGCATCTGCCTACTGTCGTCTATTTATTGCCCACTGTGCCCAGAAGTTGCCTTCATGTGATATAGGTACTCAGTTTGTATGCTAAACATATGCAGAAAATGATGTATAACTCACAAATGACATACGGTACTTTAGTTGCATGTGTGCTCAGCATAAACATTATTAGCAAGCAACTGCAGATAGGGCATAATATGGAGTGGTTTGGCCTGGTCTAGCCCAGGTTCATATATCCTAGTTCGTGTTCAGATTTTGGTTGGGCTGGCTGCAGACTGTGTATTGAAAATTCAAATTAAGACCGAGTTAGATCTAGTTCTTGCTAGATTTGAAAGTAATACTTGCTTTGGTCTGCATGGCGTTATTATTTATCATAATACATTTTTAACTCAAAATATCCTTAAGGAATATCTTGTGAGATGCTTGTGGGATAATGTTTGAATAAAAATTTTAGTCTTTGAAAGAATTTCGGCAGCTCTTGGTGAAATTCTTATAATTACTCCCTAAAATGTATTTTTCTTTTCTTAGATCACCAGATACTGAGTTTCTGTACTTGCCATCTTTTGCATGTGTGTTTGTGCAAGTAAATTCATTAAAGAAAAGGGCCTCGTGGGTGCAACCCAAGGTGCTTCCCACTTTTATAGAGGCAGTTTGGGCAGTAGTAGTCAAAAAATTTTAATTGGACTCCTGCTTAAGTGTCCTTTGTGGACCTGGGCTACATTTGACCTTGGGTTAACTTTTGATGCTGTGTTCTGCAGTTAATCCCATTAGCTGTTCCATTGCTGATCATGTATAGCTGCCTATCCATATTTTGTTTTCACTCTTATTTACACTGCTGTGTCTGACAACAATTTGACAGGATATCTAGTTAAATGTGTTAATGACATCAATATTCTATTGATGCGGATTGTATCAGCCAAAGAAACAACTCATCGAAATTCTACAGACAACAAAAGATTGCTTTTCGCTCTGATCGAACCAACCATTGAGTATATAATGAAATGCATATTTAAGGATGCATCTGAGGTATGTGCTGGAGTTCCATGTGACAGTCTTATGTCTTGTTCTAAACTTTCTGTATGGTAGGGGTCCAAGTGTCATTGTTAAAAACATTAATATGTTTTCTGAACTCCTAGAAATAGAAGAGTAAAAATATTGATTTATTTGGTCTTTATAACATTTTTGATTGTTGAACACACTGCTCACATTAAATCTGTCAGTAATCTAAGAGTACCAGTGAAATTATCTTATCCTGCATAGTAGGTTCTCTGACATGAACCAGTTGCTTTCGGTAATATCTATTTGATGGTATTTCTACTGTATGTTTTGCAAGAGGCAAGTCGATAATGTACTTGTGGATCTTGGATTAGGAAGAAATCAAGTGGATTTGTTTGGGAGTTTACCATGTGTCTCAATCGTACTTCATCAGCTACTTAAGGAACTTCCTGCTGAAATTGTTACTTCAAATGCTGTGGAGATCCTTCATATCATTGAACGTAGCAATGATTATTCCTTTGACCAGGTATTTGTCATAGCTAATGACACTGTTGCTTAAGTAGTGACACACTTGATTAGCTCCTTTTCTTCAGCCCTTACTTTTTCCCTAAGGTTCAATGTGCAACTTATTTAATTTTTATGTTTTCTGTGTTGGACCAGTGTTTGAATTACAGGTTACTTGGATTCAGGCTGTCTGAAAGGAGATCTCAAATGGACATTATCCATGTTGCGGTTGATAAAGTTATTCAGGTATTTAAAGTTTTCTACTCCTACTTGCTTGGTTTCAGAACTTTTGTTGTTTATCTTTCCTATCATATATTTTTCTATGATTCTTCATAACCTAGTTAGTCTTCCCATATAAAACTTATCTCTATTTGATATGTTAAGAGTAGTTTCAGGATGGGGTTCCTACTCTTCAACTTATTATTGCTTCTTTGGGTAGATATGTTGCATTTTTTTTAGGAACAAATGACATCTACAGTATCCATTTTGAAATGTAAATTTCAGTAGTAGTTTTATTAAGCAATTATTTAGGGCCATTTATGATACTTAAGAAATACCTTTTATTAACACAATTGATGAAATAGCTATTTACATTCATCTTAATTTCTTATATTCCCAATTGTTTGCTGCTGTGGTATATATCTCTTAAATTCATTTTACGAACAAACCTCTGTTTTTCAATGATAACTACAATATCAGGTTGTCAGTCAAAACAACAGACTTGGTGAGTACCTGAAGGTTGTGGATGCTTATGTGGATATTGTTCTTCAAAATCAGATGGTAAGCCTGAGTGAGTTGTGACACTGTCACTCATTTGTTCTGCTTTTCACTTTAATTCTGTGTCTATTTTCCTTATTTTGTTCTTCTGATGTTAGTTTAAGGCTGTCTTTATAGACAGCTCGTTAAATTTTTGTATGTTGACTTTGCTCTTATTAGGCAGCACCGATGTTCAATTGAACTAAATTAATAATATGTTATTTGATATCTTTTCAACTTAACTTTGTTCTGTTTATCAAGTTTTCTTTCGGTATTGTGGATGTGAGTGTGTCTATATACAAGGCGACATATGTTAGTTCCCTTTCCTCTGAATCTTATCATTTATGCCAGGATAACCATCTGAACACCATTTTAGGAGGTATTTCAAACCGAGCTTGCAATAAAGTGGTTACTGAAGATGAATTGGCAAGCTTGCAAACCATCTTGGTGAAGCTTCTTACTCATTTCAAGTGCTTAGAAGATGTACTTGCCTTGGTATGCTTCTCACACTTTCGGAAGCTGTTTTCCTTTTATTCCTCATGAGTTGTCCGTGTGGGTGCCTGTATGTGTGTCTTCAATTGTTCAGTGCTTATGCTACAAGCATCCCAAAAGACCACAAATGAATAGTTATTCTATTTGCTTTTACGTTTCATGGTAGTGTAGTTTGAGATAGTAACATTTTATTGAATAAATGGGGCAATTAACTGTAATTGTTACTTTGTAGAACCATTTTCTGGAGATCTTAGATATAATGTATGGGAGTTCACGGAGCATTGTCAATATGCATGTCCTTAACATGGTGACAAGGTATTTTTCTCAATAATCATGTATCTGCACCCTACTTTGTTTGGTTAAATCCTGATCTTTATGTTGCTGCACCTTACTTTCCTAGACCACCCTTCAGTAGCATTAATTCCACCTGCCTCCTGGACCAGCCAATACCTATAGGCACAAGAGGATAGTGGTAGGCCGGGCTTGACTAGAAAGGTCTTTATGAGCACTCAGGTTGAAAAAGCATGCAACTCCTGGGCAGTTGTCTTGATCTAGTCCATCAATTACATGCAAAATGTATGCTCTATATTTGGCATCTTGAATTGAAGCTGAAAATGAAGATGGATGGAATTGGAGGCCTAGCTTCACAATTTTTTTACTACAGAAAGCAGTACCAAAATCCAACCAGTTCTGCTTCAAAGCCTTATTCCATGCAGCCAAAAGCTGCCATGACGTAATGCTAATTGTCCTTACTGAGGAAATTGAGTTGGTTAATAATCATTAAAAGCGATGTGATCGGAATGATTTTAAGTCAGAAGGTAACTTTTAGAACTTGCAAGGCACTATGTACAGAACAATCTGAAAGACCTATTGCGACAGAGTTTGGAGTCCAAACACCTGGGTGTGTTAGAATAATCTATTTTTTAAGTCAATGTAGCATTCAACAGGCAAGAGAAGAAAAAAAATGCCTAACTTGCACTTAAATGTGATTGGTTCACATATCTGGATTTTTTTTTTTCTTTTGATAAATAAAAGATTTATTATGAAAAAGAGATACTCAAGCACCCAGAAAATGTACTGGAGAATCCAGGTTCACATGTCTGGAAAAATTGAGTACCAAGCCTTTAAGTTTCATGATTTGAAGCATTAGTAGTTTTATGGTCGGTAAAATGTGGTGAGTGCCTAGACATAGATATCTATTTTGGTTCCATATACTTGTAAATTTCTTTCAGGTTCACAGTGGATTTTGCATAAATATATTGTGTTTGAAGTATTTGATTTCATTTCCTGGCAGCAGTTATATTTTATGCTTACTTTATTGGCAGGAACAGTTATATACGTGATCCTACTACCATACAGATGCTTTTTGAAATTTCTCAGGCCCTGCATGATGATCTTGATTTTGTGAATGTGAAAGATGATGATAACCATCCAGCACATTTGATTTCCCGTTTTGTCCGTATGGTAAATAATTTCAAGCCCATGCCGATTCTCCCCATATATCAAGTTCTAAGGTGCGACTGTTTTGTGGTTTTCAATACAACTGGCTTGATAATAAGTTGCTGCTGCTCATTGTTAGGTTGACTATGGCACAGAGATGGAGCGCCATTTAACATTTTTAGTCGAATGTCGTGGAGCTTTTGGTAGCTTAAACGAACTTAAGGTACGTAATAATTTTTCTTTCTGTTCTTTCTTAATTTTCCCAAGGTACTTATAAAAAAAAAATTTCCTTTCTGAAACATTGATCTGGATCTTATCTATTTTAATCTTATGAGTCATTTGATGCTTTCATATGTGTTAGAAGTTTGAAGAAATAGTTGGTTTCGTATATATTGTATTATTCTTTCTGGTAACAGGGCCTTTTCTTGCTCTGCTTGTGAAGCTCATCTTCACATACTTTCATCTTTTAGTTTATAGGATTATACTCAAAACACCGACTTTATGGGTCAAGCTGTCTGGAATATAATGAGTTTGATGAGTAGCTTCAGAAAAGTACTAGCATCAACTCAGTCGAGGTAGAAAGATTTTGGAGGATATTCTGGAACTTAAAAACTTTCATGACCATATTTTTTAGGGCAAGTTGAAGGTGAAAGGAAAAAATAATTTATTGCTTTGTGCAACTCTTTTCTTTAGATAATAAGACTGCACAACCAAACAGTCTCCTGCTTTCATGTTGAAGAGAAAGGTCCAAATTCCAATGCAGGGGTTGAGACAAAGTGTTTGCTACCTGTAAGGGGTGCAGGAACATGCTAACCCAGAGAATTTGGTCTTATACATTAAGTAAAATGAGACAGTTGTTTTGGTTCTTTTACTAGCATCCAGTTTTATTTATTAGGATAAAATGACATGTTAAGTATTGAATGGTTCATAAAGCAAAATAAACCAAGTACAGAAAGAGCGATAATTTGCATAGAAAGAAAATGGCAAAAAAAAGGCCAAAAAAATTAAACAGACTCATCTGGGCTTAAGGTTTTCCATATGAGGGATGTTCATATGCTGTTCTAGCACCGTTTCTGGTTTTGCATTTAAGAAGGAAACAGTTAAGATAATGTCCATTTTAGTTAATATTTATAAGATGCAATGGTTAGAGAAAGTCCTGATTTAAAAGACCGCAGTGTTCCATACTAAAGACCAATTACAATACTTGTCCCTACTATTCTCATGCTTGATTCAGTGCTTAAATTTTCTGGCAGGAAACTCTTGTTCATTCCAGCAACTGTTTAGCAATTAAGACTTTGAAAGATGCAAAAAAACATCTTAGTTTTGTCAAATCTTGCATGGCATTTAGTGAAGTCACATTACCTTCTATTTCAGCTCCGATCAAGCAGTTAAATCTTTATCTTGAGACTGCAGAGGTAATTTTTCTTTTCCTTTGGCATAATTATGTTATTCAAACTTCTCTGCGTATCGACTCATTCATTTCAACATATCAGGTTGCCTTGTTATGTGGTTTAGTCTCTCATTCAGATGGACTGTTAGATTCTGGAATCAGCTGCCTGCTAAGTTTAGACTTCGCGGATGGTTAGTCATCTCTCTTTTGTGAAACTTTGCATTAGTTGTTGCAATAAGGACCATCATTCTAGATTTTCACTGGCATTTGTAAATTTAGGGGTAAAGTCATTCGATGTGAAAGTTGTGTGAAAACAGGGATGAGAAGTTCAAGGAGTAAGGGAGGGGTACCCCCACTTCTGTAACCTAGGGGCCCAAGTGGCCGTTCCAGTGCAATGAAAAAAAAAGGAAACATTTGCAATCAAATTTTAGTGTTAGTCTGGGTTTGTGGGTCACAACATCTAATGACCACAACCTTGTTTCCGATATCCAAATCTTTTATAATGTGCAAAGAGAAGGCTATATTAACGAGTTTTCCAAAATACCAATTTTTTTTTGAGAAAGTAATTAAACTGATGCTTCTTACTTCTTAGATGAACTGTGCTGATGTGAATTTAAATGAGCTGGTTAGAAAGTTTTAAGTATTATATGCTTTGATAAACATTGGTGGTTAAGCTATTCTCATATGGAGCTTTGTGCTGTAGATGTAATTCCTGTTTAAGTGAATGGCAAATGTGATAACAAACTCAAAAGCTGCAAAACTGTAAGTGGCTTACCATAATTCAGTCGCTGGAAGTGCAGTTACAAAGAAATGCAGAATTGCCTCTTGATGTCCTAAATTCAGCACCTTAATCTTTCTAAATTGATTGCAGATACCACACTTTCTCTGTACGGCCCTTGGGCACTTTGATAGCTGATTTTTGTTTTCCCCTGCTCTAAGCAAGCTGAGAGTATATGGCTATATACATCAAGCTACATTAGAACATAGATAAAAGCAAATTTACAAAAATATGCACCTTTTCGGGATTACTGTTACATTAATCAAATCAAAGGATATATTTGATCTTGATTTAATCCCATTATAAAATAATGTGAAAATTGAATCAAGAGCATTTTCCTTGCATGTTATGATTTGGGATCTTTTGAAATACCTTCATATAACATATATATATGGGCACGTCAATATGTGTGTGCACACGCATGAACATTTTCTGATATAAATAATAGCGACTAAACAACTATTGTTCTATTACTTTACCAGGAAGATGCATTCCAATACTCAAAAGATTTCATCATGTCTCAGAAGAATAGCATCTATCACAAATGTGTTATATACAAATATGTTTCTTTAAAGATATTCTTTTTTAATCTTCTAACTTGCTTATTCTTAATGTATTTTTGTTCATTTACAATTGCTTATAATTGTTATATTTCTTTATTGTACCGATGTTGGTATGCCATTCAGCTTGTATATTCTAGTGAAGATGGATATCAAATTAAATTGATGGCGAATTGGCTTAATTGCTTGTGTAGGCTCCCGAACATTAGCTGACATTGAAGGAATACTGTCTGCAATTCAAAAATTGTGCAGCCTCTTGGTTATGGTTCCAGGTGATTAAAATCTTTTATTTTCTTATCTTACTGCTAAAATCAGTTTAACATATGGATAAATAAGTTTATCTTAGGTAGCACATTTATTTGAATTATTTTCTTTTGGTCATATTCCTGACTATCTGTATCTTATCAGAGAATGGAATCTTGCTTTCTTTTTAATTTGCTGATAATATTTATAGAAATAACAAAATTACTCGAAAAGAATGGAAAATGGGAACACAAGTTCAGATCATTAGCCTAATATAACCTCATTTTGAATTATCAGAAACGATGATGAGTATATTCTTTTTTCTTTCCCTTTTCATTTTTTTTTTTTTCATGTAAACAGGCTTTAGGGTTTGCGTATTCTGCATAAGGTCCCCAACCTCCCTTGTCACTCATTATTTTTGGAATAGTAGGTTGTGTGATTGAAATGAACATGAGGAGCTAGTAATAACTTGTTCCAGAATTGGAGGTTGAGAAAGGAGCATATTTGAATTTATAAAGTTGGTCATTTTTCCTTATTTAGCGTTTAGGGATGGTATCAATTTGAAAAAAGAAAGCGAGGATGCTGAAATGGATAAATACCGAGTGATTATGTTATGCCGGTGGATCTAGCCTAGTTGTAGTATTTAGTGTCTAAGACAATAAATGGACACCCATTGAGGTAGCTCTAAGAATTCAGATATATAGAAAGACAAACAATAAACTGCATTGTCACACACAGTTGTCTCAAAGTCTAGTTGAAGGCTCTGAAGAGAGGGTTTTGATGCATGAGCTTAACGATTTAATATATCTGGGAAACTTACAACCATGAGTTGATGCTACATACTGTGTTAGAATTAGCATACTCTATGTTTTTTTTCCTTGATCACAGTTTTGAGAGATCCTTCCTAAAGTAATTTTTTTTTTTTTTTTTTTCTGACTTCATATTTCCCATCTGAAGGTAATCCTGAGAAAGGAGTCACCTACTCCCCAAATAACATATTATCACTTGTTAATTCCAAATCATGGTAAGCCTTCCATTGGATCTTTAATATCAGAAAAATTGCACCATTTTCATTTTGTAAATACCCTCGTCTCTTTTGTGGCCATAGATCTTAGTTTGATACTTGAAGATATTTTTGCAGGATGACCCCAGGAATAAGGACCCGAATTTTGTGCACAATACTTACATTGACAGCAACCCTATCTCAAAACAAGCTCCCATACCATGTGGATAATAGAGAGGTACATCTACTCTCTTCTTTTTAAATATGTAGAGTTTTGAAAAATCCAAAATTTCAAATATTTAAAATATGGTCAGAAAACTGAAAATAAAGGTCAAAAAGTTTTGAAATGCCCAGAATTTTGAATTGCCTTGATATCAGAAGAAAAAGAATCTCAAGTTTTCTTGTTTGCCTGTTGTTTTGTTTTGTTTCTCTCATTTTTCTTATGTTGATGTTATCTATTGTAGTTGGACGAGTTCCATTAAGCTTCTCAAGGATTTGTATGCTGACATGATATGGAATATTACTAGTGGTCTTTTGGCCTAATGGCACTTTCATTAGGCCAAAATCCTGTATAAGTATCAGGTGGTGAGTGAGATACCGGATTAAAATCCTCTTAGGTGCATGAGGTAATTACCAAGTGGAAAAAGAAAGGAACATCACTGTCAGACATAATAGATAAAACACGAAGACATGTTCACAAAGAAGTGTTTCTATTATTAAGTTTAACTTCATCAACATCATTTTATTAGATAAAGAATTAAGACCTAGTACTGATGGTTTACAAAGGAGCCAATAAATATATATTAGTTGAATAAAAAAATGTTTTAATGATTTGAATAGGTTTTATTCCTTAAGGCCGTCACTTAAACTGCATGTAAAACCTAAAATTTATTAACTTCTACATGAGTTTCAAATTTTGCTCCTAGTCAAACTCTGTATACTCCATGTAGAGTCTTGGCAATTTGCATCAACAGGTGCAGTATTCATTGTAAAGGAGAGTCCAAATTTTCAGTTATTATCGCATTTCTCCTAATATATTCTGCTTTTTTATGCCCCTCCAGATTTTTGGCAATGACCTATTGTTTTTCGGTGATTCATCCTATTTACATGAACTTGTCTCATTGTCCAAGTCGGTTCTTCAGAGCCTGGTTGATGCCATTGAGAAAGAGCCATCCCGGGTAACTACACATTGCACTATGCTATTGTATAATTTGATAGATTTTTTTTTTTTTTACTGATATATGATGCTGAATCTAAGGCTGCTCGTGGAAGCATGGCGCTTGAAGCTTGCAACTGCATTGCATCATCTTTCGTGGTAGGTTCGCTTTGTCTTCTTTTGGGCTGACTTTGTTGATCTTAGTAACTATAATTTGATCAATCGTCAAAATGAGAGGGTACATGACAAAGTTCCCATCCTTGCATTTATAGCACCTGGAACTCCTTTACAGAGGTTTTACCTGCCATGCAATTGACCCAATCATGTATTTTGTTGTACCCTTGGGGACAGCTAAAATGATTTAAAATCCAGAAAAGTATTATAGATGAATGGTTGATCACTTTACTAGCCATATTGCAGATGGATGTGTGATATTCTATCTTTGTGGCAGTTACCTAGAGCTGCGAATAAAATTTTAGGCTCCAATTGGCCATTTGCAGTATAGATGGACCCTATGTTCCCTTGTCCAACTATCATTCAAGATTGAAACTCTCCCAAAATCTGTTGTGGCTGGAACGATGACCTTGAATGATTTTACGGTATCCAAAATTCCACATGCCTGGATCTTTAAATTGATCAAAGTACAATCTGATTTTCTCAGATGAATAGCTTACTGAGAACTACTGTTTATGAGTTATTTTATACCCCAGGCAGCTCAACAGAGCCAATTCCTTCAAACTTGATTCCATTAAAAGCATCTCTGAGCAAGGCTACCCATGATTGATCCTGAGGCAATTTACTCTTTAAGTAGACACGCAAAACTGATGGATTCCTTTCTTACGAATATAATGAATCTCTTTTTTTTTTTTTTTTTTTTAATCTCTGACATATTCTCTCTCTCCCCCCACCCAAAAAATCAAAGGCCACTTTTTGCCTTGTTTTGCTGTGAAAATTGCTCTGCTATATTTGCTTTTTGTTTTTTTGCCTTAAGGATTTTCTTATTGTTTATTTGGCAGTTAAGTCATGGAATATCACCAATCTGCTCCAAACTGATAGAAACCGCCAAGTTGTGTTTGAGCGCCAGTGACAAATATCTGCAGTCAACCATCAAGTTTTTAGACAAAAACCTGCCAAATCCCATGGTGGCACCATCCATTGCTGTCTGAAAGACAGATGGTCTTATGATCTGTTAAATTGAAGGTTCGCTTTGGAATTGTTTATTGTAATTATTTGATTGTCAATGAAGTTGTCTTTACCCCCGTGGCTGTCCGTGTCAGGGGTGGCTGTGACCGGAGATGGGGGGCAAATTTTAGAGGAGAGAGTGAAATGGGAGTCTCTGGCATTGCTCACCAAAAATAAGATCCACTTGAACCCCCCCCCCACCCCCAAACAAGAAAAAGAAAAAAAGAAAGTGAGTTTTACACAAATTTCACCAAATATATTGGTCTTCATTTTTGTTTTCTTTCATTTGCTACCTGGTCACAAATATCTTCTCCTACTGTCCGAAACCTATTAACACCAACAAGCCGAACTAGTTCGCTGTTCTTTAAATACAATAGCAACTAAAAAGATATGTCATTTGTTATTTTTATTTTTTTTGTTTTTTAAATATTTGATTTTTGAATTAAATTATTATTTTAATGTGATGTGACAAAAATGTTGCTGTGGCACTAACAGATGGAAAACCAACAGAAAGATTTATTTCACATTTTTGGAGAACTTGTGTAGTTAAAACTGAACAAAAAAAACATTTGAGGCGTGATTTGTTTTAGGGTGTTGACCCAGAAATTTATTTCAAAAATTCCCAAAAATTATATTTAGACTCAAAGTTTTGTACGAAAAATTATGTTTGGTAATGAAAATAGTCTACTTCGTTGCTAAAGACAATACAAAAAAAGGTACAAAACAAGACGTGTAACTCTCTATTTCAAATGAATGAAGCTACTTTACGATTTTGATCTAGGTTACAAAATGACTTTCATTTAAAAAAAAAAAAAAAAAAAAACTTTTATTGAAAATAGAAAGAAGTGAAATGAAATACTTGTTCCTCTGGCTCATGAGAAAATATCTATTCCTTCAATTCTTCTCAATTTTAGAAGAATACTTATTCACTCATGGACTATGAGGACTATTTCAAGTATTAAAATATGCATTATTGTAAATTCTTTTATTTTTAATGGAATAGTTACTATATGAGCTATTTCATTAAAAATAAAAATGGTATTCGTCTTTCTTTCTTTTTTTATTTTTTTAAATGGTCATTATTTTTTTTTAAATGTCATTATTATGAAAAAAATACAATTTTTATTTTAAAAAAAATACCAAATAAAAGAAGGACAAAAAATGGATAGGGTTGCTTCTCATTTTTTTCCATTTTTTATTTTATTTTTTAAAAAATGAAAAAAAGAAAAGTTGAACTTATGTTGAGCAAATAAATTGGGCCTTTAGTATTTCCCTTACTATATTATATGGGAATTGTGTTTTACCGGATTCGGGAATTCCAGTTTCTGAAATTTCACATTCAGATCATTTATTTTCATCTAAGAACCATTATTCTGCCACGCGTTTTATTGTTAATAAAATAATAAAGTAATATGATTATTAATATCATTAATATTATTAAAAATTTAAATATTATTTTATTAGTTTATCAGTAGTAGGACACATGGCAAGATAATAACTCTTAGATGAAAATGAATGGCCTAAATCTAAAATTTCCGAAACTAAAATTCTACTAAAAATTCCAAGGATCCGGATCCTTATCCCACACGACAACACGTAAATGCAATAACAGATATTTTATTAATGTTTAAAAGTAGAGTGTTCAGTCGTTGATTGCCCAAATCCCACGCGCAACTCTAGGGCTTTTTCCAAGTCCTTATACCACACGACAACAAGTAAATGCAATAACAGATATTTATTAATGTTTAAAAGTATAGTGTTCAGTCGTTGATTGCCCAAACCCCCCGCGCAACTCTAGGGTTCTTCCAAGTTCCAATCCTCTCTCGCTCTCTCTCTCTGCGCTACGCTGTACAATCTCCGAACCAATCGGAAGGTCCCGAACAATGGATCTGGTGGTGGTGGGGCGCCACACTCTGCTCTTCGACGACGACGCCACCGCCGCCTTTATAAACTCGAGCGACGCGCTCGTCGAGTGGAACTCGCTCTCCATCGACCGCTACGACGTTCGCCACCTCCTCTCCAATCCTCCGCCGCCACGTAAGCCCCGCCGCCACCAATCCGACGATCCCTCGCTCGAGTCGGAGCTCGATCACGAACGTTACCTCGATTTACCCTCATCTTCTGGTGATGAACACGAGCAAGGTAAAGTATTAATCATTATCACAAGCTTTGTTTTATTACTCTTATTTAAAATTAGAGGAATTTCCTTTTTAATTGCCTAATTTTTACAAAATGGAGGAATAGGAAAATAAAAGTAAGGTTGAATGTTATGTACTGGTGGAATTAGCGGAATAATTTATTTTTCTTTTCTCTCTTTTGTTGCATTTTGCGTCCAATTAGGTTTTTCGTCTGAAATGTTTGTTTGGTTGTTGAGAAAATAGAAGAAAGTAATTGAAATAAAATTGTTGGATTCTGTGAGGCATGGTATTGTTCTGTTTTTAGAAGGGGCGGAAATTTTGGCCCTGCATTATCAGGCCACTATATATCTTGGCTAATACTTCTGCGTAGAACTGGAATTGGAATTAGAATTAGATTGGTTATGATAAACTTAGTCCAACAGCTATGTTAGGCTTTGTCGCAAAGTTTCAATTTTCGTTTTCAGTTTTTTGGTGGCCCAAACAATGGGAAAAATTGAGCATTGAAAATAGCCTTTCTTTCCTTACTATCTTTTTCTCAGCATATACTTGCAGGATATTTGTTTTATTGGAAAGGGAATGATTTGTGTTTTTGTGGTGACAATGTGGTTATGCTTTTCTAATATTCTTCTTTATGCATATTCTAGGCTTAATTAGGGCAATGGTAGAATTGCAAATGTAATGGTTTTGGTAATATATACATAAAATTGGACAGAAATATGATTGAATGTATATTATGCTTTAAACAATGAGAAAAAAGAAGTAAAAGAGTTACAAAGTGAAGGAATGGACAAATATTGGATTTAATTCACCTGAATATGATTGCCAGTGGTGGTTTAGTAAAGTCAAGCTTTCATAATTTACCTAGGATCTGTTAGATTAACCTTTGTTTAATTTGGTGCGAGGTTAACTCTTAACATCTTTTGGCTTTTGCTTAAAAGTATGAGTGGCTTGTGTAGTAATTCTTTGAATATTGTTGACCATTTTGGTGTCATTAAATTAAGATTCAGGGTTGAAAAGAATAACGATGGTATCATTATTCACAAAGTGGCCCTCCCTTGGAGGTTCCCCATCATCAAAAAAAAAAAAAAGTATTGGTACTTCATGGGTGGACTTATATAGTAAGCTTTAGAAGTTGATTTTTGGATAATACACATTCTTTGGGCTTCTGGTCATTATGCCCCATCTGATATTATTTGCTGGGATGAATATGATATTTTGGTAAAGTGGGAGTCCGTCCCATTTGGAGGGAAAACATTGTTGCGATGCTCTCTATTTTCAACTGCAAATGTGCTGAGTGATGGGTGTTAGTTTCTTGTTTGTTTCAATGTTATACTTTTTGCAAGGCTTGTCCCCATGTGCAGGATGGTATAGTTTGCAACAGTTTGATCCTTCAAAGAGACAAGTAAGAATATTCTTGCTTCTATGTGGCACTTTTCAGTTACTTGTCAATGCTAATGCCTTTTCTCTGTGATGTATTTATGACACCCTTATGCCTAAAGTTTATACTTTATGTTTGATTTTAAATATCTTTTCGTTTGTTTCCAGATTTACAAGATGGTGCCAAACCGGTGGATGCTGGTGGCTATCGTGCTGTTGCATTTTCATATGGGAACACTGATGAGTCGACTGAGGAAAAGAATAATGACGCTGATTTTGGTTTTCATCCACCCTTTCAAGTACCGGAGAGCTTACTTCAAAACCTAGTAAGTATCTGCCCTTGTATATCCTGCGACCCTTTGCTTTTATTATTATAATCTGGATATTGGTGTTTTTTGGATCTTGACCAGTGTGGCCAAATGATAATTGTCTAAGGTGCATGTGGTATTCTAAGGCTTGTGTCTAAGTTTCAGATGCACGGAGCAGAGACGGAGTTCTTGTGACCCAAGGTTGCCATCCGGGCACCTTGTTTCCTTTTGATCTCATGACAAATGGGCTGTGCAGGTGGGATTAGGATGATAGAAATTTGTTACCTTGTCAGGAATCTTTTCTACTTGACAGCAAGTTGGATGAGACATATCTTCCTAGAGTTCTGTTTCTTGCTCTTTATGGTTATCCGTATATATGTGAGATTTTTGGGTTAATCTTGGGGTTATTTAGTAAGAATTCTCTTTTCTTGGAAACTTAAAATTGCAAAATCCCCATATTGAGGAAGAAACCTTTTTTCTTGTTTTGTTTTTTTTTTCCAGCCATCAACAGAGAAGGTACATCAGATCATTGCAAGAACTGCTATGTTTGTTAGTGAACATGGTGGGCAGTCAGAAATTGTTTTGAGGGTCAAACAGGGGGACAACCCAGCATTTGGGTTTTTGATGCCTAATCATCATCTCCATGCCTACTTTCGGTTTCTTGTTGATCACCAAGAACTTCTCAAGCCTGACAGTGGTGGCAAATCTCTAGTAGAAAAGGACAATGCTGAGAGTGGGCTCAATCAGATTGGTGGTGCTTTGTCTATTCTTGGTTCTGTATACGGGTCTGCAGAGGATGAGGATGGTGCAACTGAGGATGTTCATGAATCTAAGAGAAATGAATCTGAGGAAGCCGTTGATGTTGGTAATGCAACTGTTTCTCATGGATCTGAACAGGCAGATTCTCCTGTTAATGTGGCTGGGAAAGACAAGGTAGTTGCGAAGGGTTCAGATTCTATTTTGAAAGAAAAATCTCCTATCATAAAACGGAATCGATTCATCAGTACAGTTGGAACTACAAGTGGGATTAAAAAAGAAGGTGATGCCTTGAGTGCACTTTCATCTGCTGGAGACAAGTCACAGGCATCTTTGCCGAGTATGTCCAAGGTTGAACCACCTATTGTGGAGCCTTCATCTGATTTAAAGAGAGTGGTTGACAAGATAGTTGAGTTCATTCTGAGAAATGGTAAAGACTTTGAAGCTGTTCTTGTGGAACAGGATAAAAAACACGGAAGATTTCCATTCCTCCTGCCATCTAATCAATATCATCCTTATTATTTAAAAGTTCTTAAGGAAGCTCAAGAGGTGTGTTCTTCTGTTCCTTGTGCTGTACTAATTATTGGATGTTTGCATGAGATTTTTGTTGATAAAATTAACGATTTCCATTTGCAACAAGATAGAAAAAGGTAGAATTTGGTGTACACATGATTTGGTACAAGTGCTTGTTTGATAAATATGTCCTTTTCTTTATTTGGTGCCAGAATTTGGTTTCATGTTGTGGCATCAATAAATCATGTGCTTATGTTACCTTTTTATGTTCATCAATGTGCATTACGCATACTATGTGCATAATTTTTGATAAATGAGTGAACATGTCTAATCTCTACAGTTAAGCTTGAATTTAAATCTTGTGTGTTTATATTTTGATTTGTGGAGGCATATCGTGCACTGACCATAATTCTATGGGTTTTTCTTTGACCATCTCAATTTTAGTTGACCTTTAAGATTCCAGAAAATCAAATCAAAATGGGTTTGAGCCCTTAGATATAAATTAGTGACTCAGAAACACTTACCATGTATATGATGTTCTTTGCTTACTGATGTCTTTTATCGTTCCTTTTTTTTTTAACAGTCTAAGCTACCTGGCAAGGGCTCTGTTTCTGAGAAGCATGATTCAATGGGGCATGGGGTGGACAAGAAAACGGCTCTATCAAAAGAAGGTGATACTCTGTCCGGAGAATCTGCTGGTCATGATATACCATATAATTATGACAGGAAGGAGAAGTTTAAGATGAAACTTGGCAAGTCAAAAAAGGATGGGCAGGATCCGCCTTCCAAAGCCACTGAGCCACAAATTGATGCAGTTTCCGCTGCAGCAATTCTTCAGGCTGCCACAAGGGGCATTAAGAATCCTAGTTTCGAATTTTTTCCTAAGACATCATCAAATGGTATTGGTCATGGCCCTAGCACCGAGGATGGGCATACATCAAGCTTTGGGAGTCTCCATTCATCTCAAGCTCCAAGTTCCACTTCAAAGCCGGATCCAAGTGTTTCTGTCCCTGTTGCCAAGGCTATTGCAGAGACAGCTGCTATTGCAGCTGCAAGTGAGGCCGACTCCTCTGAAGCATGCTTGACAAGAGAGCAGCAGCTGAAGGCGGAGAGATTGAAACGGGCAAAGATGTTTGCAGTCATGATAAAAGGTGGAGCTGCACCAGTGAAAATAGAACCATCGCGTGGCTTTTCAGCAGAACCACTGGGGTCTGGGATTTCTGGATCAGGTGCTGAAGTTGAAAATTTTGTTGGCAAAGAAAGAGAAGGCAGTTCAGTTCCAATGGATGTTGATAGTCCAAATAAGAATGAGAAGTCTGAAAAGAAAATTTCTGTTGATGAGTATAATGAACGGCGATCTAAGAGAAGTTACCGTTCCAGATCTAAAAGACAAGAAGAAGAGGAAGTAGAGAAAGGAGGAGGAGAAGAGGAGGAAGATAAGAGGAGTCACAAGCACTCTAGGAAGAAGCACCGATTGCATCGGTCATCACACCGCAGTAGGGACAGGCATAAGCACAGGAAAAGACATTCTCCATCGGAGGTCTCAGATTCTAGACATCATCAGAAGTATTACGATGACTCTTTTGATGACGAGTATAGGCACTCTCGACGTCGGCAAAAGCATGATACTCCCTCCGACGATGAGTACCGGCATTCTCGACACCGTCATAGGCATGATAGCTCCTCCGATGATGAGCATCGGCATTCTCGACGTCAGCATAAGCATCATAGCTCTGATAATGGGCTTGAACACCGAAGCAGATCTGCTAAGAATGGGAAATCTCAATCTGAAAAAGAAGTGGACTTGGAAGAAGGGGAGATCCTTACAAGATCAGATCAATCGAAAGCTAGTCAGGGTGATGGTGCTAGTCGAGAAGCTTCTGTTGAATTATCAAAATCCTATCAAGATGGAAGGGCCCCATCTCAGCAGCCCTCTGAAACCACCGAGGTTTCTGATGATCTTAGAGCCAAAATCCGAGCCATGTTGATGGCAACCTTGTAAGTAGCACCATGCATTTTAATTTTCTTGGTTTGTAATGGTAAAAGTTTTGATGATTTTAACATCTTTCTTTCTTTCTATAATTTTCGTAAATGCTTGTGCCATAACGGAAGGCACAGACTGAATCTTGTGCTTCCGGCGTCTGGCCTAGGCTGAAATGTTTTTGGTGAGGCGGAATTTAGCAATGGCTATAGCCTATAGTCAATTGGTGGCAATCGAATTTCTCTTCTTTTTTCAATTTTAATAACCAGTTGTCAAACAAATTTTTTTTTTTTTTTTTTTTGTGGATTAAAAAAAAAAGAAAGTTATTTTATTAGCAAGTAGAAAACAGTTTTTTTCTGGTTTTAAACCAGAAACTGTTTTTAAAACCTTTGTCCAAATATGTTGGTTAGAATTGGATCAAGCCGAATAGCTATCTAAATGGGTCAATTCTTGTGTTTTACCGAGAAAATAAACTTTTATATTATTATATAACTATAATAATGTGTCAATAAAAATCAGTATTTTGATCAATGAAGGTTAATAGTTAATTTTTATTTTCACATTATTATAGTTATATGACAGTAATAAGAGTTTACTAAATTACACTTATTGTGTTTTACCTGATAAAGACCAGAGTTCTCAGTTTAAAACTGGAGTTTACGATTATTTTGAATCTATCCAATTGTAGTGTTTAGGCTTCTTCGCTGTGGCTAGGTTACCAGGCGATGCTGCGGTTGACACGACTCAACAAAGGCCATGGTTGGGTTACTTAAACACCTGATCTAGCAATGACAGTGGTTGGGTGAGAGCCCAACAAAAAAATATTATTGGAGATATATAATTGTATTTTTCATATCATTTTTATTATTTATTTGATTAACAAATAAACGAAAGTCTCTTATTGAATTTTTTTTTTTAAAAAAAATAAAGTCAAAATCAAAAAAAAGCATAAGAGGTTCCATAATATTTTCCCTTTTCTAAATTGTGATATTGAGGGCGTTCCTATTACTTCAAACAAAGGAGGAAAGAAACATGAGCTAATTCTTCTTCCAAGCGGGATATTTCGAGTCTCGACTCTTCAAAAAGTTAAACTTTGTGAAGTGTTTGAGTGAAAACTTGATGTAACAATTTGGATATTACATAATAAATTGAACTTCAATAAATATTATATTAACTATTCAATCTTGTGATTATTTTCTTGTTTACAACTTAATTATTCATGCTTACATACAGTGCGGAGCCAGGATATTCACTCAGGGGCTTTTTTTTTTTTTTTTTAATGAATAAAAAAGTAAAATTAATTAAAAATAATTAAATATAAAAAATAATTTTTTGGTCTCTTTTTTGTGCTTTACAATTTGCACACAGTATTTATTTATTTGTTTTTCTCTTGCACGCATGTTAGCAATATAACTATTAAAACAATTAATTTACAAGAACAATTTAAATTTAAATCTAAAAATTTAATTACATACCACGTTGAAGTTGGAAACTGGAAAGTGAAAGAAAAAACGCAAAGTCGCCAAGTCCTCAAGAAGAAAATGTAGGAGATTGGACAATTGCCCACTTGTCTTTTTGGATTAGAAGTGCAAAGCGTTAAGCATGTGAAGTGGGTAATTTCTTAAAATAAAACAAAAATGCTGCTTGGTTAGAAACAAATTGTGGCTCAGATGGTTTTGATATGAACAAAACATTTTTTTTTTTCTTTCTAGGTTTTGTGCGTCAGATAGAATATGAGGAGCCCGCAAATTAAGCTTGAAAGGAAGGTTGCATATGGACCGTATGTTAATAAGGAAAATGTTCTGAAATTCAAGGAAATCTCTTGAACTTTTGTCGGATCAATATCAAACAATATAATTTCCGATACTACAAGTTCACTTCTACTCTTTTTTTTTTTTTGGAAAGATTCTTATCTTCATTTCATCAAATAAAATCTAGAGTAGAAATACTCTAAACAGAAAGAGCAAAATACTCTAAGTGTATAATATCATAAGATTGGTCAAAATTATGTGAAATTACATTTATTCTTTTTCTAGCACTCGATTTGCAATCGCTCTTCTAAAGTTTAAAATGTTGATAATTAACCATGTCAAATTATAAACACTTTATTAGCATTTTTTGCATTAACTTAACAAAAAAATGTATCAGATGACTAAAATTATCTATTATACCCCATATCAGTTGTATACAAATACGATTATACATTTAGTATGAACAATTTTAAAAATAAATGAGGCCATGGAGAGCTACAGCCGTGGTCCTTGCATGTTTTTTTTTTTTTTTGGAAAAAAAAGAAAGAAAAAAACCTAATTATATGATACAGTGTTATAACGAATAATTTGAGTCACATGTGGGCCGCCGCGTGATGCATTTTCTGTTCAAGTTAATAGAAAATGCTAACGGATGAGGTTATTGGAAGTGCCTGTTAACTTGAAGGAGTCAATTATCATTTTTTTTAAGTTTGGTGGAATGATTGCAAATTCAATGTCGTAACTATAATTTTCCATTTTAAAATGAAAATCATGTACAAATTGAGCTGACAAAAAAAAAAAAAAAAAATGAGCTACCAATGAAAACTAGCTCTAAAGTTCTTGTGAGAAAACTAAGTTTGATGTTAAAACACTTAAATTAGCTCTACAAGTTCCTTCTTCACTGGTCCTTCCGGCTCTACGTAGACTACGTACACTGCATACTTCATCAATAAATTCCACCGGCATTGCATGTGTTTTCAAAGCTCCAAGCCTTTCTTCTTTAACATCCGACCTAACTATGCCAACTATTTTGTTGAAGTTCATGCTTTGCCATAGAAAGTCACCAGTGACAGAACTACACACTGACAAGGGGAGCCATGGCCTCCCTTGATTTTCAAAGTTAAATTAGGCCTTTCATTTATAATTCGGTCTCTCCGAATGAGAAATTCTTGTTTCGTCCCTAAAAGTCACCACGTTGAATTATGTAGTCTAGCACGCACTATCAATTTTATTTTATTATTTTATTATTTTTTTTTGTGTAATTTTCTAATAAGATGAACATTGAATGGACTATGACTTGAGTAATATAAGACATTCTTTTCTTAACTTTAAAATTTAAGAATTGAAAATTGAGGGAGCTGAGGTTGAATTGGTGTATAAAAACCATTGAAAAACACCCTTGGTGACCTCGTCAAAGTCAGAATTAACACGTACAGGTTGTAATTAAGTGAGTGTTCAATCCCAATTAGCGTACTTATTATTTCCTCAGTAAAAATAAAATAATAATAAAAGCTCTCTTTGCATTTGATGATTTGGTCTACCATATATACTGCCATAAATGTTGTATTGCTGTTAGCATGTTTTTATCATCATAATCAAGAGAGAGAGAGGAATAGGCCGGATGGCATGGGTTGATAGGCATGTGGTGGATTGTTTAGAGGTGGACTTTTAGCATATATGCTTCCCATATATAGAATTTAGTGAGTTTTTTTTTTTTTTTTTTTAAACAGGTTAATCACATTCATTGATAAACGAGCATAAAACTTAAACGACACAGAGCAAATTGAATGCCATAAATTATTGGCTCCAACTTTGACATATTCCTTGGGATTCATTTTCCAATTTTGACAGAATTTGGCTTAATCATACTTAAATATTTATAATTATCGTGGACCGCCAAATTAATGTGTGTGAGAGGGAGAGATCGTCAATTTGAATTGAAGTTTCTTCTTATTCCATATTCAGGGCCAAGTCTTAAACATCCTATTCTTTCACATTTTCAGTCTTTCAAAACTGCAAGAGATCTATTATTTTTTTAAAAAATGCTAGGTTTATAAACAAATTTTACGAAAAAACTTTTACAATATGATTGAGTTTCTTAAAAGTTGAATTTATCTAATTTTTAATCATATTGTGTCACATTATGTTGTAAAAGTAAGTTTGTAAAATCTTATTAATTTGTAAACCTAGTATTCCTCTTATTTTAAACACCCCCTCTATTGGAGCTTCTAATAATATTGTAAGTATATTTTGTGTTTGATAGGAAAACAATATTTCAGTACCTCCTCTCCTTGTTTTTTAATATATTTATTAGAATATATGCAAGCAGGGTGGAACTAGAGATTTGTGTTTGGGAGGGCAAAATTCTAAAAAAAAAAATTTGGGGGGGTTAAAAATTTAATTTTATAAGAATTTTATAATTTTTTTTTCTAAAAGAAAATAAATAAATAAATAAATTGGTAGACCACCTTGGGCCTTGGGGGGTCCTACGCGGTTCCGCGCGCCCCTGTATGCAAGTGGCATGCAGCTGCTCAATATATATTAATTAATAAAGAATAAATAATAGTGTTTGATTTTCACCATGCATGCATGCCTTCAAAGAAAATGCTTGCTGGCGTGCATCAATATCTAATATTCTAGCTAGCTTGCTAACCAATTAATGTAGATGTTTTACATCAATTACGCCAAGATCAAAGCTCAACAAACATCAATTTCATTAAAACAACTCTCTAAGAAATCAATCTCTCCAACAAAATGAAATCTAGTACACGTAGTCAATGGAGTTCTTATCCCCTCTTATCCATTTAGGTTGAATTCTGTCATTCTTTTACGTACAGTCACTTGGGAATTCCAATGATGAACCCATAAACCAAACCCCAACACTCAAAAGAGGAATATTAAGGTTCATTTAATTAGTAGTAATTAAGGAGGTTAAGCTTAATTAAGAAATGTTTTTAGACTTTCTCTCTCTAGCTTTAAGGTTTTTGCCTTATTCTTAACTGATATATATATATATATATATAAAACTATTTCGATTATAAATATACAACCAATTAATCCCCATGTTCTATCAATTACAACCCAAACAAACCCATATTTTAACACTAGCATTTGTCAACACAAATACAAAATCTAACATTAATTACGTCCACAAAGTTTTTATTTTTTTTATTTTTTTTCTTTCTTTCTAGATTTGAATCAACCTAATGTCAATTGTCAAAGGAGGGTTATCGATCACTATCATCATTCATCATTCATCATATATATGCATATATATATTGTTCTAGAATCAAACTAGTCTTATTATGATTGATGGTAACATGAGATTCCGCGCATGCGCTGCAATCGAGGTAAACTATGATTTATATCCTTTGGCTCTAAACCAAATGCATATCGATTTTCAATTCATATAAAAGAAAAAGTACTAATGTCAACCCCTTTAGTCATTCTCTCCTGTTTTGTTTTTTTCTTATAAAAAAACTTATAAATGAATTTACAAACAAAAGAAAGGAAAAATTAGTTATTTAGTCCATGTGATTTGAAGTTGTATCATACACATCTATGTAGTATTAAAAATATCTTTGAACACCCAGAATGGTCCATGCTGTCAACCATTTAACATAAACCATTACATGCAAGTTGGATCCACGTTACAACCAATCCGCAATTAAAGTGTGGCATAACTGATAATTTAGCATGTTATAAAATTATAATTTTATTCTCTATTTAAAAAAAAAAAAAAAAATTCCCTCCGATAAATGATGGATGATTAATTAGACGTTCTTAGCTGAGTTACTAGAAGTTCCTCTTGTGTTTATCTTGTATCACTCTAAGAATAATATGGCTCTTAAAACCATCATTAAAGTTGTAATTGATCACTATTAAATTTTAATCAAATAGTAATTTTAAAAGTCACTTAATTTTTGAAGTGACACAAGAAGAACTTATATAATTACACTTCCTACTTGGTGGAATTTTTTTTCTTTTTCTTTTGGGTCATTTTTACCTTACGAAAAAATGAAGATTTATTCTAATCGAGTCAGATTCAATTGTGTTTGATTGTTTCATCTATCTTAGCTTGTTGTGCAAAACTCTCGAGGCTCATTCGCAACACCCCTCTGACTAATTACCTCCAAAAAAAATCCCTCTGACTTTCTATCTGACTCTGACCCAGCTCTCGCCTACGACTATCGCCACGTGTACACTTGACGCGCCATCTTACCTCACTCCTCCTCAAATGTGTTTGAGAATATTCATGGATCATGCTATATATACATATATATTATGATCACTCCTACACATTTTGGTCTTAGTCCAAACCCTCTTTATCGCCGGGATCATTGCAACTGTTAAAAAGGAATTTAAACTTCACAGCTTCATCCTTTTTCTCTCTCTCTCTCTCTCTCTCTCTCTCTCATGGCCGAAGGACGATTCTCCATTGGCAAGGAGCTCATCAATGGCAACCCAATTCTCAACTGTGGAGAAGATGAGCATCTTTATCCTGCAGGGAGCTCCATTGATGGGAATCCAATGGTCAAGGAGATGGACTTCTTTGCCGCCGACAACAATTCTTCCAAGGAGAAAGTTTGTGCAGGTGATGGGGTTGTGCATGATTTGGAACTTAACGTAAGTTTATACTATTTACATTAAATTAACTGTCTGGTTTTTATTTTTTTTCATTACATGATTTTCAGTGTTTTTGGGATTCTTTTTTCTTTTTAGACTCGTCTAAATCTTAGCACAAACACTAGTGGCGCCAAATCAAATGTGGATGATCATCATCATGAGCGTGGAACAATATCATACAACATTAATGGTAACAAGCGAAAAGTAAATGAGGTATATATATCGAACTAATTTGATAGAAATTTTATTATCTGAGTCTGATTTAATTTTCTGATTGTTAAGATGAATTAGATTGTTCTTGGTGCAGTTGATACATGTGCAGGCAGAACTGAAGCAGATGCATGTGGAAAATAAACGCTTAAGAGATATGCTTAATCAGATGAACAATAACTACAATGGCCTCAAAATGCATCTTGTCACACTGATGCAGATTCGAAACGCCAAAACCGAAAAAGATCATGAGGTAGTTTTACTAAGGAAATTAAGACCCATCTCTTAATTTGTATCTATATATTTTAGATATATCGATTATGAAACTAATTAATCTACATTATCTATATATGGCCGCTTAGATGATTAATGCAGCAGTTGAGAAAAATCATGCTGTAGGAGATATTTTCAGTAGTAAAGAAATTATTCAGATGGGTCTGGATAAGAGTGATGTCGCGATCGGGGATATTAGTGCAACAACTGGGAGAGAGAGGAGCCCAGATCACCAAGCAATTGTTCAAGGGCGGGTTGCTAACAAAGTCCCTAAATTTGGAACTTCCGGGGATTTAGATCAACACTCGGAAACGGTGTCGTCGTTGATCAGAAAAGCTCGAGTATCAGTTCGAGCCCGATCAGATGCATACATGGTAAGGAGCTGTAGTGTTAATTAAACTCCACGTGAAAATGTTTGACAATCATGTCATGTTCTTATATATCTGACAACACCAAGGAAAGTTGATGACCCAAAATGAAGAATTTATGTCTCCATGCATGTGCTGCTGTGCACCCACTTGCAGAAGTCAATAAATAAGCTAGTTGCTTTAATTTGTACTAGGAGTCTAATTAATTAAGTTGGAAAGGAAATTGCACCCCATTATGTTGTCGTTGAAACAAGCTACCTACCAACTTTTCGCAAGACAAATTCAACACGAAATCAAAAAGATTACAGTTGAAAAATACGACTCTTTTAATTAAATTGATTAAGCTAAAATTAACTTATATAGTCTTAGAGATAATGTAGACTATATGAAATTGAAACTTGCTTTTCAACTGATAAATCTTAACGCATCACAGATTTCTGACGGGTGCCATTGGAGAAAGTATGGGCAGAAGATGGCAAAAGGAAGCCCATTTCCTCGAGCATATTATCGTTGCACCATGGGATCTAGTTGTCCAGTTCGCAAACAAGTAAATATATATATATATATATATATATATATATATATATATATATATATATATATATTCCTTTTCTTTCCCCTTAGAGAATTAAATTAATTAATGGTCATTTTGCTTTTACTAATTATTCGTTGCAGCTAATTAATGGGATATATTTTTGTTTAAAAATAGGTACAAAGGTGTGCAGAAGACCGGTCGATTCTCATAACCACTTACGAAGGTCGTCACAACCATCCGCTTCCTCCGGCGGCGGAGCCAATGGTATCCACCACATCGGCGGCCGCATCGATGCTGCTTTCAGGGCCAATGCCTAGTGCAGATCATTTGTTGATGAATTCATCAAACAATATCCTACCAAGAAATAATGCACTAAATTTCGCAACACTTTCAACTTCCGCGCCATTTCCTACTATTACATTGGACCTCACGCAATCTCATAATTCCTCTGATCATCAGTTCCAAAGGGAAACACGAGGCCAAATTATTACATTCCCACAAGTTTTTGGTCAAAGCCTTCACAACCAATATTCAAACTATTTAGGCCTTCATGGCTCTCAGGGAATGGTTGCACCCAATCGGATGCAGAACGCGGACGCAGTCAGTTCGGCGACGGCTGCCATCACAGCAAACCCCAACTTCACTGCTGCACTGGCGGCGGCTATTGCCTCTATCATTGACAATACTATTACAAGAAACAGCAGTGACAACAATGCGTGAAAATTGCATGTTAGAGAATCATCAGAAGCTTTGGAAACTGCAGATAGAGTTTCAGCTATATATATATATATATATTACCCAAGGATTTACAGCAACATGAAGATGAAGTTGATCACTTCTCATAGAGGACCCATGCCTGTAATATTTGAATTTTTAAGCTTTTCATCTCAAGCTTATAACATTTATTTGGTTGTTTTTAAGATAATAGGTGTTTAGTTGGCTTTGTAGTTACAGATTGTTTCCATGTGCAGACTGTATTGTATTATTAATTTGAATTGTAAAATGTAATTGCAAGCGTACGTCTAATTGTACAGCTATATTACACTCTGTTTTGGTACTTGAAACCAAAACAGTTTTATCATTAATTAACTTACAGGTTATTAGAGCCTCTCTAAGAAGAGCTCACGCTTGTTTTTAATCCATTATGCCTGAATCTGCTTCCGCCACTATCCATCTTCCACCGCCCATGCATGGATGCTTCTATTTCTTCAACTGATAGACACGATATTTCTAGCTTACAAAACAAATAAAATGGAAAAAGAAATGAGAATTGGTAAGGGTACTAACTTTTTTACTAATAAAGGTTTATTAAACTGATGTGTAACTCATTATTAGAGGAAAACAAAATAATTAATTAAGAGAAATATAACGAGTACCAATGAATTGTTGGCTGCCAATAAGGTTTTTACCTACTTAAGATAAGATTTTGATTAAACAAAATGGAGTAAGTCCTACAAAGATTTATCTAGATGGTTCTACGTACATTCATCTAGAAGGTTCTCAATTTGTCTTCATCATCTAGATGGTTCTAACTTGGATGTCAAGTTCATTCATCTAGATGGTTTAAACTTTAGCTATAAATAGCCAAGGAGATGAGAGCTTTAGTTACACTCTAGAGAGAATTAAGAAAATAGTGTTTCAATATACCACTGAGAGTGTATATTAGTTTTAGCAGAGGTTGTTTCTCTCTGTATTATTTTACTATTATATTAATTCAAGTTTTGCATAACTTGAGTAAACACCACTGTAACAAGTTGTTTATAGTAAATTGATCTGAGTTAATCCCGTGGATGTAGGCCTACTGCCGAACCACATAAATACTGTGTATTGATTTTTTGCATTTATCATTCCATTATTATTCTGTGGAGTCTACACAATCATTGATTCAAGGGTATGTCCATTCCTAACATGAATAAGCTACACATCAATTTAGTAAGTCTCTATTAGTAAAATAGTTAATACCGCTAGTATTTCTCAAATGAAAGAGGAAAAAACAAAACAAAACAAAAAATTAAAGGAAAAAAGAAAAAGAGTCAGAGAAACAAGCAACGAAAGAGCGGGGAATGAGAAAGAGAGGGTAAGAAAGACGGAGGAGGCGGAGCTCTTTCCTCCTTCTCAAACACTCACATGGAGGTGGAAAGCTATCCCTTTGAGAGATAAAAAGCTCTCACAAATGAGAGGGAAATGTTCTCCAGACGTTTTCTTAGCATTGAGAAGATGAATGGCATAACTGTCGTAGGCTCTCCTTCAAGTCCAACTGAACCATAACTTGACCTAGCCCCACTAAGGCATCAATGGGAATCCAAGGTGGATAATACTAATAAGGCATATGTGGAGATTCTCCATTGCAAAAATTCGAACCCACGTCCTCGTACATGCCTTGACCACTTGAAAACTTCCTTAGGCCATTAAACAACCACCCTTGATGGTTCATTGTACTGCGATTGCATGTCCTTATTTCAGTCTTGTTATTTTTTTTTTTTAACATGTCCACACAAGAGGGGGGAAGAGAGATTTGAACTAGTGAACTTCGCAAGATGAACAATCCGTTAGCGATCATTGATCTTGAACATATCAATTGGCTGGAGTGAGTTGATGGCACCTCATTTGAAACATCGGGTGCTCTTGAACTTGAACTTCGGCGATTGTGGCCGAGACTTGAACATCGACAACTTTTTGGCTGGCATCGATTACTTTGACTAGAATTTTGACGTCGGCAACTTTTGGCTGAAATTTTGACGTCGACTACTATGACCCAGAATGAGCCAACTATGGGCTTGAAATCGGCCAAGGGCCAAAAAATCTGCCTCTTTGGGCTTTTTTTTTTCTTCTTCTTCTTCTTCTCTCTTTTTTATTTTTACGCGGTAGGCAAGCAATGAACCTCATAGATCGTTTTCTTCTCTGATACATGTTAAAATCGAAGAGAAAACGATTAGAGGGGAAAATGAAGTATAGAAAAAAAAAAAAAAAAATTGCAATCCAGGATCTAACAATTGACTTTAGCTTGTTAGCTCTGATACCATATTAAACTACCAGTTATCCCATAAGTTTAAGCTAATAGAAATAGGTAAATTTAATCACTTAACCATTACTTTAATACTCACCCTCACGTGTGGGCTCAAGCTTTATTTTAATAGGTGAGACTTAACACGTAAAATATTTAATTGAAATATGGATAAATTGATGGAGTCAAAATTTAATCTCTAGACAACTTGTAACCTAATCATAATTACTAAATATTAAGATCTTCGTTAGACACAACTTGTAACCTAATCATAATTACTGAATAGAATTCTCAAGTTTCTTTCTGGCTCAGCATTCAACCCTGAGGAGAACCTTTTCAGAAACTCACGCTCAAGATGGACGACCACGTCGTTGGACTGGTGGAGCTCGGCGGGGTGAAGATCGGAGAAGAACTGGAGAGGATTCCGACAGTGGTGGAGATTCAGATGAAATATTTTAGGAAAGTAATATTTTCTCCCCCAAAAAGGGGAAAGGCAATGATACTGGCAGAAAACAAGGAGATGGAGTGGGATATTCCCATGTAGAGGAACAAGCTGAAAAGGAAAGCCAATTTATTGGCAATAATGGGGCAACGGCTACTCGATATGGGGGATCGCACAATGGAAAAAAAATCTCAGCTGATTCCGAAGATACATGGGAGAATTTAAATGCCAAGGACCCATCCTCCAGATCAACGACAGATGTCACAAAAGGGTCTATGGTCCAAGGTGCAGGGAAACATAAGAGGGAGCCCACATGAAAAGTTGGGGCTGGATGGAGATACACGGTCCAGCCCAGGAGGCTCTTACATGGGGCCAAAACTTGTAGACATTGAGAAAACAATTAAAGAAGCCCAAACTAGTAGTAATGGACAGAGGGGTCCTGAAGGGGAAAACGCAAAAAGGGCAATGGCGACATGGAAAAGAAAGGAGAGGGAATGGGCAGCTGGGAGTGAGAGTATTTTATCTGAAATACAAGGGAGTAGAAAAAATGAGACAAATGAAGATGGCCAACGTGTGGGCCAAACAAAGAAAGGAAGGAAAGAAACTACAATTGGTGTGTTCAATATTGGTTCGGGATTGGCGGAGGCTGAAATCCAGCCTCGCCGACCGCAATAATCATCCTCAGTTGGAACTGCCGGGGGCTTGGGAACTTCCGGACAGTTCATGATCTTTGCCGAATGGTGAAAGATAAGAAACCCAATTTGGTTTTCCTTATGGAAACCAAAATGCGAAGGAAAAAAATGGAAAATGTACGAATTAAGCTGGGCTTCTCTAGCATGTTCGTAGTGGATTGTGTAGGGAGAAGTGGAGGTTTGGGGCTCTTTTGGGGGGAGGATCAAAGGGTGGATATACACAATTTTAGTCACAGGCATATTAATGCTGTAATATGTGGCCCTAATATGAATTTGCAATGGAAATTCACGGGATTTTACGGACATCCGGAGGCTTCCAAAAGACATGAGGCGTGGGCTCTATTGAAGTACTTGGCTCGACTTGACCCTTTGCCATGGGTGTGTATTGGGGACTTCAACGAGGTGATCAATGGTACTGAAAAATGGGGGGAAAATATGAGGCAAAGTGGTCTTATGCAAGATTTCCAACGAACCTTGGAGGAGTGTGATCTGGTTGATCTTGGCTATTGTGGGCCTAAATACACATGGAGCAATTGCCAAGAAGGTCTGACTTTTATCAAAGAAAGACTAGACAGAGGAGTAGCAAACCAAGAATGGCAGGATTATTTTATGGGCTTTGGAGGAGGGGTTAAAAGAAACAATTTCCAAGGCATGGAATCAGCCCATTAATCAGAATTCAGGCTGGGATTTGATGGAACAGAAACTAAGTGCATGTATACAGGGAGTAAACCAATGGAAAAAGCATACGCAAGGTCCAAAGCCAGCAAATGTTAAACACATGCGTGAACGCCTGGCGGACATGCAAGGGAGTGAAGGTGGGCTGGATGGTATTGAAATAAATCATCTTAGGCGTGATATCCAAAAACAAATGGAGATGGAAGATATGTGGTGGGGCCAGAGGGCAAAAGTGGACTGGCTTAAGCATGGAGATAGAAATACAAAATATTTTCATGCTTGTGCTAGTTCAAGGAGGAAAAAAAATCAAATTGAAAAAATAGAAGATGAGATGGGATAGTGGTGGGAGACTCCGGATGGAGTGGGCGGGGCCTTCGTGGATTATTTCACTCATTTGTTTTCAGCTGGACAAGAAGGAGCACTGGAACCATGTTTGCAGCACTTAAATGTTAAAGTTTCGGATAGCATAAATAATGAGCTGATAGAGGCTTTCACTGCAGATGAGGTTAGCACTGCTTTGCACCAAATGGGACCTCTAAAAGCCCCTGGACCTGATGGACTGAATGCTTGTTTTTTTTAGAAAAATTGGGAAATCATGAGGGAGGAGGTATGTAATGGAATTCTTAATATTCTCAACTCTGGGAGTATGCCCCCAAATTTAAATTTAACACACATTGCTCTTATTTCAAAATCAAAAATCCGGAGTGTGTGTCTGAATTTCGTCCCATAAGCCTCTGTAATGTTTTATATAAGCTTATCTCTAAGGTTCTAGCTAACATACTTAAAAAAATCCTTCCACTTATCATATCCCCTTCACAAAGCGCCTTTATCCCGGGTAGATTGATTTCGGATAATATATTGGCGGCTTATGAAACACTCCATACGATGCAGACAAGTATAAGGGGAAAGAGGGGTTTTATGGCTGTTAAACTAGATATGAGTAAAGCTTATGATAGAGTTGAATGGAGATTTTTAGAGGCGGTTATGAGGAAGATGGGCTTTAATGAACAATGGATAAAAATAGTGATGATGTGTGTCTCTTCGGTACATTATGCAATAATGATTAACGGAGAACCATGGGGACATATATTTCCAACTAGAGGTATTAGGTAGGGAGACCCAATTTCACCCTACCTTTTCCTTTTGTGTGCGGAGGCCCTAAGTGCTATGGTGACTAATGCAAATAGGGAGGGGTTTTTGTCGGAGGTTCCCACTTCTAAAGAGGGCCCGAAACTAAGCCACCTCTTTTTTGCAGATGATAGTTTATTGTTTTGCAGGGCAAATCTTGCGCAATGGAGCAATTTGACGGCAATTTTGAAAACTTATGAGGAGGCATCGGGGCAAAAAATGAACAATAACAAGACGTGTATTTTTTTCAGTAAAAATATCTTGAAGGTTGAGAAGGACTCTATTTTGGAGTTTGTTGGTATCCCTGCTTTCCATAGTTACGACAAATACTTGGGCCTACCTGCCCTCGTGGGTCGTTCACGTGTAAATGCTTTCAAGAGTATCATGGAGAGGGTGCGGAAACGACTTCAGGATTGGAAGCTTCGTTTTCTTTCTCAAGCCGGAAAGGAAATATTGTTGAAGGCGGTTATCCAAGCCATTCCATCATATTGCATGAGTGTCTTCATTCTTCCAAAGACTTTGTGTGTGGAGATCAATACTCTTATGAGTCGCTTTTGGTGGGGGCACAAAGAGAGGGATAAAAAAATTGCGTGGATGAGTTGGAGTAAAATGGGGCTCCCTAAAGAAAGGGGAGGGATGGGCTTTCGTGATCTCACTTGTTTTAACAAAGCACTTTTGGCGAAACAAGTTTGGAGGATGTGGACGGAGCCGGATAGTTTCATTGCCAGCATCATGAAAAGCAAGTACTTCCTGGAGTGCTCAATTCTTGAGGCCCCGTTAAAGAAAACATCATCATTTGCGTGGTGTAGTATTCAAAGTTCATGTGCTCTACTTAAGGAAGGCTTGGTATGGCAAATTAGAAATGGTCAAAAAGCTCAAATTTGGGAAGACAGGTGGCTTCTGGTCCCTTCTACTTTTCGGGTGCAATCCCCTCCACAGTTGCTTGATCCGAAGGCCACAGTCAATCAACTTTTTGATGTAGCTGGACGTGGGTGGCAGCAACCCCTGGTAGAACAAATATTCTTGAAAGAGGAGAGCAAGGTACCGGTGATCGAATCGCTGGCCATTAGCCATACTAATCAAGAGGACAGGCTCATATGGAGGGGAACAACCAAGGGGACCTTCTCAGTCAAGAGTGCATACCATATCCAAAAAGATTGGGAGATAGCAAAGGAGGTGGAGTGCTCATCTCAAAATGAGGTAAGTCCGATCTGGATGGAGATTTGGAAATTTAATATACCTAATGTGGAAAAGGTTTTTTTTCTGGAAGGCATGTCACAATATCTTGCCTACACGTGATAACCTTGTTCGAAGAAAAATTATTTTTGACCCAAGCTGCCCGGTGTGTGGAATTGAAGCAGAAACAACAGCTCATATTCTATGGTATTGCCCTTCGGTGCAAGACGTATGGAGTGGGGCTTGTAGAAAATTTCAAAAAAGTGTCTTCAATGATACTGATTTCCTCCAGGCGGCCAATAGTATGTTAAAGAAATGTGATAGTGATGAGTTTCAGATGTTTGTGGGCATTGCTAGGAGAATTTGGCTAAGAAGGAATACACTTATCCATGAAGGGTCTTTTTCTTCTCCAAATGTGATCGTCAATAGTGCAACAAATGCAATGGGAGAATTTCACCAAGTGCAGGAGCAGCAATACACAGTTGCGACACATGGGGTTTCTCCTTGCTTGAGTACGTGGTCGGCTCCTCCTCACGACTGGTTTAAAGCAAATTGGGATGCGGCTATTGGAAAGCAATCTGGCTGGGTTGGACTGGGAGCAGTTATACGGGTTTCCCAAGGTAATATGGTTGCAGCTAAAAGTGTAACTCGAAAAGGCCTCATCGAGCCAGTTGCTGCAGAAGCTTTGGCAACTCTCATGGCTGTTCAGCTGTCCCGTGAAATGGGTTTTTCACGTTTATGGCTGGAGGGTGACGCGAAGACAGTTGTTGATGCAGTGAACTCGACTGAACCAGATTGGAGCAGAATCGGACACTTAGTGGATGATATTCGGATGGAAATTCAGACTTTCACTAGCTGGAAAGTGGCTTACGTTAGAAGGGAGGCCAACCATGTAGCACATATGTTGGCAAGGATGGCCACGACACAGATTATAGATAGATTGTGGACTTTTGTACCACCTGATTGTATTGCTGAAACCATTGTTTCAGAGCAAACTGCTCTGTCCCATTGATGAGTATAAATGAAAGCACCACTTTTTTATCAAAAAAAAAAAAGCATTCAACCCTGAGTATATTTCAGAAAAAGCTAGCTTATGATGTCATTAAGCTCTTATTAAAATCAAATTAATGCTAATTAATTAAAAAACTATTGGGATAACTTCATATATTTTCATTATGTTTCAGTCCTTTTGCAATCATACCATTAATGTTTTAAAAGTTCAATTGTTTTTTTTTAACATTCTTTCAATTGAATCTATATGAGTTAAAAACAAAGATTTCAATGTCAACATGGGATTGTAAACATATATATATATATATATATATAGTTAAACCAAGATGTTACGTAGGATTGTAAACATTTATAATACCTAAGGTGTTTTTACCATAATAAATCCTCTTTTTCTTGGTAAAATAATAATGAATGATATTATTAATAATTCTTTTTGTCAAGACAATTATATCAAAGTTTTCCACTAAACTTGTCGGAGAAAAACTATTGTTATTAAATAATATATACGAAATTTACATTACGTATGCTAATTTAATAGGTTGGATAAGAACAAATTTGTCGCTTACAAAATAAGAAAAGAATATCCTTGCCCTTGTACGTCCATCCCGCTATGCTCACGTGTACGGTCCAGATTCAAAGTTGTTGGCACGCTGCACCAAAATATCTACCTTTTTAAAATCGAAACTCAGAGTCCGGAGTATTCGGTTCGGTTGATCGTCAAGGGCTGTGAGTGATTCTGTACTATTCTAGATTTGTTCTCCGTAATTTTTGTACAAATTTGTTTCTTATTTTTCAATTGTTGATGATGATGATGATCTGGTTCGGCTTTGGTCGAAACCCCTGCTTTCATTTGTGAACGAGAGCTCCGTTGCTTGTTGATTGATAGTATTTAAACTGTAACTTTTACTTTTCTCTCTTTTTTTTTTTTTGAATGAGTTTGACGATGCTTTGTTGTGAGTTTGAGTTTCTCACTTGGGGTTCTGTTTGGTTGCTGAGAAACGTTCCGAAAAAAAATTGATTGAATTCTTCGATTTTATGTGTTTATGTTTGTTTTTCTTTCGGGATGAACTTAGAGCTAGGTTTAGTAATTATTGATGCCAGAAAGTGGAAACCTCCAAAGAATTAGTGTAATTACAACCACTTGAGCTAATCGCGTTGAATTTAACACTTCGGAAAGCAAAATGACAATCTTTTCGTACTTTTACTGTTTATTGGGAAACAAAAAGAGAGTTGGGGGATAAAATCTACAGTGTCTACATGTTTTGAAACCCAAGTTTTTGTGAGAAATCATATGCTGCAAGTGTGCTGCTTGTCTATTTTAATTTGGTGTCCTTTTTATTTTATTATTAGGGAAAATTACAGTTTACCCCCCCAAAGTTGTCAGCGATTTGCAATTCCGCCTCCAAAGTTTCAATTTTTGCAATCCACCCCCTAAAGTTTCAATTTTTTTCAATTCAGGCATTCCGTCAGTCAAAGCCGCTTTGACTGACGGAACAGTGATCACGTGCAAGTCACGTGATCACTGTTGGTTGTTTTTTTCCCAAAATGCCCCCATCCCTACCTCCTCTTCTCCGCCTACCTCGTCTTCTCCATGCCAAACCGATCGATCTGCTATTGGTCAACAAGAAATGAGAATGAGTGAGAAGGGTCTTGCAGGAAGAGGCAAAGCAAGTCTTGGGAAGAAGGCGTTTTTGTTTCTATGTTCCCCTGTTCATTTGAACGAATGATTCTTGGATTCTCCGGCAAAGGTCATTCTCCGGCAATGACAGAGAAAATTGATCCCTCTCCGGCAACGACAGAGAAGATTAATTTATCGGAATTGATGGTTCTTGGATAGTTGGATTTAATTGTTTCAATTGTTTCAATTTGGTAGTTCCATTGTCGTTTCCAAGGTGTTTCGGGATTGAATCTGGCCAAAATCCCAACAGTTTTGTGAGATTTGGGCCATTTGGCCGAGGAAAGATCTGAACATGACGAGGTCTTATTGCATTACTGGTTTTTTTTTTTGAAAATAAAAATTCAAACATATCTATCTCAATCTTGTGGCAATTTCCTCTTCAAATCACATCAAGATGAACTTTGAAGGAGTAGGGAAGGCTACTCTGGGAATTCGGATTATGGTGGGGTCATAAGAGATGGCAATGGTGCTGTCATGTGGAATTGAACAGGTCTCCTCTAGGAATCAAAGATGCAACCTTTGCAAAAGCAGAAACTCTCCTGCACGGCCATAGTTTTGTCCAAACTATTGATTCTTTTTCAAGTCATCATATCATCCTTTTGGAGGCAACGACGAGGGAGAGGGGCAACAACAGTGTGGAGGCAACCCATGACATAAATTATTAAGAAACCAGATGGGTATGCTTCAAATCTTAAGAAAAACAATACCTGATGGAAAAGCAGGTAGATTCCGAAAATATTGGACGAATTTGTGAAGGAAATGCATGTGAGGAAATGGAAGAGATTTGGAGGACTGAACGAATGGACGTTTTTGTTTTTTCTGCAGTCCTCCAGCGCACCTGAACATGGAGGGAGAAGCATGGGAGATTTGTAATGGAAGAGATTCGGAGGTGGTTGACAGCAAAACGTGGAAAATAATATTTGGGGGGCATTTTCGGTACTAAAACGCCTTAAGTGATCACGTGCATCTCACGTGATCACTGTTCCGTCAGTCAAAGCGGTTTTGACTGACGGAATGGCTGAATTGAAAAAAATTGAAACTTTAAGGGGGTGGATTGCAAAAATTGAAACTTTGGAGGCGGAATTGCAAATCGCTGACAACTTTGGGGGGGTAAACTGTAATTTTCCCTTATTATTATTATTATTTTTTGCGCTCTTTTTTTTTTTTTTTTAACTGCTTAGTGATTAGGTTCGGTTTTGATTGAAATGCTAGCTTAGCATGTAAAATATGGCTGTAGTTGTACATAGTTGATAGCTACTTCTGCTGTATATATAAGCGTGAGAATTTTCTGTTAGGGAACTTGACGCCATTTTCTTTTACTTCTGTTAGTTGCCAAGAAATGTTTTTTTTTTTTTGGGAGGGGGGGGTCGTATTATATATATATATATATATGATGCGCCGTGGGGAATGTGTGGAAACTTGTCTCGTGCTCAGATCAGATGGAGTTGATATGGTCTAAATCACTTTTCATTTAAGAAATTCTCTCACAATTCACAGGTAACAAGATGGGTGCTAAACTCAAATCCATTGTGGCCACCTTCTTCCTTTGCTTCCTCTTGTTTCCCCTGGTCTTTACTGCTTCCAATGGTGGGCTATTCAGAATTGGATTAAAAAAGAGGAAGTTTGATCGAAATGACCGTGTTGCTACTCAGCTAGAGTTAAAGGAAGGGAAGTCTGCTGCTTCTATTAGGAAATATCGTCTTCATGGGAACTTAGGAGATCCAGAGGACACAGATATTGTAGCTCTAAAGAATTACATGGATGCCCAATATTTCGGAGAGATTGGTATTGGTACTCCTCCTCAGAATTTCACTGTAATATTTGATACCGGTAGTTCTAATTTGTGGGTGCCATCTTCCAAGTGTTACTTCTCGGTGAGATTTTGGTGCTTTAATGTGTTTCCGATATTTAGATGGTATTTATTCTTTGAATTAATCTTGACATGATTTTCAATAGGAGAGAATATCATGACTTTACATTTGGTCCAGGTTGCATGCTACTTCCATTCCAAGTACAAGTCAAGCAGCTCAAGCACCTACAAGAAGAATGGTTTGTTATTTGTTCTTACTTATTCCATTTAATGTTCACGAAATACTTGTCTTTCTAATTCAAATGCTTTCAAGTGTTTTGTGTGCATTCAATTACAAAATAAATATAGGAACTTGTGGGAGTGGTTCCCAATTCAAATCTTCTCCTTATGCTCTTTGTTGTGGAAATAAAGTCTCAGTCCCATGACATTTCGCTTGTGTAAAAAATTTCCAAGTGAAAGCTGTCAGAGGGTTCCTTTTATTAGTAGTGCACTTTGATGTGTGAAGACATGGATATATACTTGATAGCTAATACTATCCTACAAGTAACATAATGAATATTGTTGTTTACTACATTATGCAGGTAAACCAGCTGCTATCCATTATGGAACCGGAGCTATTTCTGGGTACTTTAGCCAAGATTATGTGAAAGTTGGTGATCTTGTGGTCAAGGCTCAGGTAATTTGAAGGGTCTTTGTAGTAGTTTATACTTACATACATGCTGAGTTTGGTAGCGCGGGCTTGTGACCCAGTATGGGGGCATTAAAGGTGGTTTTCTTACTTGTCGAAAAAAGTTTATACTTGCATACATAAGTGTGTGTATGTGTGCACATGCATCTGTACTCAATTTCAGTTTTCTTGGTGGTTTCCCTTTACTGATGAGGTGGTATTTTCAGGAATTTATTGAGGCAACTAGGGAACCCGGCATCACATTCTTGGTGGCCAAGTTTGATGGAATTCTTGGCCTTGGATTTCAAGAGATTTCAGTTGGAAATGCTGTGCCTCTCTGGTATATTATTGCATCTTTACTGTCATATGTGCTGTTATTGATTATTTTACTTCGGCTCTGTTAATCTTCCATTTTGGAGATTTCTAACTTTTGAAGTGCTCCAGGTACAACATGGTCGACCAAGGTCTTGTTAAAGAACCAGTCTTCTCTTTTTGGTTTAACCGGAATGCCGATGAAGAAGAAGGGGGTGAGATCGTTTTTGGTGGGGTGGATCCTAACCATTACGAAGGTGAACACACATATGTTCCTGTGACACAGAAAGGCTATTGGCAGGTTGGTGTTCTAAACTTTGCTTCATGCACTTGTAATATTGAATGACTTGATTATCCCAACTTTCTAATTGTTATACTGTTCCTTTTGTTGGCAGTTTGACATGGGTGATGTCATGATTGATGGTGAAACAACTGGTAAGAGTAATAATAATTTTGATTGATGCTTGTTTTAGGGACAAGTATGTGCTGCCCGGGACACAAGGGTTTTAGCTTTTGTTAGTTTGTGTTGCTGTTCCTGTAGCCTCTTATTGGTTCCAAAATGATTCAAGGATGTCTATTTCAGGATTTTGTGCTGGTGGATGTTCAGCAATTGCTGATTCGGGAACATCTTTGTTGGTTGGCCCAACGGTGTGTACCTCTTTTCATTTATAGCTGAAAAGTTGTTTTGTGCATACACTCAATTTCTATGTATTCAACATGCCAATTAGATGGAATCTATTCCTTGTTTTGATGCCAATTCTGAGACATTAATTTTTGTATATTGGTGTATTCTTTGTCTTTGCTATCCATACAAAATTGTTGTCCAGTATTTCTATAGATTATGGCAAATTATATACTGTATTAGCTTACTTTAAAATAGGGATTTGCTGATGTATGTTCCTAATAACCTAAACTTTGTTTGCAAAATCCATATTAGCATGGCTTTCCTGAGTGTTGGATGCACTATTTCAGCTTAAGATTGTTTTCCATATTACTTTTTAACGGGAAAAAAATGATTTATATTTCATGGGCTTTTGGATGTTTTGTGTTGCTCCTTATGTAATGTAGGATAATTCAGGTAGTTGGCTACCTTCTTTCCTGGCGATTGATGTTACACTGAATGTGTCTATGGCGCCCACTATTCAAATGCACCAGACGTGTTGCATATATACACTTCCATCCTGTTTGTCCATGTTTGATAATTATTCTTTTGTATCTCAATTTGCAGTCTATTATCACTGAAGTCAATCATGCAATTGGAGCCACTGGGGTTGTAAGTCAAGAATGCAAGGCTGTGGTTGCAGAATATGGAGAAACCATAATCAAGATGCTATTAGAAAAGGTATTTGCAAAGTTGACATTCAATCAAAACCATGTTTCCAATAATTGAGGAGGTAATGGTATCTCCTTGTCCAACTTTTAAATGACCAACATTTTATTCTGCCAGGACCAACCAAAGAAAATCTGCTCACAGATTGGTTTGTGCACTTTTGATGGGACTCGAGGTGTAAGGTACGACTCAACTGGTTTCCTGCACTTGGAAAATATCCATTTTTACTTCTTATTTGATACCCCCCAACCTCTCTTTTGGGTTCTAACTTTTCAAGATTTTTTTTTCCTTGGTCAGTATGGGCATCGAGAGTATCGTTGATGATAACACTCAAAAAGCATCTGGTGGTTTGCGTGATGGAATGTGCTCTACATGTGAGATGACCGTCGTTTGGATGCAGAACCAACTTAAGCAGAATCAAACACAGGACCGTATACTTAACTATGTCAACGAGGTGAAATATCCCCTTCTATCTAGTCTTTCTTTTTTTTTTCTTTTTTTCTTTTTTTCTTTTTTTTTTTGGTTCTGGTTCTCCATTTTTTGCAGTTTGTGCTTGCTCATAGTCAGTTTTAATTGCAGCTCTGTGACCGGCTGCCTAGTCCAATGGGAGAATCAGCAGTTGATTGTACCAGTTTGTCTTCAATGCCTAATGTTTCCTTTACAATTGGTGGAAGGGTTTTCGACCTCAGCCCTGAAGAGGTGTGATATGGTTTCTTAATTTGTCTTAAATTGTTCTGGAACTTAGTTTTGTTTGATTTTAGGTCCATCCTATATGGTTTTTTTTTTTCCTTCGGCCACTGGTGCTATATTGTTGTTTTTCCTCAACTATTTCACCTTTTTTTTTTTTTTTTTTTTTTTTTTTCAATTGCCACATGTTCAGTAGCAAGGCTTAGTAGAAATGGATTTTTCTTTTATTTTTTTGGCATGGAGTGTTTACTTCAGGGATGAGCATTACTAATTTCCTTTTCTATTTGTGAATGTGGATACACTGCATTTTTTTAGTATTTTGGGCATTTCAACGTTCTGTGACCTCTGAAGTACATTTTTCTGACTAAGTTTTCTTTCTTTTGGATAATTCGATCAGTATGTCCTTAAAGTTGGTGAGGGAGATGTCGCTCAATGCATTAGTGGATTTACAGCTCTGGATGTGCCGCCTCCTCGTGGACCTCTCTGGTAATATCTAACTTCAGTTGTAGATTTACTGTCCTTTTATATTCATATCCGCAATATAAATCCTCTCATTGATTCCATTGCTATTGACCTGCAAATGAGATGGATAATCTCAGTGCTGGCACTGTTGGACTGGACACTCATATTATCCTCGTCAATGTTTCTAATGCAACACAGGATCTTGGGGGATGTTTTCATGGGTCGCTACCATACAGTATTTGACTATGGGAATCAGAGAATCGGATTTGCAGAAGCTTCCTAAATGAGTATATTTACCGTTTGGTTTGTCCTAGTGTATCCATCTCTTCGTCTGAACACCTTCTATCCTGAAATACTAGTGTTGGCCCACGTGTTGAAAGTAAGCTTCAAACGATAATTACATGTAAATATGTTTGGGCTTAGTGTGGCTTTCATGAAGCTTGTCATGTGAATGTGTTAAACTTGTTTTAATCAAGAAATGGATCATTGGCTACAGTATTTTATACGCGTACAAGTATCTATGGTTTAAGTCCCTCTCTTGATAAGTCTACCCTTTCCATCAGTATTACTTATTGAGTAATGCTAGAAATTATATTATTATCCCACTATTATTGTACTCTGCCAACGAGGCCGGGCTAATAAGCTTTTGGATTTTTTTTTTTAAATTTTAAATTTTTATTATTATTATTATTATTTTTTATAACAACAGCAAATTTAAGTGCTGATAGACACTTTCGTATCAATAGGGTGAGATAGTGCTAGTTGGGGTGGGTACCTATTGCCCAAAATTTTCTCTACCTGAAATCCGCCTCGCCCCGCCTAAGGTGAAAGAAATCCAATCCGTTTCCGAAAAAAGAAAAACCAAATCCTGGTGGGACGGAATGGGGCGGGTTTGCGGGTTGGGCTGGTTTTTGCCCACCCCTAAATAGAAATGTGGTTTCTAGTATTATTAATGGGTAGTCGGGACTGGAGTTTACTTTGCAAGAGTGGGTTCAAAGGGCCCTGTTTGGAGAGGTTCTCCGACTAAGAAAAAACAAGAAAAAGGCAAAATTTTAAAGAGATTTGGTATATGATATGAGAAATGATACATTCTATATTTGCATTTCACTCTCATTTTATTGGGTTGATTTGACAATGTTAATTAGCTATTTTTTGTTTAATAAGAGCTAATTTAAAGGTTGATGAACATTGTCACATCAGATAATGGTATAGTATAGCATTACTTATGATGGTGTAGTATAGCATTACTCATCTTATATATTTGCAGGAAGTTAGATTTGAAATTGCTGGTGGTGTTGAGAGTCTAGAGCATCTACCCAGGAGTTACCGGGAACAAGTTGATAGCTGCAATGATGAGTCAGACCAACTTATAATTAATTCCTTTCATTTAGAATAAATCCCTTCATTCCCCGCGTGGTGGATCATTGGCAAAACATTTAAGGATGGTTGGCATCAGATAGATTTGCAGGAGGTTAAATTTCGAAGTAATTGTTATAGGTGTGAAAGGTGAAATTCTAGAGAATTTAACCCGGAGTTATTGGGCACAGAATAAAAGCTGATGAGTCGGACCAACTTGGAATTAATTCGCACATTTGTTCATGGTGGATAATTGGTTTTAGCATTGAAGAACATATTTAGTATCACATTTATATTCTGGTAGTTAGATTCCAGAGTGATTGTTGGTGCTGACAGATGAATTCTAGAGCATTTATTAAGGAGTTGGGGACAAATTGAAAGCTGCAGGGTAAAAAGTACAGAATAGAAGTGTAGAATTGATAGACTAACTCAGAAGAAATTCCTTAAACCCAATTACGGAGGGTAAATTGGGTTTACTTGTAACTTATTTTTTTCGTCACTGTAAGTAAAATCCTTCCTTTAAAGGAATATGATTGCATTTATTTTACGTGAAGAGTGTAAGGGGCCAAGGGGGGATGTGAAGGGGGTGGTTGCGGTTCTTCCTCTTTGCCTATTTCGGACGCATTATGAGACCCCATCGGGGCTGCAGTGAGCTTTCCAGCATAACCAATGCCAGCTATTTCCTGTTTGTCCAGCTGGTATAGCTGTAAAGAATGGTGTCAACTGTCAAGCACAGCCACGCTGCACATTAAAGGATAGGTTCACCGACACGAGTCAGGTCTAAGTTATTCAGCCCTTTAATTTTTACAGCCCACAGGGTTGGTTCACAATGTGAGAATATTACATTACTTTATTCTACCAAAGGAGGCAAACTTAAGGGGTGGGAGAATTTGCCAATGTAGTAGGCCAGAGAAAGCCAGCTTTTCACATTTGGCATTGCTTCGAGGTTACTCCTCCACACCTCCCCCAATCAGCATTCACATTCATCAGATCAAACAATTTTTCTTTTCATTTTAATTAAAAAATCAGATTTTTTTTATTTATTTCAATTTTCTTTCTTTTTCAAAATACCAACATTTCAAAGTTATGTATATGTCTTGTTACAGTCAAAAAGTTTTTTTTTTTTTTTTTTTCGCTAATTTTAACTCACTAATTTTTGAGTTAAAGTAGCTAGTTTGATGCAACTATATTTTTCAGCCACGCTACTCAGATAGAAATACTTCACATTTACCTTAATCCACATACATCCCGCCCCATAATTTTACTATTCACTTTCGATATTCCATTTAAATATTCTTTTTAATAATTTTTTTATTCTTTCTTTATTATTATTATTATTATTATTTTTTGCAGATACAAGAAACTATTATAAGTTTTTAAATATTTTTTACACATGAACACTGATGCAGCTCATTTTGCTCATATTTCAACTTTGGAAGGCTAAAACCAAAATATTTTAGCTAGCCCATGAGAATGTTCTAAAGAAGAGAACGCAGTCCAATGTAAAAGACGTTTTTGGACGTTGTGATGCAGTGGTAGGTAGTTATCCAGTGACTTTGGTTTTTTATTTATTTGTTTATTCGAATTCTATCCAGTGACGGTGTTTAATTCCGCGTGCTTTGCTTTTACTTGTCTTGGTTTAGTTCCGTGTGCTTTGCTTTTTCTTTGGTTCCTTCCATGAAAAGGCAGGACCTTCAGCTCAATTCGTAGGGTCTTTTCCGATGCGTACATCTACGCGCTTATCAGCTGAATTCTACCGAAGAATCTTCCTAATTCACATTGAAAACTTATGCTAATTTCACTCGGGTTTCTAAGAGTTAATAAGAGAACAAAATAGCCTTGAGCAAATTCAACCTCATCAGCTAATAAGTAATAACTAGGAAGCTACAGTCCAACTCAAGAAACCTTCTCTTATTTACCTAGAAATTGGAGATTTTGATTTCGTACAATATGACTGCCATATTACACTGCAATAGGGATAGGACAGTTGATGTGAGAGTTTATTCGAACCCTAAGAGTAGATAAAACCTGAACAAGCTCTCATATGAAATTATCTTATTACACGGAATTTTCATCCATCATTTCTCGATACTTGTTTGAGAATTCCACCTGAATATATTACTTTGATTGTTCTCTAACAAATAGGAAAAAATCAATGTCTTTCTAATTAGGGTTACGCGTTTGATACGATAAATTAAAAAATATCACTAATGTCTCAATTTTATAAGACATAACCCTTAAATCCAAATTATTACCTCCATATATTATTTGACACGTATGAACCCAAATTGCCACATCTTCTAATAGAAAAAAAAATTGCCACCCGTTCCAAAATATGCTTTCACACCTTCACATTACTGCCCCTGCCGCCGCAAAAATGCAAAATCACCTCTCTAAGCATGCATATTCTAAGGTAAGATCCTTCTAAACAGCGCAATGTTTGCAAATGCCCATGTGTCACCATGTGGATAGCTTTATTGGAAGCCCGTTTAACCGCCGCCCGAAGACGGCCAAGGCTGTCATCCATTCCCCTCCTTTTGCCACGTGGTATGCTTCCCCTCAAAGAATCCTCCATCTAAAGAAGAAAGAAAATACAATAAAAGTGCAGTAACGTTGGCCAACTACCAAGTCTACAAGAAAGAACATTATTTTATGTCACTTTTGTGTTTATACCAAAACCAAAGGGACAAAATTCACATATAAATTTATACATAGAATCCCCCATTTGCAATACCCACAAAACACATTCAAAATCCCAACTTCTTCCTCTCTGCAGATCCTCATCTCTCTCTCTCTCTCTCTCTCTCTCTCTCTCTCATGGAGTGGAAAAGAGGGCTGACCTTAGGCCGCGGCTCCACTGCCACCGTCTCACTGGCTACAGCCAACCCGTCCGGTGAGCTCTTCGCCGTCAAGACCACCGAACTCTGTCGCTCTCTGTTTTTGCAGAGAGAGAAACATTTTCTGTCTCAGCTGAGTTGTCCTCGCATAGTCAAGTACATAGGCTCCGATGTTTCATATGAAGATGGTCGGCCTATGTACAATCTTTGTATGGAGTACGTGCCTGGTGGCACCCTTTACGATGCAATTCAGAGGCGCCGAGGCTGCCTAGATGAGCCTACGATTAGATCATACACAAAGCAAATTCTGCAGGGCTTGGAATACCTTCATGCAAATGGGTTGGTGCATTGTGATATAAAGAGCCAGAACATTTTGATGGGTAAAGATGGTTTGAAAATTGCTGACTTGGGTTGCGCTAAATTGGTAGAAGTTGCTGCCACATCAGCAATTTCCGGTACACCGATGTTTATGGCGCCTGAAGTGGCGCGTGGAGGGGAGCAGGGCTTTCCTGCTGATATATGGGCTCTTGGATGCACGATCATTGAAATGGCTACTGGGAGTACCCCATGGCAGGATATGAACGACCCGGTATCGGCTCTTTATCGGATTGGATTTTCCGGTGATGTGCCGGAGATTCCAATGTGGTTGTCAGAGAAAGCTAAGGACTTTCTGAGCAAGTGTTTGAGGAGGGATCCAAGAGAGAGATGGACAGCCAAAGAGCTTCTTGATCAGCATCCATTTCTTGCAGAAGTAGATTCTGAGCAATCTCTGGAAATTAAGGAGTTCACCATGAGTTCTCCAAATAGTGTATTGGAACAAGGTTTTTGGGATTCATTAGAAGTCTTGAAATGTCCAAGAAATACGACCCATGAAGGTATTTCGTCCGATTCTCCAGCTGAAAGGATCAGAAGGTTGATTGGAGAGAATCCCAACTGGACTTGCGATGAAGATTGGGTCACAGTGAGAAGCAATGGAACAGAGGAAGATGAGACATTCTCTTGCGAATTTGACGTGCTCATGGCGGATGAAATTTCAGCTGCAGCCGAATCAGTCATGGGTGATTTAAGTGCTCCATTGGAAGAGTTTCGAAGCTCATTCTTTAATGAGGATTTGTTTGTACACTCTGTTAACAGTTTGAGTACTATTACCGCTACTAGTATTAGGAGAGCCTTTGTTGAAGACGATATTGTATTGATAATTTCAAATTGTGAAACAGATAATGAAAAGTTTTCTTTGCATCCATCTCAATTCTCTGATCTGAATCCTAAATCCATTGAATACAATCTTATCTTCTTTGTGCAAATATCTCAGTTGCTTTAATTTTGCAGCAAGGCCAAGGTAACTTGCAAAAACTGAGTTTCGTTTGATAAAACTTTTAAGAGCGCGTTTTTCTACTTTTTGGTTAAAAACGTGTTACGATATGGAGTAATCCTACATATTTATCTACTATTTCATTCTCATATTAATTATTAAGTTATTGAAACTGTCACAGCCCAATAGTATAAGAGTAAGATAAAAGATAAGTGTATAAAATTATTTGAATTTAACATAAAAATGAAAGTATTTTCAAGTGTTTTTGTTTGAAATTATTTGTAAATATTTTTGAAACTTTCTAAAAAAAAAAGGTCCTAAAATGAGGCCTGATTTATCTATTATGGTGTGAAAGGGGCCCTTTTTTTCTAACCTTCTCAAATGGGTCAAATTCTTGTTTGGGAATTTGTCTCTATATTTGAATAGAGGAGACTTTAGGTAGAGATCGTGGGAGACTTTAGGTAGAAAATTGAGAGGTCAATGTTGTGTACCTGCCCCTTTCTTTGGTTCCCCTCTTTTCATGAGGAGTCATTTGAGATTAAGTCCACATACTCTTTCTTTTTATTTTGTGCTCTCTAGCCCTTTGCAAATTGAGTGCAGCCCCAACTAAAATGTCTGCAAGAGACCTCTCAAAGTGCCTCTGCCACAATCTTTGATGGCCCCATTGAGAACAGATGTATCAGAACTAAACAATCACTCTTTAATTCATGGTTTCCTGAATCACCAATGAGCCATTGAACCATTCCCACCAGAAACACATTTACCTTGTATTCATTATAAAGTTTTCTTTCAAACTAGGTTGAGAAAAATATTTCAATATGATATATGTCTAAAGACTAAAATACGTACATGTATTTTGGAGGAAAACTTTTGTCCTTTTATGGATCAATGAACCAGAATTTGTGTAGGTGAATGCATCCATGATCTAATCCTTTTATTTGGCATCCCATATTGAATATCTCTGGTTATACAATACTAAACCAGCTGTCTCCTCAAGTCATGCATAGTAGGTTGTAAGCATCTTTCCCACATAAAAATCTAATCCGTCACTCTCATAGAATATTCATTATTTTATCCGTACTTTGTGCATAGTTTCTTTCTATTCTTCTTCTTCTTCTTCTTCTTCTTCTGGATAATATAGCTGGCAGCCCGGCTGCCTCACCCATCTGTCTCTTCCTGGTTAGTTCCCTTGAGTTAACTTACACAGCAAATTCCTTGCAGTCAAATTAAGTGGTTAGGAAATGTAAGTGGGACAATGGACCTCCATTCTGTACATTAATTACCTCCAAATATTGAAGAAATTTCCAACGTATTTTTTAACATATGAGAAGTATATAATTTTTTAATTATCAAATAAGAAACACATAGTTTTTTTTATTAATAATATTAATATAAAAGTATGTGTTTCTTACACACTCAAAGAAACACATTACAATTTATAAACTCTAGAGGAAGAAATTACTCGTAATATAAACATACTGTTTTCATTAGGCCTTGTCTTAACATGTAAAGCATTATTATAGATTTGCTCCAGAACATTTTAAGGCATTCAGCTTGGGTTCAATTCTAATTTGGATTGGAACTCGTATACCTTTTTGTCCTCTTATGAGATATATGTTACAGTTTAGTTCTAACTGAAGCTGGACCTAAGCTAAACTTAATTTGAGATTCGACTTAGGTTCAATTTCAATTGAAATCAGATTCGTTGGAATTGGAACGTGTATCTCGGTTATATTATGATACATGCGTCCCAATCTCAACGATTTGCCAAGTCCATCTCAGATTTTTTTTTTTTTTTTTTTTTTTTTGACTTTGTATTTTTCTTTCTTGTAGAACTTTGAACCTAGTCCTTCGTCTCTTGCAAGTGAACCAATGGCCGCCTGAGAAGGGAGACAGGGTGGGTGTTTGAACATCAAAAAGTCTTTTTTTTTTTTTTTAATATATATATATGAAGGGGTAGACTTTAAACCAAGTCAAATTAATTAACAGGTCAACTTCTTTCGATGCAAGTAAAGAACTTCCCATGTGAACACAAAGGGAGTTTGGTAATGCAAGTAGGAGGGTCAACATTATTTTCTTTTTTTTATTTTGGGTAAGTGGGTCAATATATTTTGGTCTGCCTCACGTTTTTTATGTCATTGGTTGATGAGTCGACTTTGCACTAGCCTTTCAAAAACTAGAAGGATGTGTGAAAATTAGGGAGAAGGCTTTCCAAGCAGATTTTGTTGGCCGGGGTATGATCTGAAAAGTTCTACCTTTTATAACATTATTATTAGCCGATTTGGCGTACTAATAAATCCTCATCATTTTGACTTGGGCCACCCAAAAAAAAAAAAAACTGCGGCGACCTATTAATGCTAACTATGACTCTTAGTCGTTGTTAAAATCCAAAATTCGTGTAGCGTTTGTAGCCCTAAAACTCAGCACCATCTCAATGGAGCTTCACATATGATATGTTTGTATATGTAAAATGAGTTTTAACTTATAATTAAGCAATTTGTGGTAGGTTTAAGTCTTCAAGTTGCAATTTCATGATTATTAATGATATTCCGAATTTTTACCTAAAAAAATAAAAAATAAAGCATACTTTTTGGCTCATTAAGCTAAAAAGAAAGTCATAATATAAGAAGTTAAGAGACCAAAATTGACCATTTAAAGAAGGGATTATGAAATACCATATGAAAAGGGGCAAAAGCCAATGATAAGCGAAACTTGTTTTTAGAAATATTTAGAATAACATACATTATTTAATTATAAAAATGACTAAATTAGTGCAAATAGGAAACAAAAAGGTTGAGCAAGATACAAAATCTGTAACTTTGTTGTCTACAAGTGGGGATATGGCTCAGTCAACTGAGAAAGGTATGTGTGACCAAAATCTAGAAAATCCATTGCATACATACTTAATTCATTGCCTATGGACATTATAATAAGGATAAAGTTTTTTTTTCCCCAAACTAAATTGGAAGAGATTATTCAAATTTAATTTATTAAATTGATATTTGTCTTTAAAGTATGCGATTCTCACATGCATTTTTATGAGAATTACACGCTCTATTAAAAATGCATGTGAGAATCTTATGCTTAAAACATGTTATTTTAATAAATTGGGTTGTAGAAAGGAAAATGTTTGGAGTACTACAACTTTCAACTACAATCTCTTAACAAACTGAGATGGCAATTCATAATTAGTGAAATGATTAAAAATGTCAGGTTAACAATTCAACTGCTAACTACTGCTAATTAATAAAATTGAAAAGTTAGATTTTTTGCTTATAGTACTAATGCTTTTATATATATAATACTTTCCTTGAGACGTTGCAAATAATATGAGAGATCGAGAACAACCTAAGAACACCATATGACATGACCCTAAAAAAAACGTCAGGGATTTAATAAAAACAATTCAATCTCACATTTTAAAGTTATAATGCCAATATTGTAACTAACATTTTTCATCCGTTATTACAATATTATAAATTTATTATTGATTGAACAAAACCATTACTTTTTTTTTTTTTTTTTGACATGTCCGCACAAGAATTGGAAGGGAGATTCGAACTAGTGATCTCCGCTTCATGTGGCGTGGTTCAAGCTGATTGAGTTACTTCTTGGGGACAACAGACCCATCACTGAAAGGGCAGTCATTGACACGTATAATAAAAATTATTGTATTCCATTAATAACATGTAAAATGTAAATCATGAAAATGACACAATGCCATCAATTTCAGTGGTCGACGCACCAAATATTTGTCCGATGGTCCATGCGTGATGGTGGACGTTTTCGCACTGAAATCTTTTGAAGTTTTTCAATAGAATAATCTATTTGATGCCCATGGAATAATCAAACAGGTGATTATTGAATTCCAAATTGGCCTTTTCACATTGTATTACGCCTCTTTGACAGCATGATTTCACAACTACTAGAAGGAACCAGAAAATCAAAACAGCATCATCATAATCCCAATTATCATCAAGTAAGAGGAAATTGACTAAGAAAAGTAAAACGAGTAGAGGAAATTGACACATCACAATGCTTCTGAGCTGCACCAATCAGCACCACACGTATAACTTGCATCCTCACTCATCTTAGACTAAGAAATTATTATCATTGAAATAATGATGACGCTCTGATGATGTGTTGAAGTTTGTGGAAAAAAAACAAATTATGAAAATAATAGCAGAAGCAATGTAGAAAAAGAACACAACGAAATTATGGGTGATTGGTGTTAGACACTTAGTCCATCACTTAAAATAGCTTTAAGGGTTACATTGTGCTCCCATTCACTTGTTTATGGCAATCAAATCTCATTAATTTGATTAAAATCTCAATATTTAATTATAATTAATCCGTAAGTAGAGAATATTTTAATATTAACCAAGAATGGAATATATGAAAAATATAATATATTTTTCATATATTGTGTTCTAACAATTATGATGGGTCAAGTCGTTCGAATTTGTTAGAATATTAATTAAATATATTATTTTTGTCGGCTTAAACTTTTAAAATAATTAGTAATTTAACATAGTATTAGAGCAAAATTTTTGAATTTGAAACTTAATTCTACAGTTTTCATCTAATTCCAATTGAATAGTCTACTTCTTAGGCCTTATTTGTTGAAAAAAAGATTATATTAAAAGATTAATTAAATAATTAAATGAATCATTCATTATTAACTTAAACATTTTAAAATAAATAGTAATTTACACAATTACACATTCATCTACCAATTCGGTAAATTACATATAAATCAGTTTATGAATGAACACAAACGAATCATCATGCTGTACGAGTGATGTAAATTATATATATATATATTCCTTCAAGTCCAAAGGCACTCCATGTATGTCTTCTTGGTTCCTCCATTCCCCTGTTTTTGCTATAATTCTGCTTTAAATTCTTAGTCGCTCCAAGTTCTTCCTCAGTAGATGAAGCTCTTGAACATAATAATGTAGTCTGTCTATCATTAGTGCAAGGAATAGGGAGAATCCTGCGTACATGTCATAAAATTGTTAGAACATTTAGAATAATTTTCCATATTAGCTCTTACATATTTTTCTTATAACTATTAATTATTATAGTTGTCTCTCTCTAATCAAATATCTAAGGCGGTATTATCCAAAAAAATTGTGTTCTTTATTTATTTATTTATTTTTCCACTATTCTCTTATATTTTCAATTTTATTGTAAAATTCTACAAAAATGTTTAGTCTCCGGGAACATAGAAAGTGGATAAGTTGTAATAGCAACCCTTACTAATAATGTGTTACAACAAAAACCGTTTTGGGTTTTATTTATGTTATGATGGAGTTAAGTCAGGCTATGGTTTAACTGGCTTTGAGTGAGTGCTTTTGGTTGTCACTGTTTAGTAGGGGTGATAATTCGTGTTTGCGTGTTGTGTTCTAGTCATGTCGATGCATGTGTATAATATTATATAGGTCAACCAAATGCTTCAACCCTAACACTCTAATTTCATATTAAGTTTGTGTCGGGTTCGTAGGTCATGTCAAAAATTGCTAGTCATTATGTCGGGTTCAGGTCATGTCGAAATATAGATATAAGAGTATATAGATCAACCATAACCTGACCCATTTAATTAAACGAGTTATCTCCTAACATTGGTTCTTAGTGAGTATGTGCTATAATATTCACACCCAGATATAGTAGTCACAATCTTGTCACCCCCCTCAGCCTTTTTAAAATTTTTTTTAAAAAAAAAAATTGTTTTGCGAGGTTTTGTACCTACGAGAGATGCTTCCAGACGACGATGCGCCAAAAGAACCTCATCAGTTGGATTAATCATGCCAGCTTCCGTTGAACGTTTCTGGATTTTCACCACGCTATACACGGTGGAGCTAAAGAGCACCATCATTGTTGCAGCCACCGTCTTTGCCACCAATGGTCCCCTTCCCTGCTTCGACCGGTCCAACCCCATCATCACCAACTTCCTCAGTGGGGTTCCAAACAAAAGGGTCAGAATCAGAGCCATTTCCGCCAATACAAGCGTAAACAAAAGCTGAATCATCTTTGCTATGTTATCCACACAAAAACAAAAAAAATAACTCGATCTTTACTTCATTTTCTATGATGAAGAATGAAGATGACCAAAAAGGGAGCATAGAACACGTATGGTCCTATGTTACTTTTGGTATCTCCTTTTGGTTCAATCAAAGAATTATACTTTCCACGACCTTAGGAGGCACAGGATAACTTGATGTGGCAAATCAATCTCAACAGGCTTTGCAAGAATAAAAAGAGTTAACTTGTTAGCTTAGTTGGTTTTCCTTTGTAAGTAGTTTTCCTTTAAATTGTATTGAAAGAAATATGGATATAAAAATCACACGCTCTAATAGCACATGTTACAAGCTATGTTAATCATATTAAAAATATATGTGAGAATCACATATTCTAAAGACAAATATCAGTTTAGTTAGGAGTGACAATTCGTGTTTGCGTGTTGGATTTGAGTCATGTCAACTTTAACCAGACCTATAAACGGGTCAAATCCCTTAACCATAACCCTCTAATTTTGTATTGGGTTCGAATCGGGTTTATAAGTCATGTCAAAAATTGTTAGTCATTATGTCGTGTGGCATATTCAGTTCGTGTCGAGGTATGGGTATAAGACTATATAGGTTAATCATAACCCGACTGATGTAGGATAGAGCGTCAGGCTCCTTGTAAATGGCCCGTTAGGTATGTCGAGTCCGTCCGGATCCTTAGTATCACCAAGCATTAATTAAGTATTTAATTAATTAATTATGTGCTGAATGCCAACCATTGAAGGCTAAAAATAAAAGAGGAAACTAACTAAGAGATTGTGATTTAAAATATACTATGCATAATATCTTTCTTTAATTCTCTAGTTTTGCCATTTAGAAGATTATCGTCGTTAGATTTCCTTTGATGTCAACTATTCCTATAATTATTATATTTTGCTTCTTTATTTTATTTCTTTTCTTAGGAGATTTTATCTTTTAATAACTTTTGGGTTTCATTATAAATTAGTATCAATCATTCAATTGTAATAGAATATGGAAGCTTTTGATTAATAATATTATCAGTTTGTATCCTGTATCAACTTGTGTTGATTGTGTGCGTATTGAGAACACAACTCCTCTTTCACAATTATCACTTCTGCTATGTCACTGACTCATTTAATGAAACATATCAAATTCATCAACTATAATTCTTTAATTTTGTATTGAGTTCATATCAAATTTGCAAGTTGTATTAAAAGTTGGCGGCCCTAAGTTTAATAGAAATTGCTCCATCCAGGGTTTGGAGGTTGTGCTTTTCGTTTTTCAAATCACAATAAGAATTGATTTATCATAGAAATACTTGGAGGCCGGCAAAAAGAATAAAAACAGAGTGGGCTTCAGCCTTCAGCCTCATAAAAAATAAAAACAGAACGGGTCGTCTTATATAATTTGGGCTCATAAGTACTCAACCAATGTCAAGCCCGATCCGCACAACGCCGCCGTTTCGTGTATGCAGAGTCTCTGTTATTACTCTCTAGAGTCTGTAGCGAAGAGACGCGAACACTCACAAGAGAGAGAGAGAGAGAGAGAGAGAGAGAGAAAAAAAACTGAATTTTCTAGCTTTGACAATGGAGGCGGCTCCATTTGCTTCTTCTTATTCAGCTTCGTCTTTGTCTTCTCGCGCTGTAACAGCTGGATCATTATCTCCCACTTCATCTCTCTTATTTCGTCGCAATAATATCCGCAACAGTAATTGTAAATTCAAATCTCCAAGAAACTTATCGGTCCGAGCCTCTGGAGACTCTGGTACTCTTTCTCTCTCTCTCTCTCTCTCTCTCTCATTACTTTTATGCTCTCTGATAATTTATTTTATTTTATTTTCATTTTTTTCAGTTGTGACGTTACTTGATTATGGTGCTGGCAATGTTCGTAGCGTGAGGAATGCGATTCGCCATCTCGGATTTGACATCAAAGATGTGAGCTATTTTCTCATTTTCTTAAAATTTCCTAACATTCTTGTTATTCCATAGTTTTGTATCATTTGGAAGTATGTTAGTGGCATTCTATCAAAGAATAAGCTTTCGGAGCAAAAAAGTATACGTTTTTATGTTTTTTTTTTTTTCTTCTGATTTATTTGTTTAAATTAGTGAGAAGCGTGGTTATTTTTATTACGGATTTTTATATAGTGAGCAAATATATATAGTTTGCCTAGAATGGATAAATAATTGAATATTCATGCGAGCATGTAGTAAATTTGTTTCTTTTTTTTATTACTTCAAAATGTAGGTACAAACTCCAGAGGACATTTTAAAGGCAAATCGACTTATTTTTCCGGGCGTTGGGGCATTTGCTGCGGCCATGGATGTGTTGAACAAAAATGGGTGTGTGTTTTGTTTTAAATTTTGTGGACTGTTTATTTGGATCAATTTGTTGTATAGTGCATTGAAGTGGATCAATGGCATATATGTGAAGCGGTAATGACTCTCAAATGTGTGAATATTATGAAAAGTGCCACAGCTTTTCTTAAATTGCCTTCTCTGTATTAACTGATAAAGTACAAGTGATGCTCACAGTTGCTTTGCTGAATCATGTAGTGGTACTAGTATGCTTTGGAATTAATTACTTTGAACTGAAAATTTGAGCTTTTTTTTTAAAAAAAAAAAAAAAAAAAAAAAAAATTCTGGGGCAATCTAAAGTTACACCGCATGATATAAGCTACTTAGATTCATTTGCCAGCGTGGAAGTTTTGAGTTTTTTTGATGTTTTGCAGGATGGCTGAAGCACTCTGTACCTATATTGAGAAAGATCTCCCATTTTTGGGCGTTTGTCTTGGACTTCAGTTACTTTTTGAGTCTAGTGAGGAGAATGGACCTGGTCAGTCATATCTGAATCTATGTGAAGTTTTTATTTACTTTTTTTTTGGTCATCTGAACATACATCTAATTTAGACGTACATGGAAATGTGAATGAAATGCAGTAGTGACAGCATTTGTTTATGAAATATTTCTCAATGTCATTTTTTTTTTTTTTTTTTGCATTGCAAAAAGATAATCATTTCTGTATCATGTTTACATACTCAACAACTACAGTTTGCAGTTTAGTGGACTTATATGATGGTGCTGGTAGTGATGTTGATTATGGTGGTGGCTTCATGTACTCTGTTTTCATCATAATAAAATATTGATAAAACATATTCTAGAGGGACTTTCTCAGAGAAAAAGGGTAAAAGATTCAGAGAGATAGAGATCTGTGTAAAATGAAGGTGTCTGAATATGTAAAATACAAAAGAGACGAAGAAGAATAGTGATTCCTAAATATGCAAGACTATTATGTTGGGTATAAATGCCCTCTGAATTGAACAGAATACATTCTAACTTTTCTACTTTGTATATGTAAACATAGTCTATACTTCCATTTTCTGTTCCTTTAACTTCAATTAACAGCTTTACATGTGTCTCAGTAAATGGTCTCGGCTTAATACCGGGTGTGGTTGGGCGTTTTGACTCGTCAAATGATTTCAGAGTACCCCATATTGGCTGGAATGCTTTGCAAATCAAAGAAGACTCTGAAATTTTGGATGATATTGGAAACCGCCATGTCTATTTTGTTCACTCTTACCGTGCTACGCCAGTACATCCTTTATCTTTTTGTTTAAAAAGGCTGCCTTCTTAATGTAGCTGTTGCATATTTAGCCATAAATACCATGAGTCATGTATTTAATAACTTGACCTTCTTTTTTTCCAGTCAGATGCCAACAAAGAGTGGGTATCATCTACCTGCAACTACGGTGTCGACTTTATAGCATCTGTTAGAAGAGGAAATGTGCATGCAGTTCAGTTCCACCCGGAAAAGAGTGGAGGCAAGATATCTTTTACTCTCATTCATCCTTCTCTTTTGTCTTTTTTGTTTTTCTGGTCTTCATGTGGTAGCTCAAATTGTACAGATTCTAATCTTGCTTCTGTTGGCATTGAGGATAATTACAAAAATCTTCCATATTTTCCTTTCAGGAGCAAGTTATTATGGAGTAAAGAAAGCCTTCTCACATGTTGTTTTACATAGGAGTTCTTTCTGAAATAATTTTAAAGGATTAAAATTCAAGGCTTTAACTCTCAAAAAAGAAAAGAAAATGAGTAAATGTTGTACTACATAAGAAATTAGTGTGATTTCCTAAGCATAAAAAACAATTTTGTTTTTATACATTCTTTCCAAGATCCAAGCCAGGGATAAAATGTCTTTCCAAGGTTTAGGTAGTGGGTTCTCTCTGATCTGATTTGCATTCTAACCATTTGGCATTATAGGATTACCAAATAAGTTTCATTGCAAATCAAATATCTTTATATAGATAAAAAAAATGACATCCATACCTGAAAATGAATGTTTCAGATGTCGGTCTTTCAGTATTGAGAAGATTCTTGTATACAAAGTCAGCCACAACGAAGGTAGCCTTCATACCTTTCATATGTATGCATCTCATATGTTTCTCAACTTCTCAGTTAAACTATTAATTAACATTCTGAAATGTTGATGTGAAGACAGGGGCCTACTGAGGGGAAAGCTTCAAAACTTGCAAAAAGGGTAATAGTAGTTGAACATGAAACCTTTTCTTCTTCTATTAAGTTTTCCCCTCCTTGTCTTTTTCTTTGTGTGCCCACATGCTTGCTGCTTAAATTTTTAGTTTTGTCTGTACGCCACTTATGGCCTGGCCCAACTAATGATATCACGGGGCCTAGAAGAATTTTTATCCCATTTTTCTTTTTGGGCTATGCCATTCTCTTGTATTTCGGTATTCTGAAAAAGGCTCCATGCTGAACTATATTAATTATGTATAGGTAATTGCTTGTCTTGATGTGAGGGCAAATGATAAAGGAGATCTTGTTGTAACCAAAGGGGACCAATATGATGTAAGGGAGCATACAAAAGAGAATGAGGTATTGTGATTGTTTTTAGTATCTGATTTATGGGTATAGACTTTGATTTATGGCAGTCATTTGGTATCAATGGTAAATAATCAAAGTTGAAGGGAAGCAATTTAATTGTTGCAGAAGCTTCCTCTACCTCCCTCTTAAAGCAGTTGTACTTTGGTATAATTTAATCACACTGTTATAAACTTTTGTAGGTAAGAAACCTTGGCAAGCCAGTTGAGCTTGCTGGACAGTATTACAAAGATGGAGCTGATGAGGTATGCTTTTGACAGAATTGAATGTTTGTGCTTTATCACTGAGCAACTATATTATAAATCAAGTGTCAAAAATGAACTGCAGGTTAGCTTTTTAAATATTACTGGTTTCAGAGACTTCCCTCTCGGCGATTTGCCAATGCTGCAGGTTTGTAAGATTGCAAATGACAGTAAATATCCAACGTTAATATTTTGATGTGACACTAGTACTTTTGTCTTTACCTCGAACGTTACATGTTGATTCCGTTCTTTGATCTTAATCTGCTTGCTGTTGTAGGTGTTGAGATTCACTTCAGAAAATGTTTTTGTACCGCTAACTGTTGGAGGTGGCATTAGAGATTTTACAGATGCAAATGGCAGGTATACTCTTTGGTGTTATTTGCATTACCAGTGTATTATGTCATGATTATATTCTTCAACTTCCATAAGAGCGGTTTTCTCAGAAATCCCTGATTCTATAGTTTTCAATAATTATTTAATTTGACTATTCACAATTTAGTGCAGTTTATAAATAAGACTTCCTTTTTCTTTCCTGAAGGCACTATACTAGTTTGGAAGTTGCTTCAGAATATTTCAGATCTGGGGCTGATAAGATTTCCATTGGAAGTGATGCAGTTTACGCTGCAGAAGAGTATTTAAGAACTGGAGTATGCTTCCCACTGTTTAATTCCTTAACAGATCCACGCACATATTCTTGCATGCCTATGCACGAGTTTGTGCATGTGTGTCCCTTTTGATAATTCTGGACTGCCTTTTATTTCAGGTAAAGACTGGAAAGAGTAGCTTAGAGCAGATATCTAGAATTTACGGAAATCAGGTACATCAAGTATTGTTATAGATGTATGCATGTCCATGAGCCTCGTGATCCATTTATATTCATTCTTTGGAGTTAATCTGCTTGAAGTCATAACAAATATGCCTTTTTTTTTTCTAAGCTTCATAACAAATATACTTGGCATACAAATGTCGCGGTTGAATCGATCCAATGTTTTTTTTTCTGCATTACTTTACATATGTTTATAAAGAATTCATGAAAGGGGAGAGAAATGTTAACATTATTGATTTGAACTTTGACAGTGGGGCAGCTGATAAGTTTCAGATATCAAATTATACATTTGATTGGGCCCAACTTGAAATAAGTTGTTTATTGTTGTTCATGCATATGTATCCTAAAATGTAAAATTGATTTTCAGTTTGGTTGTTTGTGGGTCAGTGAATTATTATTATTATTATTATTATTATTATTATTATTAAATAAGTGTTAAATCTAAAAATGGTCCCAGCTGTTTGTATGCTTATCAAAACACTTCTTGGGTTTTAGAAAGTGATAAAGTTGGTCCTTGGGCTTTCTGAGTTTAAAAGATTAGTCATTCCGTCCACTTGCCCGTCAAGCTCAATACAATATCATTTATTCTCAAAATGCATCAGTGGAGTTGCTTTTACAGCGAGTTAAATTAATTATTCACTTTTCAGGCAGTAGTTGTAAGTATTGATCCTCGTAGGGTGTACCTCAAGAATCCCAATGATGTCGAGTTCAAGGCTGTAAGGTTGACAAACCCAGGTAAAAGGGAATTAATTAATTTTTTTTTAAAAAAATTGTTTGCTTATTATTTGCTATGCATTATGGCATGCTTCGAAAATCCCTTTAAGGATTGTACATCCTATTGCTAGGTTCTTATTGGATCCCTCTCTGACTTGGTGTCTGTATAAATTATAGCAAGTTTTCCTCTGAAGCTATTAATGTAATGTTATCAGCCTCCTTTATGAAATATGAGAGGTTAATATGGTCTGTTTTCACCAGTGAAGAAGAAATTTTGATATTTTAACCCCTTCTCCCCACCCCAGCTTGCATTGGGATTATTAGTTGCCATTTCTGGTGGAAGCTATTTACCTTTTTTTGAGAGAGGGCTGGGCAGGTCCAAATGGAGAAGAAATCCCCATTTCCCTCTCAGAGTTAGATAAGATTGTTTATGACCATATTTCTTACGTTGTTTCAGGTCCAAATGGAGAAGACTATGCCTGGTATCAGTGTACGGTAAGCCCTCTTTGCTTTCTTCATAAGCCTTGTTGATGAGATATTTTAAGTCTGAAAAATATTTAGAGAAACTACCTGTCTGGCATAAATTTGCTTCATTCCAATTGTTCTCTATCACATCTGGAAATTGACTAGTCCTATCTGGAAAGGTTGGAATGAACCTTTTTTTTTAAAGATAAAGGAACCTGGAATGCCCCGTTCCATTAGCAGAGGGGAAGTCTCTATTTTATAAGGAATAGTCTGGCATTAGGTGAAAGCTCCAAAGATTTGACAAGGGTTGTAGTATTACTATTGGCTATTGATCTAACATCATACAAGTATAGATTCAACTTCCAAGGAATAGAGGATGGGGCTCTATGAGAAACTTATGTCATCTTTTTCTTTGCAGACTCTAGGTCTTTCATTTTGCAGATGCAACATGTATCATAAGTCCATATCTAAGCTTAGTTATTTGGTCAAATAACCAATTCTTAGGATAAAGAGGAAATAACTTGTCTTTTCTGGAAGATTATAGACTTAATATAATCTTTTGACTATACTGCTGGTGTAGTAAGGTTGTAGTTTGGCCATGATAATGGCACCTGACTGCCATAACACCCGCATCACTACCTTGTCTTCATTGGTAGATGGTAGAGTAGTGGTGGGATTATAAGTTGGGAATACTGCATGTTAATATTATTATACGTAGTAATTATAGATTTTTGCTTGACTGCTTCCTTAAGAAGATTTTTTTTTTTTTTTTTTGGTTTTAGTAAACTACTTTCTGTTGTTGTCACTAAGGTTAATGGTGGGAGAGAAGGTCGACCAATTGGAGCTTTTGAGCTTGCAAAAGCAGTTGAAGAGCTGGGAGCTGGAGAAATACTACTAAACTGCATTGATTGTGATGGTGAATCTAACTTCTGTACTTTTTAGAAAATCCCCTCGTACATTTTCATTTTGTGCATCAAAACATTATTTGAAGTGTTTCTTGAAAATGGTAACATAACTCATTTAGTGATATTTACAATATGTACTTTGTTATGCCAATTCAAATGTTTACGAATTGGATTGTAGCATTGCATAGATTTTGTTTGGAGGTTTGAGAAATCATTTTTTTTGTTCAATCTTCAAGATTTTAACCTTCAAAAAGTAATTTAAAGATGATTCTTCCTCTAATGTTCCTGATCCTTTCTTCCAAAATTTGAATGGTTCTCTTTCTGGGACCCCTTCCTTTAAATAAATTTCTCTAGATGGTTGTTGAAATCTTAGGAACCATTTGATGATGTTCCAGAAGGCAGTTCCAATCTTAACATTCATAAATTATACTTGGTTCATTCTTAAATTAGTTTTATTGTTTCATGCTTAATTTTTCTCCTTTTCAGGTCAAGGGAAAGGATTTGATATCGATCTAGTAAAGTTGATCTCAGATGCTGTGAGCATCCCTGTAATTGCAAGTAGTGGTGCTGGTGCTGTTAAGCACTTCTCAGATGTGTTCACGGAAACAAATGCATCTGCTGCCCTTGCTGCTGGCATCTTCCACAGGAAGGAGGTACGACTATAGAAGTATTTTTATGACTTCATTAAAATATCCCAAGTGCTGATTTAGATTATTATAATATTGTCTTCATTCTTCCCTTTTATTTTAGGGAGGCTGTTTAATATATTTCTCTTTCGTCTTTTTGACCTTTTTAGTGGGGTTCATCTACTCATCTCCTTGTTCAATTTCTCTGCCTTAAAATAAAGGACAGTTTTCTTCCAACCCAATTTATAAAATTATCATGGGTCCTTTAAGCATGTGAGAAAAACTGTCCTATATTAAAAGCCTGCAACCGGCCTAACTTGTATATCCTTGTTGTGACTAATGGTTCATACAGTGTGTTATGTATGTTAATTTCTTGATTTATGCTTGTTGCAGGTGTCTATTCAGTCTGTGAAAGAGCATTTATTTAAGGAAGGCATAGAAGTCAGAATCTAATCCAATCCTTGAGAAGTTTTGAGATTACTCTTTAGAGGCCTTTGATTCTTCCACCAAAGGCAGAATTAGATGGGACCTTGTCGCTTTAACTGGGCATATGTTGTATATTTAACTGTTTGATTCATATCAAGATTTTTTATTTTTTTTATTTTTTTATTTTTCCTTTTCTTTTGTACTACCAAAAACTTAGACCTTTCCCACCTATTTCTACACTAGTTTTAAAATTCTTGCTCCTGTAATCGTCGGTATGATTCAGAAATATGAGTTTTCAAATGAAAGGTGGTCCATCTGTTCTCATATCAAAATCCTGTACAATAAGGGCGGTCAATAATTTTGGGCGACTAGTGAAGAAGGAATCATAAGCAGAAGCCAAAAAAACGCATAATTTTGGGGGAGGGGACTACTCCAGTACTCTCAACTCCTCGGGGGTTCAAAAGAATAATAACTTGGGTGATCAGCTTCCTCTTATGTAGGACCTCTTTAAAACCAATGGCAGCATGCCATGTCATGAAGCACCGATGCAGGTTCTTGATTATATAGTCAATCGGGCATCCGTGGACGGAAGCACGACTATGTTTCCTTGCATCATTTCGAATCTCCCTCCCCCTTCTTGTGAGGACATGTTAAAAAAAAAAAAGCTCTAACTTGGTCTATTGAAGGTTGGTGAAATGTTCATCTATTGGTTGATATATGGTCAATCGGGCCAAAAAGGGGGAAGAAAGTGGCCAAAAAAACACCCCCTCACTCCATTTCTTATTAAGGTAGGACATCTCCACCTCGTTTTCACAATATTCTGATTGAAAGAAAGAGTGTTATGATCTTGGTGGGGCTTAATTTGGGGTATGGGATAGATTGGATTATTCAATATGAAATAGGCTTAAGGGCCTAATTTTTTGCGTTCTATTGGCTATTGAACTTTTGGTACTTAACAATTAACATTTAGTATCAGAACAGACACCACATTACGAGGTCGAATCTCAGAAAGGTAACCTACAAAGAGACTACTTAATGTCTGAATGAAGTTGTTTATTAGATTCAGAGTGAAAACTATTATAAAGTGACTTATACCTAATGCCTGAATGAAGTCGTCTATTAGATTCAGAGTGAAAATAAAGTGACTTAAAAAAAAAAAAAAAAAAAAAAAAACCAACAACACGATTTCATAGAGTGAATAAAAGGGTGGTTGATTGTTATGGAATCTTGATGGGGCCTAATTTAAGATATGGTTGCTAAATTGAGCATAAGATAAGTTTAAGGCGTCTAACTTTTCCGTTTGGTTTTATTAGCGCGTGTTCTGCAACTTTATTCTATACATCCTGAGAGAAAGAGAAGAGAGAGAGAGAGAAAGAGAGAGTTGATTATAAGTATGGCATCTTCTGCTACGTAGGGCATGAAGGTTATGCCTTTTGAGTTAATTAGTCTAAAACATGACATGGGTTGGTGGACCTGGTGGTTTATTGGCATTTACTTGTTTTCTGAGACACCCCCACATGACTGCGGGTGATGATGCAGATTCCAACCTACTATATACGTATTATAAGCATGCAATTGGGAGTACTGTATGGAGATACTCGATCGGACCACTACGTTATACGATTGCTACAAGCTACAACGTGCAAACAAAGCAACCTCCATGCTAAATAAAACCAACAAAACATAAACTACAATTCGATCCACACAAACTGCTTGAACTCAGACATCAAAAATACTGGAAGTAATACTCCAAACAGTATCCAATCTTTCTGTTCACAACACCATCCTCAACATTCTTACAAGAAACCAGTCTTCCTGACCCGTACATCAGCTAGAATGAGCTGAAAAAAAAAATGTATCTTGGATTTCTATTCAGCAAAATTATTGCTAAAAGATATATACAATTTAGCACAAAATTAAGTCAACCCTTGATCAAAAATCAGAAGAGCTTGCTTGCATACTCTTCTTTGTCCTGCCTGATTCCTGCAGAAGGCAAAGATGAACTTCTTGCAAGGCCTCTGAGCTCTGACAAGCTCCTTCCAAGCTGAAGAGCAACTTTAAGCTCAAACAACTCTCCATTTTCCCTCTTATCAGCCTCTCTTTCCGTCAAAGTTGACGTTATATTCTCTTCCATTAGCCTGAAAAATCCTGCTGAGCCCCTATACATCTCAAACACCATCCCAACTTGCCCACCATGCTGCATAGTGTTGACCACAGTGGCCAAAGCTCCAAACATCACACCCAAAAACGCAGCCCATGAGCCACCAAAAGGCAATCCCACAAAGGCTGAACCCACGGCAGCCAAACCAGTAAATAAAGGCCCACATACTGCAAGAATTTTGTTAACTTTCAGTACTACTTTGCTCAGCCTCACATACTCTGCTGCATCTTTTCTCTTCAAAACCCCAACAACCTCCTTCATTTCCTCCTCAAGATTTTCATTCCACCCATTTGATCTCTCTACCCTCCCACCAGCCTTATTTTCTTGCTGAGACTTCAAATTATGCGGCCACCACACAGCAGGCTCCACATTTGCTGGAAATTTATCCAGCATTGTGCCAAGCAAGGGAAGAGGGTAAGCCTTATCTAATGCTAAGACTTTCTCCGTCACATCCTCCACATCACTAGCTGTCGGGTTTCGAACAGCCACAGTGATTTTGATATCCTCGTGAAGTTGCTTAAATAGCCTTGCAGCATTTCTCTGTTCTTCTGCAAGCTGAGATGGCTGGATTTTATTCATCACCAGCAAAATTCCAGTGGATGCCATGTAGAGAAGACTAGCAGAGAGCTTCAGAGCCAAAACTGGAGCTCCAATTACTCCACTGAGAGCCGCAAGCCCAGCCATTGTTGCTGCTGTGAATGTCATTCCGTTAACAGAATTCAGCAGAAGACGGTTCCAGTTATCTCTCTGAGCTCCAATATTCTTGTGCATTTCTGCTCTATCTGCTACAATTTCCATTATTGTATATAGCTCTTGCAATATTGTCTTGGACCTGGAAACGCCGTCGTTTCCTTTATTACTATTATCAATAGTATTAGGCTTCATTTCTATGTGGGTTGAAATTGGTACAATGGCTTGTAACCCATTGGAGAGCTTAGGAAGAGAAAGATAATTATCAGATGATTGGTGGTGTTTATGGGAATTTAGCGTGGCTTTGATTTTTCTAAAAGAAGTTGAAAAAGAACAAAAGGAAGCAGCTTGAAGAGTAGCCATGAAAAACAATTAGCCTTCCTGTTCTATTGGTGTGGTTTGGAATTTGAAGGCCTTGTAGGGAAAATGAGTGAATTTCAGCTCAGATATATAGAGGAGAAGACAGGGGAATGTATGAAATATTCGAGTCGTCGGTCTTCTCCAACCTTTTTGAATGGATTCATGGGTTGGACTCCCTCATCTTTGTCTACTTTTTAACCATTTTACTTTTGACTTTCAAAGCTTATGATTTTGTCAACTTTCGCTCACTCCCAAGTCCCAAGTCCCAACTACCAACTCCCTATAAAGTGTTCTTTTCACGCGATATACGTACGTAATATATATATATATATATATATATATATATATATATATATATTTTGTGATTTTTGAATTTGCTTTCATACAACAAATGCATGTAAAATAATATTTGCCTGCTTATAGGAATTGGGAAAGGAATAGTATAAAGGCTGATCCTCAACAACCTCTTTGCCTGTTTCAGCGTTTCTGATCAGGACAGGACGACCATTAGTCAACATACGAGGGCTACAATCACGTGCGTACTTTGTCGTCTATATACACTACTACATTGCCCTGTCTGTCCGATCATCATCGTACGGCCATTAATTACCCTAGCAGTAGCACTCATGCACATCTATGCTACGTATTACGTAAAGTGCACTTTTATCACGTGTTCTTAAGGTATTCAAATAGTATAGTGAGTATAAAAAGTGTTGATTACACTTGCATTTATATTAAAATTAAAAAAAATTACGGGCTTTATTTTACTAGCTAGACAAGGATCCTTAACACATTTAATGCATATATAGATGTAACTTTCAAAACATAACCCGAAGAGAAATGATATATATATATATATATATATATTTTACCAATACTATCTTATTATATTATGTTGACGTTATATTGTATATTCATTATTAAATTAATTTTAATTAAGAAAATAATAATTATAGATTGATAATATCACCTCAACATAGTAGAATCATGATGAGATATTGGAATTATGTTATTTAGACTTTTTCCAACCTAAAAACTATTTTTCCTATTATCAACAAATTACATGATTAATTTTGAAAAATGGAAAGATAGAGAAAAATGAGAGAAGTACCGGAATAAATGCTCTAATATTTCTCTTCGATCTCTTAAACACAAAACCACGGGCTATCATGGCTTTGAATAATTTCGTAAGGGTGGTTTTAGTTTATCATATTTTATCGATACTTTCTAGAAATACACGCACATAATAATAATACACGTACAATATCATGTCAAGTCAATATAAATATCACCACGCTGAATATATATTGTAAAAAATGAAAGTTAAGGCTCGAGTGTAACAAACTCAAGTAAAACGTGGGATATATTTGTCCTATATATCATTTAAAAAGGGCTAGTTAAATTATAATTGAAGTTTTTTAGAGTCACTTGTAAAATTTAATCTAATATACATAGTAAGATTTAAGATTGCGTTAAAAACTTTTAAAAAAATGATTTTAGTACTTAAAAAACCATTTCAGGCAAAAAAAAAAAAAAAAAAAAAATTGGTTTGATATTAAAAATAAAAAAATAAAACTTTTTGCTTAAAAAAAAAAAAAAAAAAAACCCAAAACTGCATTGTAAAAGAGAAGCAAAATGAGGTTTTTTTCTTTTCTTTTCTTTCTACAAAGTTATTTGGGGCCTTTTTTTTAGAGACAAAAGTTATATTTTTCAACGCAATCCTAAACCGACTTTTATAATCTCAGTCACTCAATGTGAGTAATCCACTCAATCAATGTGGAACTAACTTTCCCAAATGTTACATCAAGGATCTTTTCAATTTCACTTTTTCTCTCAAAAATTTTCCACCATTTTATTTTTAACACTATCTACAACTATATATATATATAGCCAAAGAAAGTTTTCCAAGAAAAACAAATAGAGGATAATTTTTTGTTAAATGCATGGAAGCTATCTTATATATATATATAGCGACCAAAAGAAATGGAGAATGACAGAAGCAACTGCTGAGAAAAGGAATAAGAAAAGCAATATTGGTAACGTACGTTAAAGTAGTAGTTGCCAAATGACAAACTTTCTTTTCACAAAAGCATGCCAAGCAAGAACAAACAATGGCCAGTATTTTCTGCGGAACCTTTCACGTGGGTTGTCATGTTAATTGCCTAACGCGCTTTATATTTCACAGACCACCACATACAGTCCACGCCGTGTGTTTCTTTTTTTGTTAAAACAAAATATTTCTAAATCTCTTGGTTTTTTTATTTTTTTTTTATTTTTTTAGACCTTAGCTAGTTTTTAATTTGATCAATTTAATACAAGAGTTTACGAAGATTTCTAGTTTAAGGAAAATATTTCAGAACCCGTGTTTGTGCATGTGTGTGTGTGTGTGTTTTTTTTTTTTTTTTTTCTTTTCAAATTTGATATTTTAGATCTCAGTTTTAATTTGGCTAATTTAATACTTGAATTTATGAAAATTTTAAATTAAAGATCTCTAGCTATTATGCTATTCTCATTAAACAAATTTAGATAAATAATAGAAATCATTGTTCATCCCATCTTAGGGGATAGGTGTACCTACCATTGAATTTTTGAAATCCACATGTGGGTCCAATGGTGTATTTACAAAAGAAATTGTTGAAAGAATGATATTTAATATGTCTCAAAAATTTAAACTTTATTTATTTATTTAAAAAAAAAAAAAAAATCAAACGGAGTGGCTGCAGCCCATTGGGGTGGCCACCTCTTTTGTTTTTTTAATGAGAATGGTATAATAGTATTTTTCAAGTCTTTATTGTTTTTCTAAGCCATACATGGAAGAAGGGGAGGGGAGGGTATTTTTGTCATTCATGAAAAGAAAATAGCTAAAGATCTTAAATTTAAAATCTTCATAAACTCAATATTAAATTGGTCAAATTAAAAACCAAGGTCAAAAACACAAATTCAAAAAGCAAAGTCAAATTCTGAAATATTTTCCTTTTTTTTTTTACGGGATGCTACCCCGGAGGACTAGCAGGTTTTGACATGAATCCAACACGAAATTGGTGGGTTAGTGTTGAGAAGTCTTACCTATTTAATTAAATAAATTTGATTAAAATCGATCTATATAGATATAGTTTTATATTGGTGTATCGATACAACTTAAACTCAAGATGCAATATTTAGGGTTGTTAATTTTTGAAATGACCTACAAACTTGACAATAACTCAATACGAAATTAGCGAATCAAAATTAAGAGATCTAACCCATTTAATTGATTAGGTCAAATTAGAATTGAATTATATAGTCTTATACCCATACATCAGACCCAACACAACACAAATTGCCACACTATTAGGGTTAAGTGTTGTTTTGTAATTCAATAAATTTAATTTTCCTTTTTTGTGTTTGGAGTCTTGGAGTGTACCTCACCGTGTTTTGACGTTGAATGAAAAGGTTTCTCGACTATGGACTCTGAAGATCTTGTTCCTTCTCTGCAATTACACTCGGCTGGTAATTCCATATCGCTTGTATTTCTTCGTAAGGTCTATGGCTCTTGTGAAGCGCGTTATTACCCTATAATCAAGCATAAGCATATACGCAATTCACAAACTGACACTTCTATCACGTAAAACATAATTCATAAGACCACACCAAAGAAAACGTGCTTCAGGACGGCTATAGCTGTTTCTTGTTTACCTTGGAATGGGATCTTCACAATTTCACTTGAAATGGATAATTTATTCCACAACCAAAATTTTATTTTGTTACAATTAACAGTTTCCATAATACCATGTCATTTAAATATAGTATCGTTGACAATATATACACCATCAAATTTGTAAAATCTAATATAAACCATAAAATGATCATCTTCCTTTCACTTGAAATAGAGAGGATCTAATCTCCATATAATGTGAGACATCACCAGCCCGGGAAATTTTTGTTTGGAAGTTATTGATGTGATATAAAGTAGATAGAAATTCTGAATTTTTTTGTATAAAAAAATGAAAAAAAAAATAATAATAATAATAATTTGTTTTGTAGTAAATTTATTTCAATAGCAATAAAAGGTAATACAAAGTTATTGATGTGATATGAAAAGTATCAATGTTCAGGAGTTGAAAAAAATTGAAAGTTTGGTAAGCCCATTGCCAAACGACCCCACATCTCCAATAACTCTTTATCACCCTGTACTTCACAAAGAATCAGGCTCCTGAAAAGTATCAGCTTCTAACATTAATGTAAGGGCACAAAAACGAACTCTGGTACCTGTCTTCTCTTACAAATCCAGCGAAAGGTGCCAATGATTTATTACGAGACTACTAACCCCACATCTATAATAAAACCTAAATAAAATCAAGATTATATTCTCACCACTCTGAATTGGAGACAACATTGAAATACTGCAAGCAAAAGGAGGCTACCAAAAATACACAAAAACCATCAGGCAAAACTGACATTTGATGATGGATCATGGATCTAAATGTCATAAAAATCAAACATTCCTCTGAAGATAACTTCACCACCAGATCATGTAAGTTGAAGAGCACTGATAAGTTTCATACAGTTATTTGAAGGATGATTCTTTAATATATGATTCATATTAGTTTCATACAAGTATTTGACCAGAATTTAGCATCCCTGTTCGACATAAATAGAATAGAAAATGCTTCTCATTTCAAAATCAATCATATCAAGCCGCATATATAGAACCCCACTAAAGGGGTTAAACTAACTAATGAAACACCAAAACTCTAGAATTGCAAGACATTTATTTTTGGTTCAATGCACTCAAAAAGTATATCGTATTCTAGGTATACCAGAAAACCACAATCATATACCAGCTGCTGTATAGTCCTCATATGTCCAGGAGAAGCCTACGAGGGTCCTCTACAACATCTTTGATGCGTCGCAAAAAGAAAACTGCCTCTCTTCCATCAATCAACCTATGATCATAGGTTAGAGCTATGTACATCATTGGCCTTGGGACTATGTCGCCTCCAACAACCATGGGACGGGTCACTATCGAGTGCATACCCAATATCGCTGACTGCAAGGAAAAGTTCATTAGCGTGAAATTCTCTTTCTGAGCACATGAAAAAGTAGATGTCGAGAAGGAAAGGAAATATATGAAGACAAAACTTGCACTCATTAAATGAACAAACCCGCATCAACAGCCAAAGAGTGGCTTGACAACATAACATGTAATCAGAAAGATAAAGGAGCAAATGCTAATCGTAGACATATTAAAAAAGAACCAAATTTCAAGTAATTGTGCACAGAAACCTGAGGCGGATTGATGATGGGGGTACTCAAAAGGCTTCCATAAACACCACCATTAGATATTGTAAATGATCCTCCAGCCATCTCATCAATGGATAAAGATCCATCAATTGCCTTCTTTGCTAGCGTATTGATCTCTTTCTCAATCTCAGCAAAATTCATTTTTTCAGCATTGCGGATAACTGGCACAACAAGGCCCTGGAGTGGAAATATATTGAAGAAACTTAATAGCAATTAACATATATAAAAGATTTATGATGTGTACTCCTACTTAGCAAGAAGCTCCTTTATATATATATATATATATATATACCATGTTGCGAGAAAAGTTTATTTTTCCAATTTCTGAGGTATCAACCCTGTGTCCTAAAATAGTAGGTCCAACAGATAAGACAACTAGACAATCCACACCCAACATGCATACAGGAGGAGTTCAATAACATAGCTTACAATTTCACCTCAAAGTACAGCTATATACAAAAAGATCCCAAAATGGCACTAAAATCATCTTTTTTTTTTCTTCCTATAAGGAAGATAACTTATTAAAGGATAAAAGAAAATCATAGAATCAATGTCACTACATTATATATTCAATGGCCTAGATAAACAGGGGAATGTCAACAAACCTTAGGTGTACCAACGGCTACACTAATATCTATATAATCTCTATAGATGATATCATCCCCATCAATGACCGCATTTACAATAGGCTGATTTTGGAGTCCACTGACCGCAGCCTGAAATACGAGATGAAGGGAAGAAAAAAAAAATTAAGTACGTTTTTTGGTAAGTAGATGATATTTAAGCACACACATACAAGCACGTGATGTTTACAGGTTAGTCTAAGTTCCACAATAGCAATTAAACATGTATTCCAGATGGCATACTTTCACAAATCCCGACATAAGTCCCAACTTGACTCCATGCTTTTCGACAAAAGCATCCTTGTAATCAGAACGGAGCTTCATCAAATTTGTCCTACAATAAGCAGCAATCAGTTAGATGAAAGTGTAGCACAGAAGTGGAGGAAGTCTGCAAAAATAAATGTAATCTGTTCATATTTTTATTGGGGAAATATCAAATTTGTTCCTAGGTTTTCAATTTCAACAATGAAGCCTTTAGGTTTTACTTTAGTTTCAAATATGTCTCTTTGGCAACCTACCAATAAATTGATGACATGTGGCTCGCATATGATAAGTCATGCATCAATTGTATGTTCCACATGGAAAATCTACATTAAATTACAAATTTACCCTAAATACAAAATTAAACATAAAACTAATTTTTTTTTTTTTAAAAAAAAAAAGGTGGCGACTGTAAAGGGAGGATCTCAAAGTCGTGGGCAAGGACAATGATGGTGTAGGCAGGCTTGGGCAGGTCCCAGATGCAAAGAGTGCAATCGCTAGAGGCAGGGGCAAAGACATTGGCCTGGCAGGGGTTCCAAACAGTAGAGTAGACACAGTAGGCATGCTAGTTGAAGGTGCCGACAGGGTTGACGTGCGGTCGAGGGTCCAATGCTTGACAGAGTTGTACCAGGAGGTGGAGAGGAAGGAGACGTGGCAGACAGGGTTGTATTCAGAATATGATAATGAATGCAAAAATTAAAATATAAAAAAATAACCAGGTTTGATAAAAATTATCAAAAAGTCATCACTTTATCATGTAGAACTTTGATATAATAAGAATTTTAACAAAGGCAGGGGAAGTGGAGGAAGAAGACGTGTATAGAAATAGATGTATCTGTGTCTGTCAGTATGTGTGCATGGCTGAGTGTGAGATTTGAAAGAGAACGTTGTTCTAGGGGGATGATACCCATTGGTGCTCAATTCAAAGGATTGCTGCAACATTCAAGGAAACCTAATTGTATTAGTTAAGAATAAAAACAATTCCACGCAAATGGAAATTGTCTGTGTGCATGCACAAACGTGTATGTGACTACAAGATGGAAAACCAATCAAAAGATTAATCAATGTGCAATAAAAACAATAATGTAAGATAGTTTTGAAAAAGAGATCAATATAAGAAACCAAATTCTAAAAGGTTGGAATTAAGGCTTCACTGAATTAAGCCTACATTGTCCCTTGTTTGTATAAAAGCAAATAGATGGGAAAAGATCCAATCACAATCAGTTCAATTACAGGTTGAGCGTAGTGGGACCAACTCAATGAATAGCCCTACTAAGCTACTCCCAGCAAAGCCTAAAATCAGGGACACTGACATATGCTTTCAGAAAACATTACAATTGGATTGTACTTACATATCAACCTCATTGAATGTTGTTAACATTGCAAATGTGTTTTGAGAATCTTTCAATCGTGTAGCAACCCGTTTCCGGAGTCTTGTCATAGGAACCTGCAATTATGTGAGTTCTATACAATTTCAGGAAGACCACGAAAATTAATTTATGAAGATGCCAAGTACTAAAGACAATTAGAAAGCATTACAAGAACACTATAGTGGTATACTCAAACAAGAAAAGACAAAATTAATATGCTAAGTATTAAAGACAATTAGAAAGCATTACAGGAACACTATTGTGGCATAATAAAACAAGAAAAAGACTTACTCGTCTTTCCCTTTCTTTAGGGGGAAGCTGAGGCTCTGTAGCCGAGCGTTTGGGAGGTTGTGGAGAGGGTGCTTTACGCTTCTCAGTAATAGGAGCAGTTTCCACTTTAGGCTTTTGCTTCTCCTCAATCTTCTCAGCAGTAGGAGATGGCGGAGAAGCTGCTTTCTCTGATGCCTCCTCAGATGGAGCAACGTGAGCTACACCTTCAGCAGACTTTGAAATCACAGCAATCTTGGTACCTGGTTCCACAGTATCTCCTTCCTTGGCTACAAACTGCCAACATTAAAAATTAGATGCAGCAGCCAACACAAACATCCAAATCCTATCTGTTTCTGAGAGAGCAAAGACATAAGAGCCAATATATAACCTTTTGGATCACACCCGCTTCAGGACTAGCAACATCAATTGTCACCTGATGGAAAATTAACAATACAAGCATTAAA
>NC_081543.1:37258847-37400660 GCF_901000735.1 Corylus avellana | reverse complement strand
TCATCTATTGGTTGATATATGGTCAATCGGGCCAAAAAGGGGGAAGAAAGTGGCCAAAAAAACACCCCCTCACTCCATTTCTTATTAAGGTAGGACATCTCCACCTCGTTTTCACAATATTCTGATTGAAAGAAAGAGTGTTATGATCTTGGTGGGGCTTAATTTGGGGTATGGGATAGATTGGATTATTCAATATGAAATAGGCTTAAGGGCCTAATTTTTTGCGTTCTATTGGCTATTGAACTTTTGGTACTTAACAATTAACATTTAGTATCAGAACAGACACCACATTACGAGGTCGAATCTCAGAAAGGTAACCTACAAAGAGACTACTTAATGTCTGAATGAAGTTGTTTATTAGATTCAGAGTGAAAACTATTATAAAGTGACTTATACCTAATGCCTGAATGAAGTCGTCTATTAGATTCAGAGTGAAAATAAAGTGACTTAAAAAAAAAAAAAAAAAAAAAAAAACCAACAACACGATTTCATAGAGTGAATAAAAGGGTGGTTGATTGTTATGGAATCTTGATGGGGCCTAATTTAAGATATGGTTGCTAAATTGAGCATAAGATAAGTTTAAGGCGTCTAACTTTTCCGTTTGGTTTTATTAGCGCGTGTTCTGCAACTTTATTCTATACATCCTGAGAGAAAGAGAAGAGAGAGAGAGAGAAAGAGAGAGTTGATTATAAGTATGGCATCTTCTGCTACGTAGGGCATGAAGGTTATGCCTTTTGAGTTAATTAGTCTAAAACATGACATGGGTTGGTGGACCTGGTGGTTTATTGGCATTTACTTGTTTTCTGAGACACCCCCACATGACTGCGGGTGATGATGCAGATTCCAACCTACTATATACGTATTATAAGCATGCAATTGGGAGTACTGTATGGAGATACTCGATCGGACCACTACGTTATACGATTGCTACAAGCTACAACGTGCAAACAAAGCAACCTCCATGCTAAATAAAACCAACAAAACATAAACTACAATTCGATCCACACAAACTGCTTGAACTCAGACATCAAAAATACTGGAAGTAATACTCCAAACAGTATCCAATCTTTCTGTTCACAACACCATCCTCAACATTCTTACAAGAAACCAGTCTTCCTGACCCGTACATCAGCTAGAATGAGCTGAAAAAAAAAATGTATCTTGGATTTCTATTCAGCAAAATTATTGCTAAAAGATATATACAATTTAGCACAAAATTAAGTCAACCCTTGATCAAAAATCAGAAGAGCTTGCTTGCATACTCTTCTTTGTCCTGCCTGATTCCTGCAGAAGGCAAAGATGAACTTCTTGCAAGGCCTCTGAGCTCTGACAAGCTCCTTCCAAGCTGAAGAGCAACTTTAAGCTCAAACAACTCTCCATTTTCCCTCTTATCGGCCTCTCTTTCCGTCAAAGTTGATGTTATATTCTCTTCCATAAGCCTGAAAAATCCTGCTGAGCCCCTATACATCTCAAACACCATCCCAACTTGCCCACCATGCTGCATAGTGTTGACCACAGTGGCCAAAGCTCCAAACATCACACCCAAAAACGCAGCCCATGAGCCACCAAAAGGCAATCCCACAAAGGCTGATCCCACGGCAGCCAAACCAGTAAATAAAGGCCCACATACTGCAAGAATTTTGTTAACTTTCAGTACTACTTTGCTCAGCCTCACATACTCTGCTGCATCTTTTCTCTTCAAAACCCCAACAACCTCCTTCATTTCCTCCTCAAGATTTTCATTCCACCCATTTGATCTCTCTACCCTCCCACCAGCCTTATTTTCTTGCTGAGACTTCAAATTATGCGGCCACCACACAGCAGGCTCCACATTTGCTGGAAATTTATCCAGCATTGTGCCAAGCAAGGGAAGAGGGTAAGCCTTATCTAATGCTAAGACTTTCTCCGTCACATCCTCCACATCACTAGCTGTCGGGTTTCGAACAGCCACAGTGATTTTGATATCCTCGTGAAGTTGCTTAAATAGCCTTGCAGCATTTCTCTGTTCTTCTGCAAGCTGAGATGGCTGGATTTTATTCATCACCAGCAAAATTCCAGTGGATGCCATGTAGAGAAGACTAGCAGAGAGCTTCAGAGCCAAAACTGGAGCTCCAATTACTCCACTGAGAGCCGCAAGCCCAGCCATTGTTGCTGCTGTGAATGTCATTCCGTTAACAGAATTCAGCAGAAGACGGTTCCAGTTATCTCTCTGAGCTCCAATATTCTTGTGCATTTCTGCTCTATCTGCTACAATTTCCATTATTGTATATAGCTCTTGCAATATTGTCTTGGACCTGGAAACGCCGTCGTTTCCTTTATTACTATTATCAATAGTATTAGGCTTCATTTCTATGTGGCTTGAAATTGGTACAATGGCTTGTAACCCATTGGAGAGCTTAGGAAGAGAAAGATAATTATCAGATGATTGGTGGTGTTTTGGGGAATTTAGCGTGGCTTTGATTTTTCCAAAAGAAGTTGAAAAAGAACAAAAGGAAGCAGCTTGAAGAGTAGCCATGAAAATTAATTAGCCTTCCTGTTCTATTGGTGTGGTCTGGAATTTGAAGGCCTTGTAGGGAAAATGAGTGAATTTCAGCTCAGATATATAGAGGAGAAGACGGGAATGTATGAAATATTCGAGTCGTCGGTCTTCTCCAACCTTTTTGAATGGATTCATGGGTTGGACTCCCTCATCTTTGTCTACTTTTTAACCATTTTACTTTTGACTTTCAAAGCTTATGATTTTGTCAACTTTCGCTCACTCCCAAGTCCCAACTACCAACTCCCTATAAAGTGTTCTTTTCACGCGATATACGTACGTAATATATATATATATATATATATATATATATTGTGATTTTTGAATTTGCTTTCATACAACAAATGCATGTAAAATAATATTTGCCTGCTTATAGGAATTGGGAAAGGAATAGTATAAGGCTGATCCTCAACAACCTCTTTGCCTGTTTCAGCGTTTCTGATCAGGACAGGACGACCATTAGTCAACATACGAGGGCTACAATCACGTGCGTACTTTGTCGTCTATATACACTACTACATTGCCCTGTCTGTCCGATCATCATCGTACGGCCATTAATTACCCTAGCAGTAGCACTCATGCACATCTATGCTACGTATTACGTAAAGTGCACTTTTATCACGTGTTCTTAAGGTATTCAAATAGTATAGTGAGTATAAAAAGTGTTGATTACACTTGCATTTATATTAAAATTAAAAAAAATTACGGGCTTTATTTTACTAGCTAGACAAGGATCCTTAACACATTTAATGCATATATAGATGTAACTTTCAAAACATAACCCGAAGAGAAATGATATATATATATATATATATATATTTTACCAATACTATCTTATTATATTATGTTGACGTTATATTGTATATTCATTATTAAATTAATTTTAATTAAGAAAATAATAATTATAGATTGATAATATCACCTCAACATAGTAGAATCATGATGAGATATTGGAATTATGTTATTTAGACTTTTTCCAACCTAAAAACTATTTTTCCTATTATCAACAAATTACATGATTAATTTTGAAAAATGGAAAGATAGAGAAAAATGAGAGAAGTACCGGAATAAATGCTCTAATATTTCTCTTCGATCTCTTAAACACAAAACCACGGGCTATCATGGCTTTGAATAATTTCGTAAGGGTGGTTTTAGTTTATCATATTTTATCGATACTTTCTAGAAATACACGCACATAATAATAATACACGTACAATATCATGTCAAGTCAATATAAATATCACCACGCTGAATATATATTGTAAAAAATGAAAGTTAAGGCTCGAGTGTAACAAACTCAAGTAAAACGTGGGATGTATTTGTACTATATATCATTTAAAAAGGGCTAGTTAAATTATAATTGAAGTTTTCTAGAGTCACTTGTAAAATTTAATCTAATATACATAGTAAGATTTAAGATTGCGTTAAAAACTTTAAAAAAAAAAATGATTTTAGTACTTAAAAAACCATTTCAGGCAAAAAAAAAAAAATTTGGTTTGATATTAAAAATAAAAAAATAAAAAAAAATAAAACTTTTTGCTTAAAAAAAAAAAAAAAAAAACCCAAAACTGCATTGTAAAAGAGAAGCAAAATGAGGTTTTTTTCTTTTCTTTTCTTTCTACAAAGTTATTTGGGGCCTTTTTTTTAGAGACAAAAGTTATATTTTTCAACGCAATCCTAAACCGACTTTTATAATCTCAGTCACTCAATGTGAGTAATCCACTCAATCAATGTGGAACTAACTTTCCCAAATGTTACATCAAGGATCTTTTCAATTTCACTTTTTCTCTCAAAAATTTTCCACCATTTTATTTTTAACACTATCTACAACTATATATATATATAGCCAAAGAAAGTTTTCCAAGAAAAACAAATAGAGGATAATTTTTTGTTAAATGCATGGAAGCTATCTTATATATATATATAGCGACCAAAAGAAATGGAGAATGACAGAAGCAACTGCTGAGAAAAGGAATAAGAAAAGCAATATTGGTAACGTACGTTAAAGTAGTAGTTGCCAAATGACAAACTTTCTTTTCACAAAAGCATGCCAAGCAAGAACAAACAATGGCCAGTATTTTCTGCGGAACCTTTCACGTGGGTTGTCATGTTAATTGCCTAACGCGCTTTATATTTCACAGACCACCACATACAGTCCACGCCGTGTGTTTCTTTTTTTGTTAAAACAAAATATTTCTAAATCTCTTGGTTTTTTTATTTTTTTTTTATTTTTTTAGACCTTAGCTAGTTTTTAATTTGATCAATTTAATACAAGAGTTTACGAAGATTTCTAGTTTAAGGAAAATATTTCAGAACCCGTGTTTGTGCATGTGTGTGTGTGTGTGTTTTTTTTTTTTTTTTTTCTTTTCAAATTTGATATTTTAGATCTCAGTTTTAATTTGGCTAATTTAATACTTGAATTTATGAAAATTTTAAATTAAAGATCTCTAGCTATTATGCTATTCTCATTAAACAAATTTAGATAAATAATAGAAATCATTGTTCATCCCATCTTAGGGGATAGGTGTACCTACCATTGAATTTTTGAAATCCACATGTGGGTCCAATGGTGTATTTACAAAAGAAATTGTTGAAAGAATGATATTTAATATGTCTCAAAAATTTAAACTTTATTTATTTATTTAAAAAAAAAAAAAAAATCAAACGGAGTGGCTGCAGCCCATTGGGGTGGCCACCTCTTTTGTTTTTTTAATGAGAATGGTATAATAGTATTTTTCAAGTCTTTATTGTTTTTCTAAGCCATACATGGAAGAAGGGGAGGGGAGGGTATTTTTGTCATTCATGAAAAGAAAATAGCTAAAGATCTTAAATTTAAAATCTTCATAAACTCAATATTAAATTGGTCAAATTAAAAACCAAGGTCAAAAACACAAATTCAAAAAGCAAAGTCAAATTCTGAAATATTTTCCTTTTTTTTTTTACGGGATGCTACCCCGGAGGACTAGCAGGTTTTGACATGAATCCAACACGAAATTGGTGGGTTAGTGTTGAGAAGTCTTACCTATTTAATTAAATAAATTTGATTAAAATCGATCTATATAGATATAGTTTTATATTGGTGTATCGATACAACTTAAACTCAAGATGCAATATTTAGGGTTGTTAATTTTTGAAATGACCTACAAACTTGACAATAACTCAATACGAAATTAGCGAATCAAAATTAAGAGATCTAACCCATTTAATTGATTAGGTCAAATTAGAATTGAATTATATAGTCTTATACCCATACATCAGACCCAACACAACACAAATTGCCACACTATTAGGGTTAAGTGTTGTTTTGTAATTCAATAAATTTAATTTTCCTTTTTTGTGTTTGGAGTCTTGGAGTGTACCTCACCGTGTTTTGACGTTGAATGAAAAGGTTTCTCGACTATGGACTCTGAAGATCTTGTTCCTTCTCTGCAATTACACTCGGCTGGTAATTCCATATCGCTTGTATTTCTTCGTAAGGTCTATGGCTCTTGTGAAGCGCGTTATTACCCTATAATCAAGCATAAGCATATACGCAATTCACAAACTGACACTTCTATCACGTAAAACATAATTCATAAGACCACACCAAAGAAAACGTGCTTCAGGACGGCTATAGCTGTTTCTTGTTTACCTTGGAATGGGATCTTCACAATTTCACTTGAAATGGATAATTTATTCCACAACCAAAATTTTATTTTGTTACAATTAACAGTTTCCATAATACCATGTCATTTAAATATAGTATCGTTGACAATATATACACCATCAAATTTGTAAAATCTAATATAAACCATAAAATGATCATCTTCCTTTCACTTGAAATAGAGAGGATCTAATCTCCATATAATGTGAGACATCACCAGCCCGGGAAATTTTTGTTTGGAAGTTATTGATGTGATATAAAGTAGATAGAAATTCTGAATTTTTTTGTATAAAAAAATGAAAAAAAAAATAATAATAATAATAATTTGTTTTGTAGTAAATTTATTTCAATAGCAATAAAAGGTAATACAAAGTTATTGATGTGATATGAAAAGTATCAATGTTCAGGAGTTGAAAAAAATTGAAAGTTTGGTAAGCCCATTGCCAAACGACCCCACATCTCCAATAACTCTTTATCACCCTGTACTTCACAAAGAATCAGGCTCCTGAAAAGTATCAGCTTCTAACATTAATGTAAGGGCACAAAAACGAACTCTGGTACCTGTCTTCTCTTACAAATCCAGCGAAAGGTGCCAATGATTTATTACGAGACTACTAACCCCACATCTATAATAAAACCTAAATAAAATCAAGATTATATTCTCACCACTCTGAATTGGAGACAACATTGAAATACTGCAAGCAAAAGGAGGCTACCAAAAATACACAAAAACCATCAGGCAAAACTGACATTTGATGATGGATCATGGATCTAAATGTCATAAAAATCAAACATTCCTCTGAAGATAACTTCACCACCAGATCATGTAAGTTGAAGAGCACTGATAAGTTTCATACAGTTATTTGAAGGATGATTCTTTAATATATGATTCATATTAGTTTCATACAAGTATTTGACCAGAATTTAGCATCCCTGTTCGACATAAATAGAATAGAAAATGCTTCTCATTTCAAAATCAATCATATCAAGCCGCATATATAGAACCCCACTAAAGGGGTTAAACTAACTAATGAAACACCAAAACTCTAGAATTGCAAGACATTTATTTTTGGTTCAATGCACTCAAAAAGTATATCGTATTCTAGGTATACCAGAAAACCACAATCATATACCAGCTGCTGTATAGTCCTCATATGTCCAGGAGAAGCCTACGAGGGTCCTCTACAACATCTTTGATGCGTCGCAAAAAGAAAACTGCCTCTCTTCCATCAATCAACCTATGATCATAGGTTAGAGCTATGTACATCATTGGCCTTGGGACTATGTCGCCTCCAACAACCATGGGACGGGTCACTATCGAGTGCATACCCAATATCGCTGACTGCAAGGAAAAGTTCATTAGCGTGAAATTCTCTTTCTGAGCACATGAAAAAGTAGATGTCGAGAAGGAAAGGAAATATATGAAGACAAAACTTGCACTCATTAAATGAACAAACCCGCATCAACAGCCAAAGAGTGGCTTGACAACATAACATGTAATCAGAAAGATAAAGGAGCAAATGCTAATCGTAGACATATTAAAAAAGAACCAAATTTCAAGTAATTGTGCACAGAAACCTGAGGCGGATTGATGATGGGGGTACTCAAAAGGCTTCCATAAACACCACCATTAGATATTGTAAATGATCCTCCAGCCATCTCATCAATGGATAAAGATCCATCAATTGCCTTCTTTGCTAGCGTATTGATCTCTTTCTCAATCTCAGCAAAATTCATTTTTTCAGCATTGCGGATAACTGGCACAACAAGGCCCTGGAGTGGAAATATATTGAAGAAACTTAATAGCAATTAACATATATAAAAGATTTATGATGTGTACTCCTACTTAGCAAGAAGCTCCTTTATATATATATATATATATATATACCATGTTGCGAGAAAAGTTTATTTTTCCAATTTCTGAGGTATCAACCCTGTGTCCTAAAATAGTAGGTCCAACAGATAAGACAACTAGACAATCCACACCCAACATGCATACAGGAGGAGTTCAATAACATAGCTTACAATTTCACCTCAAAGTACAGCTATATACAAAAAGATCCCAAAATGGCACTAAAATCATCTTTTTTTTTTCTTCCTATAAGGAAGATAACTTATTAAAGGATAAAAGAAAATCATAGAATCAATGTCACTACATTATATATTCAATGGCCTAGATAAACAGGGGAATGTCAACAAACCTTAGGTGTACCAACGGCTACACTAATATCTATATAATCTCTATAGATGATATCATCCCCATCAATGACCGCATTTACAATAGGCTGATTTTGGAGTCCACTGACCGCAGCCTGAAATACGAGATGAAGGGAAGAAAAAAAAAATTAAGTACGTTTTTTGGTAAGTAGATGATATTTAAGCACACACATACAAGCACGTGATGTTTACAGGTTAGTCTAAGTTCCACAATAGCAATTAAACATGTATTCCAGATGGCATACTTTCACAAATCCCGACATAAGTCCCAACTTGACTCCATGCTTTTCGACAAAAGCATCCTTGTAATCAGAACGGAGCTTCATCAAATTTGTCCTACAATAAGCAGCAATCAGTTAGATGAAAGTGTAGCACAGAAGTGGAGGAAGTCTGCAAAAATAAATGTAATCTGTTCATATTTTTATTGGGGAAATATCAAATTTGTTCCTAGGTTTTCAATTTCAACAATGAAGCCTTTAGGTTTTACTTTAGTTTCAAATATGTCTCTTTGGCAACCTACCAATAAATTGATGACATGTGGCTCGCATATGATAAGTCATGCATCAATTGTATGTTCCACATGGAAAATCTACATTAAATTACAAATTTACCCTAAATACAAAATTAAACATAAAACTAATTTTTTTTTTTTTAAAAAAAAAAAGGTGGCGACTGTAAAGGGAGGATCTCAAAGTCGTGGGCAAGGACAATGATGGTGTAGGCAGGCTTGGGCAGGTCCCAGATGCAAAGAGTGCAATCGCTAGAGGCAGGGGCAAAGACATTGGCCTGGCAGGGGTTCCAAACAGTAGAGTAGACACAGTAGGCATGCTAGTTGAAGGTGCCGACAGGGTTGACGTGCGGTCGAGGGTCCAATGCTTGACAGAGTTGTACCAGGAGGTGGAGAGGAAGGAGACGTGGCAGACAGGGTTGTATTCAGAATATGATAATGAATGCAAAAATTAAAATATAAAAAAATAACCAGGTTTGATAAAAATTATCAAAAAGTCATCACTTTATCATGTAGAACTTTGATATAATAAGAATTTTAACAAAGGCAGGGGAAGTGGAGGAAGAAGACGTGTATAGAAATAGATGTATCTGTGTCTGTCAGTATGTGTGCATGGCTGAGTGTGAGATTTGAAAGAGAACGTTGTTCTAGGGGGATGATACCCATTGGTGCTCAATTCAAAGGATTGCTGCAACATTCAAGGAAACCTAATTGTATTAGTTAAGAATAAAAACAATTCCACGCAAATGGAAATTGTCTGTGTGCATGCACAAACGTGTATGTGACTACAAGATGGAAAACCAATCAAAAGATTAATCAATGTGCAATAAAAACAATAATGTAAGATAGTTTTGAAAAAGAGATCAATATAAGAAACCAAATTCTAAAAGGTTGGAATTAAGGCTTCACTGAATTAAGCCTACATTGTCCCTTGTTTGTATAAAAGCAAATAGATGGGAAAAGATCCAATCACAATCAGTTCAATTACAGGTTGAGCGTAGTGGGACCAACTCAATGAATAGCCCTACTAAGCTACTCCCAGCAAAGCCTAAAATCAGGGACACTGACATATGCTTTCAGAAAACATTACAATTGGATTGTACTTACATATCAACCTCATTGAATGTTGTTAACATTGCAAATGTGTTTTGAGAATCTTTCAATCGTGTAGCAACCCGTTTCCGGAGTCTTGTCATAGGAACCTGCAATTATGTGAGTTCTATACAATTTCAGGAAGACCACGAAAATTAATTTATGAAGATGCCAAGTACTAAAGACAATTAGAAAGCATTACAAGAACACTATAGTGGTATACTCAAACAAGAAAAGACAAAATTAATATGCTAAGTATTAAAGACAATTAGAAAGCATTACAGGAACACTATTGTGGCATAATAAAACAAGAAAAAGACTTACTCGTCTTTCCCTTTCTTTAGGGGGAAGCTGAGGCTCTGTAGCCGAGCGTTTGGGAGGTTGTGGAGAGGGTGCTTTACGCTTCTCAGTAATAGGAGCAGTTTCCACTTTAGGCTTTTGCTTCTCCTCAATCTTCTCAGCAGTAGGAGATGGCGGAGAAGCTGCTTTCTCTGATGCCTCCTCAGATGGAGCAACGTGAGCTACACCTTCAGCAGACTTTGAAATCACAGCAATCTTGGTACCTGGTTCCACAGTATCTCCTTCCTTGGCTACAAACTGCCAACATTAAAAATTAGATGCAGCAGCCAACACAAACATCCAAATCCTATCTGTTTCTGAGAGAGCAAAGACATAAGAGCCAATATATAACCTTTTGGATCACACCCGCTTCAGGACTAGCAACATCAATTGTCACCTGATGGAAAATTAACAATACAAGCATTAAAATCATATCCCTTATTCTGCTCAGCAGGGGAAAAAATCCCATGGTAACTGTAGAAAGATTCAAACACATAGTTAAATATTGCATCTTAGAAGCACCTTATCTGTTTCGATTTGAGCAATTGGCTCATCAACTTCTACTCTGTCACCAGGATCTGCCCTCAAAATAGCAGTAGAACATACAATTAATCACTAAAAATCATAAAGACGGAATGCCTTGGTAAATGACAGAATTCAGAAGCAAATACTTGGAATACATACTCTTCAAAAAATTTGCCAGAGTGCCATCAGTAATGGATTCACCCATGAAAGGGACAACAGCATCAACCAAATCACCTTAATCACATAAAATAACCAGAAGTTATCAGATCTGACACGAACAAAAGTATGCATAGCAAGTTTATAAAATGTCCAAGTCTGACCCTTTTTAAGAGGCACACAGCAAATATTGGAATTCTAGACACCGTTAAGGCATGTGCCACATGTTTTGAGCTTTGGTACTACCTTTCGGGGCAGAGAAGTGGTCAATTAGATTGCCATCCATGTTTAGGTGAGCCATCACAATTTTTGTTCCTCTTTCAATTTAGACTTACCAACAATACATATGCATACAAGCTTCTTAACAAAGACTGAACATGACCTAGTGTTAAGCTGGTATCTAACTTATACACATCAGATAGAATGAAAAAATGTGAGGACAAGACATCACCTAGTACAGTACTTTAACTGATCAATTTCTCACTGAGAAGTGATTTTATTTAACAATATTTACAGGAGTTATAGTGCTAGCTCTCCAAAGAAAGAAGCTGTCTAACTAATAATGTTGCCACAGGGATAAAATTATTCCCAAAGTAACCAAACTATATGACAATATCCCATGAATCCCTCCATAATAAAACATGTAAAGACAACTATAAATATGAACAAGGAAGAAAATTGCCAAGAGAGACATGTAAATATCACACCATTGTCCGAAGAAAACAGCCTGCCCTGCATTTGCATTGTTGCTCCTCGCTGAATACCACCAACAACTTCCCTGTACGCCAGGAAAGTCAAAATGCTTAAAAGCAGAACACCAACAAAGAATAACAGTTCAACCGCCAAAAAAACCATCTTTAATGCATCATTTATTACTACCAAAGACTAACGAACACAACACTTCCAGAGCTTAAGCATCATTTCTTACTTTTGACACGGATTCATATATTTCCATATTATGTGTGCATGTATAAATGTGTATTTTTGTATACCTTCGCATGGCATAATTGCATTAAACTCAAACGTAAGTTAGGCATGGAAAAGTGACATTAAACTAAATCTTACTGGAAGCAAACTTGTTTTTATATTGTGACTGCCTCAAGTCCACCACATTGCCATTCATTTAAAATTGTATTCCATTAACTGAATTAGTGAAATGATAAAATGGTGTCACTAACCTCGTTGGCCTTAAACTAACCGAGCCACCTGCAATAACAATAAATTATTAAAGGCACTAATGACAAAGAAAATTAAGACAACCAAATATATATAAGAGCATTATTATTGAGCTCTTCAAATGAAAGTTAAATTTGAAGAGAAAATCCCACTTTTTATAATTTGGAGAGCCACTTTTAAAATGAATCAAACATCAAACTCTCTACATCTTTCTCTATTTTAGTTAAATATTCTTTTAATTCTTTCTTTGTTCTTGGTAGATGAGAGATAGATGGGAAATGAATATATAACCTTAAAAAACTAAACATCTTTCACTTTTTGACTCTTGATATTTGGAGAGCCTTGTTGACCAAAGTTAAATTTGAAAAATAGAGTAGAGAGCTTGATAAATGATCATTTTTGTGAGTTTTCTCAAATTTTTGGAGAAAAGCTAAATTTAAAGAGCTCAATAGGAATACTCTAAGCTAATGCCAAGTGGCTAAGACAAATAAACATAAAGAGCACTTAAGACTTACCAGGTAAAATGAGGTGACAAAAATCCCGTACATGTCCAATTCCTCTTGTTTGAAGTAAAATCTGCTCAAATAAACAAAAATAAAACTTATAGGAATCTCTCCAAATAAAGATTTGAAAAGAAAGCACACCAAAATTTAGGATACAAACTAATTTGCCAAAAGGAAGTAAAAATAGAATAGGCCATAAATCTAATAAATCAACTATGATTAACAAGATATGCTCTATCAAATCATTCTGAAATCAAACACCGTTCACACCAAAATAACAAATTTCAAGCATATTTCACCATAAATTTCAATTTTACCGCATAAGCATAACCCAGTTTTCTATTTCTATGAATTGAACCACAGACAGTTAGATCAGAGAGACAAATTAAGAGACATAGCGAATGTTCAAAAAAAGTACCTTCTTGTCTGCAAGGGAGGAAACTCTTGAAGTAGACCCCACAGACCGACTCGCATGCAATGACTGCCCCAAAAACTAAAACAAAAGCGCCATTGGGTTTCAGAAATGAATCAAACATAAGGAACCAATCTTCAATTCCTAACTGTAAAAACACAAGCCATGCCAACAAGTTTTTAATTAACAAATGAGAAAAATATTTAGAGTTGTTACCGAAGCAGAGCCGCCAGAACCAACTCTTCGCCTTACAACACCCAACATTACTGTGTTGATCTCTGTTTTCACAATAAACAAGTTTAACTACATTAATAAATAACACAAAAAAATATCAATATAAATGAGTGCATACATCTCTAGATATATATATATGTTGTGGAAACAAGTTTAACTACATTAAAGAATAACACAAGCACAATCTCAACACAAATGAGTACAAACATATCAAGATATATATGTAGAGGTGAATTATATGTGCTGTTTGGTTGCCGAGAAAATATAGGAAAAGATAACAAACCAAAAAGTTTGAATCTGAAAACATTCAGCATGAGAAAACAAAAGCCTTTTCAACCATGACTGCCTATGAACAACCGTCCTGTTTAGCTGAGGTATGAACTTTTGTGCCATTTAGTGGAACATAACAAACCGAAAAAAATAATAATAATAATTTTTTTTTTTTTAATTTAACTGTCCTCAATTTCTGAATAACCAAACAGAGAAATAAGAGAATGAAACGCATAGCAGTGTAGTATAAAACGAATGCAAGAGAGAATCGGTGGATTACAGAAGCTTACCTGATTGAAGAATACAGAGATTTCTTCGGACACAGTGGATCAAAAGGTAGGGTTTCCACAGAGAGAGAGAGAGAGAGAGGAGTCAGCCGCCAAGATTTTCAAGCAAGCTACAAGTGGCAAATTGAACTTTCCATAATATATAATATATAATAATAAAAATAATTATATTAAATTTAATTATTCAGATTTAAAGTCAAGAAAAATAGTATAATCTACAGAGGAGAATTGAAGAGTTGCAGAATTTAATAGTGCAGTGACCAAAATCTCCCAACTACACGGCTCTCGTTTCGAGTCGTTGGTCTTCCGAAAAGGAAAAGAGCGGGCAAATTAGGACAAGGGCAGTGAAATTATAGCACTACATTGATTGTAATATTTATGTAATTGGTCTGAATTTTGAACTATAAAAGAATGTAGGCTGTGTTTGGCAAAGGCCAGACTGGACCGGACTTAAAAATTAAAAAAATTCTTCTCAAAATCAATTTTAATATTTTTACTTTTTACATAATATTAATCATTTTTTATTACTATTCAAATAAAAAAATTACTACAAAACAAATTTTTTTACTTTTTTATACAAAATATTCATATTTTTTTTTCTCATATCAATCAAATCTACTACAATACTGTTTCACTCTTTTTTTTTATTCTATTGCCAAACACAGCCGTAAGTAATAATGGTAGGGCTTGCAAAATGGGCTGCGTGATCGTATTTCGGTCGACTTGTTTGACCCACGAACTTATTAATAATCGATCCGAATACGACTTATTTAGTTAAATAGGTTAGATATTTCAACCTAACTCTTTAAAAAACACAAGTGACACAACACGAATTGTTTGACCCGTTTGGTAATGAATTATTTGAATATTGTCAAAATCAAGTTTTAAAATAAAATTGAAAACGAGTTTATGATGTATTCTTTAATGTTGTACATCGAAAGAAAAATTTCCTAAAAAATTTAGTAAATGTTTAATTATAGATAATTTTTGGGATATAAAAGAAACTTGGGTATCATTTTGATAGATGACTGAGTTGAAAATTGAAATATATTAAGAAACATTTATTTATATTTTTATTTTGTTTAAATTTTCTTAGCACTCAATTAATATTAATTTCATTTCCCTAGTTACAGATTTTCTTGATTACTGGTTTGATCCCAAATTGGGCCAATTGGGCCTCTTCCAGGTCCTAAACAGAAGCCAACTTTGCCTAAAATTGATTGGGTCTCAAAAAAAAGAAGAGAGGCACGTGAAGATATAACCCCGTTGTAGCCAAGAATATCCCACTAGAACATTATCCAACTCAATTGGCCGGAGACATTTGAAGTGGGAATTTGTAGAAAAGAGACAAATCCATTACTACTTTGCCACTTGAGTCTTACGATGAGGTGCATCCAATTCCAGACTCCGTTGGCTCCCCTGCACTTGCATCTCAAACACAAACACCCTCTAAGGACATCTCAACTGCTCTGGCTCTCTACCAATGAACCTATTGAGCTTATTCTACACAGACCAAACAACCTGCCACAGCTGGCTCCTAGGCCCAAGGCCCTTCCCAGTTTCCTTGTTCTCGGCGCTTCATCTGCAGCCAAGGCCGGCGGCGACATATCGGTCCTCCTCCCGACCGGGTTGGTCTCTTAACCTCGTAAACAAAGCAGTTGATAGATACTGCGTTTCAAAGCCAATTGTTCACTCTTTTTTTCTTTTTTTCTTTTTCATTTATCAGTGCAGCACTTTTCTTTCTGTACTTCATAGCAAATTTCCTCGTGCCGAATTTCATCTCCAAGAGCTTCCAGTTTGACAAGGAAAGTGAAGGCCAGAAGCAAAGTGATGATGATTAATATTCCATTTAAGATGTAATCAGTCCGGTTTAAGATGAGAAAACCGGCACAAACGTAAGCAGTCGAGCAAGCTCGGAAGCAAAGAAATAGGGCTTCATGAACACCAAACCATGAAAGCGTGTGGCTAAAAAAGCCGGTCATTCTTCCATGCGATATGGTCATTATGGTAGGAAACCTACATTTTTATTTCCTTAATAAGTTGTATCATCATATTTTTATTCTATTTTTTTAATAAGCTATTTCTAAAAAGCTAAGCCTTAGATTTTTTTTTTATTTTTTTATTTTATATATATATATATATTTTTTTATCTAAATAAGTTATGCTTTATTTTATAAATTCAATGTAGATGTCTATGACAATTCCGCTAAAAAGAAACATAATTTTGCCTAACGTAATTGGAGGTTGATCCTCTCGAAGTAATCAATTGGACATTCAATTCCCTTGAAGCGATCAATTTATCATTTTCTTGTATTTTTTTATTTTCAATTCATAGAGCCAACCACCATATCAAGTATGAGAGTGGACACAATTCGTCGAATATGAGATCAAATGGATTGCAATTTTATAATCGAATCAAATGTCTCAGTAGTCAATACTATGTATTGGCATATATAGTATTAAATTGTTAAATACTATATGAGTAGAGCTGCCAAAAAAAAAATAGTTACCTTAATACCAGTGTCGATAGAGTAGACCGTTATCGATATCAACTACAGAGCGTAGCGATATGTTATGATTTATCCCATGTGACTTAATGCAATCTTATATATATATATATGCGCTCTTGGACACATTTTCTTGTAAGTCAATCTTTAAAGGATAAGTTTACCCAAGGTTGATTTACCATTTTCTCTCACAATTTTGACCATATGTATCTCTAGATAGTGATGATTTTAAAAACCCGTCTCCGAAAAGCAATTCCATTCTCTCATTCCTATTGTGACAAAACAATAAATTCTTTGATGTGTTACTAATGGCATCTAAAATAGCAGGGTATTCAAAATAATTTACAATTACCTGCAATACCAACCATGTTGCTTAACCCCGACTAAGGGGAAAAACAAAGGAAAAAAAAAAAAGTATGTCTAAACAACCGTCCAATCATTTTCTTCTGGACAATGAGGTTTTTCAGCAGGTGGAGTAGTTTCTCGCTTAGGAGGCTTCTTAGAAAATAACGATGACTTGCTGTCAAAGAAACTTGAGAACGGTTGGCGATTTGGATTCTCTTCGGAGTCCTTCTGGTCGTTTGAAGCTGGTTTTCTTGATTGTTTATCCTTGCCACCAAAGTTGAATCCAAGCCTCTTAAATCGGCGTTTTAGTTCACCCACAGAGGCGGTTGTTCCTTCTGGCTGCTTCATCATTGTTACGACCTCGTCCGGATTGAGTAACATCGTCTCCACTGTTTCATATACCTAGAATAGATTTCAGCAGATCAACTTCCTTATCATTCCTTTCTAAGAAATGTAAAACTAAAGTAACATAGTCAGTATGAATGTGATGTACTTCCACACATGGTGAATTTACTAAATTCTCTTGCTGCCACTAGAGCAAGGATTTGCCTGGCTAGACGTGCATAGAATATTTCCCGTGGCTTTCACTCAAATCAACAATAGAAATAGGCACATAACAAAATGACCATTTTAATGAAACAAAATGAATATAACCATATTTTGCACATACTCTTACGTGGACTCTGTTTTTGAAATTACTCTATGCTCACCTCCATTACTTGATATTATGCTTATATCATTTTGATATTATGCTTATATCATTTTAATACAATTTCGCATCATTTATAAGTTTTCATCTACTGTGTTGGAGAAACAATTACTGAAAATTGCGTATAATCCATTTTTGCATTTCTGGACTCCCGTTTAAAGTGAGGGTTGTCACCTCAAATACCACGGAAGTAAACACAATTAATTTTCATTCCACAGCACATCCAAAGACCCCCATATTTAATCACTTTGTCAAACTGACTTCTAATGGCTCATCAAAGGTTCTGGTCCAATTGAATAATTTCGTTAGCATCAGTCTCTTGCAGTCTTAACAAAAACCTACCTGGCAAAGATCGTCAACTTTCTCAGTCCTGGTGCTGCTTTGACAAGTGGCAACGACGTAGTCTTTGCACTCATAGAACAGCTTTGACAAATTATTGTTCGTGGACAGCGTAGCCTCAGCAATTACGAATCCTAAACCAAGCTGAATATTTTAGAACAAAAGACATTATTAGCAGTGTAAGAGTGACATTTGATTGCCGCATTTGCAAAAAGTGCATAAGAATAAGTTCCTACCAGTAATCATAACGTATGGGAAGAATCAATAGCATGAACTTCTAGTAAACAGCTAAACTAAAATGAAGAATCATATCTGCCGGTTTCTACCAGAATAAATATCTATATCCAAATTAACATAGGTAGAACAATTCTATCTTTTTCTAAACATTGATGAGTAAAACAGTCCTAATTTCTAGGGATAAATGATGATATGAAACCTATACCTTAATACCTGAAATTGTAACAGATAAAGCACTAGTATGAAAAATATTGGTTTGCAGAAAATGATTAGAAAATAAAATATACCCAAAACTGATTATATTGACACAAAATGAAACATAGTAAAACTGAAAAAAAGCAATTATACGTCAATAAAGAACTTACTAAAGAAACAAACAGCTGCTCAAAAAGCTCAGAGGTTGGCATATCCTCTAAAGCGTTCAGTATACCTTCCCTACAGAATCGTTGTCCAATGTTTTCTAGTCAAACAGCTATATGTATAAAAAGAAATTTAAAATAATAATATCAGTGATGTTCTTCCAACTTACACTGCCAAATCCTCATCAAAGAGGGGTGTTTGTTTGACAGCTGGTATTGCTTTGGCTGTCTCCCACAGCTCATGCCACAAATTACCTAAAATAATAACAAAATTCCAATTAAGCAAGAGCATGTATAACTTGTCAATGCCTGTATGCATTATAAGGTACAGACTAACTATTAAAGGATGGCAACAGACTTGGTTTTGTTTTTACTAAGTATATTTTACAGATTACATGCTACACAATTTGGCTTCACCCTTTTTTCCATGTACATGTAAGCCAACCTTTCTAAATCAACCATCGGCTCACTAAGTTTCCGAAATGAAAAAGTAAGTACCACTTCAGAATCATCATAACATCAATCACGTTACACAGTACTCTGTAATATACCCATATTGTCTTTCCTAACCAACTCAACCCATTTTTGCGATGACATTGGCAATGAGAGAAGCCTTCTATAGTAAACTTGCAATATAGATTCTATACTATATTCAATGTCAATTAAAAGGTACAAAACTAGCACTATGGTAAGCCCCACAAGTGCAAAAGCTTTTTCAATGCTATTAGACTCTTAAATTGCAGCTATCAATTCTATATTCTAAATCGCCAACAAATTAATAAAGAATCTATTCTGAACTCAAAAGGTGAATCATGAACCAGATTGCAGACAGACTCATCAATTTAATTCATTTGAGTACAATGCAGCATATCCCAATTATCACGTACCTACAAGCTACCTATGTCAAAAAAAAAAAAAAAAAAAGGAAAATTTCCTGTCACAACTCATTTGATTCATTTGCAGACTAGCCTTAAAAACAGAAGTCATACGATACCATTCACATAATTCAAGGCTTTGAAAAATAATCCTCTAGAAAACACAAGGCAACAGTTGTAACAACCCATACAGATCCATTCTAATGTTATATGTTCTGCAATCCAACACCCATCAAATCGAGAAGATACAGAAAAACCCAAAGGCATAAAGGGTATAACATAGTTCTTAGAACACATAGGGTCTGGGGTCCACAAGGTGATGGCTGCAAAGTACACCAATACAATATACATCTGACATCATTATGCATTTCATATATTTCATGTGTTGCAATGGCACCCAAAATTAGTCTCAACATAATTTTTAGGAACTCACTCCATATATAGCAAGTGTTGCTAATATAAACTAAATAATGACAACGAGCTATACATTACATCATTTTCTCAAGAAGCAAAGCAAATCTGCACTGCAATGTATGTATGTAGTATCCTCTTTCTATAAATGTTAAAAAATGCTATGAAAATCTCATGCAGCAAAGTTAATATAGAAATGGATGAAGAAGAATGGGTTCCACCTTCTTTTTGCATTCGACTACTTAGTTGACCTCTTGTTGATGATAAGTCAATGGTATCAAAATCAGCTTTACCCTCAGTTTCCATCCAATCAGGAGGGGAGTGCCATCTAACGAAATCTTCCAAAATACAACCAGGATTTGCAGCCTGACACATGATAGTTAACAAAATCAAGTTAAATTAAAAATTAGACACCATTCTAACTGCATATAAACATCCAGTGGATGCATAAGACAAACTTTCTACATCACAAAACTTAACCTTGAAAGCCTGCATGTCAGAGAGGAGTTGAGAACACCCAGCACCAACACTGACCATAAAGATAAGGTAATTTGTCAAACAAAGCCTAGATTCATAAGAATGTGTACTTTAAACATGATAAAATCACAAACCAGCATTCTTCATATAAAAAGTCGTTAGAAGCAAACATTAGCAAAATAAAGGGTCCATATATGACTGCAATCTAACAAATTTACAGCATCTAGAAATTAGTTTCGTGTATAATTTTATGCATGAATTGACTTCTCTTCAGCTACATTATGTATCCCACTTCTGTTTATGCAGTTAAAGAGACATTTTTTTGTCTTTTTTAAAGGTTTGTGCCACAAGGAGAAATCTGTCAAAGCTAGACCAAAAAAAAAAAAAACAATACTCAAGCATTTTTATATGAAAAAAAAAACATTGGCCGTCTTAGACCTGTGACAGGTTGAAGTTGAAAACAATAACTAAATACTGCCAGAAATTATAAAGAAAAACATGTTTGCATAGCTTAGCCATATCAAGATTGAATCATGCTATTCAAAGCCCACTAAAGACAAAACATGTAGCCCCAAGACCTTGGCTCAGGGCATAAGGGGGTGACATGGAATAAATGCACGTCATGCATATGAGAAGCAACCAGACGATCCTTACATTTCACAAATCATACTCATAAAGACTATACAGCCTGGGGATACATATAAGGACCATTTAAACAATATTTTAAAAAGCAACTGGTTTGAAATATAATTTAACTGCTTAGATTAGATGAGATTTCCTCAATATACTAACCTCCCTGTTCGAAGCACAAATTCCTCAGTTTCTTTGATAAGATCTTCAGTAAGCAAAGGTCCTTCCTACATGTGGGTGCATAAAGATCTCAATTACAGCCTACAGGAGTAAATTACAGGATTTACAGTTTAGCATGGATTATTATCCAGACCTGGGTCACTGGGGAGTACACAGGTTCACCAGTTTCCAACATTGTTAGGTTACTGAATGGACGATCTGCACCTAGTCGAAGAACAAGCTCCCCAGTGCTTATTCTAGCATACAAAATAGGACTTGCAGGAATAATGTCATTAGAACCAGCTGATTCTTCAGCATTTGAGCTGGCCTCCCTCACTGCATAATCTAATGATTCAGTAGCAATAGCAAAACGCCTTTTCCGGGAAACACAGCAATTGATAACTTGCAACTGCTGATACAATAGACAGGAATTCAGATCCGGAATCTCATCCAGAGGGATCCCAGGCACATATTGCTCTTCAGAGCAAAGTGATCTCAGCTACATATGGAAAAGAATCAAATCAAATGTTGTCAGCTGAAAATTAATGATAAAGCAGCATTGATGCAGTCATGCAGCATATTCCACTGTCTCAAAGTGATAGTATCTCAACAACAACAAGTTCTAGATGAAAAAAAGAATAAGAAGATTAATTAACAGCAGAAAACTGTACCAACATGCACAGAACGTATTCATTAAATACATATATGGACTAAATTATGTGCAGTTGTCTTTTTAAAAGACAATAGGTCATCAATTTAAGATGATAAATTCCATTGCACAATAATAGATCTTTCACACACACTTCATATTCCTTCAAGAAAAGATTGGAATTTTACAATATAAATCAGGCACCAATCAAATTGTAAAGCAAGAAGTACAAAATATTTCTTTTTTATTAGAATTTATTTCAGAACTTCCAGAGAACTCAAGCACTCTACAGCCCACTTACTTTGGTAGCAACCCTGCACCAAAACAGGACCATTTTCCGCAGGGTTTTAAAGCTTCCAATGACTTCAGCCAGCTTAACAACAAGGCTTTCAGGAGGAGCACCATGAATATCTTTTGGCAAAGATGTTATGGCGGTTGCCTCTGAACCAATGCTGATCTTCCTCGTGAGAAAATTTCCCTCTGCAAATATCTTGCAGATATTATAATGGGAGTGAAAGATCTTCACAGGATGATGCATAAAAAATGACATAATGTCCATCCAACAGGATGATAAGTGAGCAGATGAAATAAAAATGTGCATATACCTGTATCAAACAGTGAATTAATCAAAGATAGAACTTTCTCATTATCACCAATTGCAAATTCAAGTGTAATCTTGTCCTCCTTTTCACGAAGCACTAATGACTTCACCGCAGAGAGACTGAGGCCAGTCCTCTCCCTGACAGGTGAAGAACCCCCAGATGATACCAGACAGTCTTTCAATGACTTAAACTTCTTTCCAGCCCTGGACAAGAGGTGCAAAAGTAGATGAGCAAGAGAAGAACATCAGGAACAAGGACATGACCTCATTGTCATGTGTTGAACATTCTTAAGTGTGTATGGGACAGAAAATAGTTAACTCTTGGAGATTATAGTAGTGTTACTTCTAGAATATTATGGTCACACTAAAAGATTACAGCAAAGCATGCATTGCGGGGGAAAAAGGTAAGATGAGATCAATTATGATATGTTCCAATCAAAACAGAAAAAATAAGTTCTTAACGTAAAAAAAATTTGAACATAACTTTCTTCCTCCACGAAAAGGGAAAGCAATGACTGAAGATTTATGCAAATTTATCAACAAAAATTAAGGCAAAAAATTGCCACTTGTGAACAACAAAAACTTACTCAACAGCTACAGCCAATTGCTTCATGACAGATGATGGGGGAATGTTCCCTGTGCTGGCAGTAACAAAACCTTCTACCGCAGGTATCGTTTCTGCGCTCTAAAAGGAAAAAAAAAATCAAATTCCACTTATCAGTATGGAAAAATATTCCGTTCTTAAGAACAGAAAGACAAGAAAATGCTAATGACCATTATTATCAATTTGCCAATCATGACCTTTCCAGCTGTTAAGTATAACAAAGACTATGATCATACATTTCTACTTCTACCAAAGTACCATGCATGGAAGCCCGCAGCAAATGTTACTAATTTCACTTTTATCATTCAAATGAAAGCGCACTCATTGGAAAGCAAAAGAAGATGAAAAGGCCTCGAAGAATCTATATTTCTCTTTTTGCAGGCAACGATTGGAGACTGCTTCAAGAACTTCAAATTTTTTCCCTCATAATAGGTTGATCCCTGCCTATGAACCCCTTTCTCCCTTGGGGAAGGGAAGAGAATAATAATTTTATTTTGCATCCATGACACAGATTGATAATAATTTTATCAATCTGGCTTTTGTAACATATTATTTTCTTATTAAAGAAAAGGAAAAGAAATCAATCCGACTCTTCTTTATTTTCAGAACTACTTTTAGAAATAAAACAATATTTTGGTGTTGAATTGAGAGCTTTGAAAAATGTCAAATACAGCACTGGCTTGTACAAATTTTCTCGTGTTTGCATGCCCTTACTTTTGTTTTTTTGCTCTGCCCACACAATTTTGTTCCATTTTGTGAGGCTACTTCTTCATTTCTTTTTAATGATAAGTAAGTAGCAACACCACTTTAATATTGGAAAAAGTTCTTACGTCCTTTGTACACAGTAAAGTAGAGAACGCTGCACGAACCATACGAAGCTGGTCAAACATCATGCACAATAACAGTAGACATACAAGATACGAAGAATTAAGCACATAAAAAGCCACCTTAGCCTCAAGATCATTTTTCATGTTCAGCAGGTACAGATTTTCATCATAAAACGGAACAGACATGGCTGAATTCTCGACTTTTTCAGTATCTTCAACGTCCTTCCTCCCGAATTTAATGTTTCTGAATCTATCCTGCCAATCCTGCTTCGTCCCTATCTGCGCAGCTCTCCACCTCAAATGCTTTGGTTCATTGTAAACCTGTATTATATCCCATTAAGAATCTTTAAATTAATTTAAAATAATAATAATCAGAATTGGAAAAATAACAACAATAATTATACATATAATGCAACACGCATGTTATTAGTTGCTGTGAAAACGTACAATTTTATCCTAAAATAATAATAATAATATCAATAGTAGCAAATTTGTGAATGACCAAAAAAATTAAGAACATTCAATTATCCTATGTAAGATTGAAAATATTTTTTCATGTTCCAATTGATTGCAAAATGTCCTCTCACGCTTTGATGCCAAAATTCCAAAATTATATACACATGTGGACGTATATGCATATATTTCCACTCAGCTAACTCTGACGCAACAATTTAGCTTAGTGGAGTCGATTCCAGTGTCTCATTTGTTTTTACTTCTCCAATTCAAAATCGACATAAGGTGCAAACAAGACCAATTCTGCGTTCTCTTATCTCCTAGAGTTTCTTGGAAACCAAACACGAAAAAAGATCATCATAAATGAATTAAAACCCAGTAAATACAAACCGAGTCAAACTTCGAACAGCTGAATCCTTCATTTCCGATTAAAAGTGAAACGAAGCTCGGTCAAATCAATCTCAAAAGAAAAAACAAATCCAATCTTCCAATCTTCTCCAAATGTTCATTCAGATTAGAGACCAAAGAAAAAAAAATGTATACCTTCGATTCGTGCTCGTTGTTTGGAGATTCACCCTCCGATTGCTTCGTCAAATCCTTCGGAGATTGTTTATCAAAATCTTCACCAATTAAGAGTAATGTATTAGAGCAACATATACCAGGTCAAAGCAATTCAAAAATAGTAAACGGAAATGAAACTTGTGAAGGAGATTGAAACGAAAAGAAAACGAAAAATTATTAAAAATCAAACTAGTGTACCTCGATCGGGTTTCAAGTCAGAGAGGACTCGCTCCGCTTTCGCAGCCGCAGAATTGAAGGCGGTCCTCGCTTTGGAGACAAAGGAGGGCGCCTCCATTCCCTACACTGCGCCTGTGGAGCCTATGTTTGAGATATGATCAACGAGAATCAGGGCATGTTTGTAGAGAAAATGAGAGACAGAAGAGAGACTGTGTGAGAGAGAGAGAGAGAGAGAGAATCAGTGGAAGAGTAGCGGAAAGACGGTGAATTTTGGTATTTTATAAGTTGTTGTTGTTGCTGCTGCTGTTGGTGATTGGATGATTTGGATCCATTATCCATATTCCAAAATTTCATGAAAAGTGCTGGTGGCGACCTGGAGGCTATTACGACGAAAAGGTTCGACTTATTAAAGTCTCTCATGCAAAGCTAAATTCACCAGTAAAGCAAAATATTTTAATTATTATATTATATTGACAGTTTAGCTGTAATTTGTAAAGCAACTCAATATAACTTTGCTCTCAATTAATTTTACTTTTTTTGCTGAATAAATACTTTTTTTGAATGCACAAGGAAATGGTACTGGCCCACACGGGGAACCTGTCATCTCTGTCTTCCACGAAAAAAAACAAAAAATACTTTATTCAACAAAAAATATTTCATCGATTTGATGCCGTTTTGATCCAAAAAGAAATTTTAAAGAATAAAAAGAGTCGCTCCAAATAGCTTAAAAGTTAAAAGGATTAAATTCATTTAATAAAATAATTGTGGTTGTAAACATAATTTCATTGGCGTTAAAAATTACCTTCAAAAATTATCTACAGTTGTGTCTACAAAATTTGATAAAGAATTTTAAGAAAAAAAATACTTATTTTTATTTCTATTTATAGTAAGTAGAAATTAAGAAAAATAAAAGGGTACAACCAAGTCCTACTAGCATGTTTAGGATTGCGTTTTGATTATTTTTGGATTTTTTGAACATTTAAAAACGTTTTTAATTTTTTTATCAAACATATAATTTTTATTCAAACGAAATTTTTTAGTGTTAAACACACTTTTAAACCCTTCAAATACACGTCCAAATATACTCTTAGTATTTATGTATGCTTTACCATTTCCCACCAAGGTTTTGACCGTGGATAAGAGCGATTGTTGTTTCCTTAAAAAACAATTATCTACTTTAGGAAGTTATCGACAAACCAATGTTGGTAGGTAGCTTAAGCAGACAACGAGTAATTTCAAAGAGACACTATCTCATAGTGGAGCACGCCACGGCACGTTGGTCCAAAATTTCTGTTGAAAGGGATAGGGAACTGCTCAAAAACATAAATCGTGTAAATTAAGGGATACTTTCGTCTTAATTCATTGTAATATATATATATATATATATATATATATAATAATAATTACATTCTTTTTTTTTTGACAAGTCCGCACAAGAAGGTGAAAGAGATTTAAACTAATGACATCTGTTTTATTAGGTGTAGTCCCAACCAATTGAACTATCTCTTTGACATAAATTTTAAACATATATCATTTTAATAGACTAATTTAAGAACAATTTTTTCAACCCAACTTGAAAAAGAACTTTATCATAAATTTATTTTTCATTGACTCTTCCTTGAATATAAGATCAATTCCACAATTCGAAGATTTTGTAAATCAAGTTGACTCCTTCTACATGTACATCACTTTGAAGGGACCAAATCGTTGTTTTTTCTTTTGTCTTTTTCTTTTTTCAAAGGCATGACTCAACAAAGTTTAGGAGTATTTTTTCCCTTTCAAATAATATTATTTTTCATATGAAATTTTGATTTTAGTTTTTAAACTAATGCAGTTTATGTCACGTAGATATCATGCTTGTAAGGATAATAGAAATGGCCAAATAAGAAAATTATTGAAGGTATAAAAATATTATATATCACATTTTGTTCTCATAATTTTTCATCAAAATTAACATAACTGTCTTAACCAATCCTTTCTTTATACTTAAGAGCAATAGAGATATAAGATATTGATCTATTCTCCCTCCAAGCCGACTTGGACTCTTTCCTCCCTTGTTTAATTCTCGACTTTAATGTAGTCATTTACTTGGGCAACAATGCTGGCTTTTTTTCTATAGCTATCTAATATGGTGGATTGGGCACTTCCCACCTTAAAGGACCTTTTAAAAAGCCTAAACTATGACTTTTTCGTTTTCTGGAAGAAAAAAAAAAAAAAAAAAACTATGACTTTTTCGTTTTCTTCGGGTAAAGTTCCATTACTTAGAGAGAGAAAAAAAAATATATACAAGAACCACAAAAGAAAGAATCAACCAAGCCAACACAATAACCCAATAAAATTTTAAAGTGATTAGGATATATATTAAGGCGTAGGTTCGAATCTCCGCAATGAAATATCTCTACATATGCTTGATTAGTATTAGCCGTCTTGAATTCTCATTTTAATTCTCAATCTGATATGTTTATTCTTGAGATGTGTTTGGTATTATTATCTTTTATTCATTTCCTTTACAAATTTATTATTAAATATATAAAACTTACAGAATTTACATATTTCTTATTCGGAGATAAACAAGAGATATAAAAAATAAAAATAAAAATATATGAGAACAAACATTTTTCCTCTAAAAATCATCATTAAATAAGAAAAAGTGTAAGAGAGTAAAAGTACAAGTGAAAAAGTTTATAGCATTACACGACGGAAGGCTCCATTTGTTTCGACGTAAACTATTTTTTGTCGGAAAATATTTTCAATGAAATCAAAAAATATTTCACATCATTTTATATTTTTTTTTGGGCGTTTAGCTCATACAAAAAATGAGTGACTGCAAAAAAGGGTTGGCAAATTCTTGCAACCTTTTGAGGTCCATGGTGTTTTGGTAGATGTTTGATAATAGTATGGGTCGAATGGCATTGGTTCGACAATTTGAGATAGAAAAATTTAAACTTGAAAAATAGTTTTAAAAATTTAAAATTGGAAATCATTTTACAAAACTAAAAAAGTTTTTTAAGTCAAACTTAAAAATATTTTTAATTTAATTATTATTTTCGATAACACTAAAAAATACCAAAAATGTTTTTCAAAAAATATTTTAAACCGAAGTTTCATCCACGCTCTTTATAAACAAATAAATTCTATTATTCCCCGCTTATTAAGATTCATAACAGAGCTCTCTCTCTCTCTCTCGCATGCGCACATTTGAGCGCCAAAGATGGAGGAAATGGATGAAACCGAAGCCGTGCCTCAGGTCCATTTTCGGCACTTTGTCCTCTCACTTGTTGCGTTTCTTGCTGTCTGTTTGGTTGCTGAGAAAACCAAGGAAGATAGAGTGAAACCAAATTCCGAGTCGCTTCCGGAATCTTTACAAAATGTGAACTAACAAACTGAAACATACATCTAAACTGAGGCGAATAGCTCTTTTAGCTTCGTTTTCCGTAGACTTTCGTTTTCTCTTGTCCTAATTAATGATATGTATAAGATCCAGTTATTAGAAACCCTCTGTTTGTTTGCCGATAAAATCTCAGAAAAGAGGAGACGACGAAGTTATTCAAGTAATGCATTATGCCGTTCTCGTTTCTGAAGTATAAACTGAACCAAACTGAACCGAACTCGACCGAGTCAAAATATTCCAACGAGGCTCAGTTGAGAGGATTCTTTAAATTTTATTTAATTATTTTTTCCGAGGTTCTGAATGCTGAAAAACTATAAGATTCATAACCTTGATTTATCATTATTATTTTTTAATTTCCTGCTCAATATCTAGAAAAAAGGGCCTAGATGGACTATGAATGTTGGTTTAGCTGATTGCATCTTTATTGTTATTTTTATTCTTTCTTTATATCTTGATGTTTTGTGTATTAAATAAGTATGCTAGAACTTGCAATAGTATATATAATAATTGCCTCAAAATTTTCTAAGAGAGAGAGAGAGTAAATTGATTTCTTAATAAACTATAACAGCAACTACAACAGAGATTACATGTCATGAGGATGTCAACTTATATTAAACATAACGGGGTTTGTGAATCTACATAATGTCTGTAACCTGTTCTAATGATTTTAGACAAAAGTGTTAGAACTTACAATTAATGTTAAATCTGAGATATAAGTTCTTCTCCTGAGGAGTGTATAGTGTAAATATTCTCAAATCTGTACTGTCCGCATGCTTTCTTTCCAACACAATCAATTTGTTTGGATCTACTTGCAGGTTTACATGGCTTGCATTCAACATGGCAATCGGTGAGCTTCCTCTTACTATATTGATCCTCTGTTCCTACATAGATTGAAAAAGAGTTATTTTATATTGGCAGTGAAGTTATGAATATTGATATCTAATAAAATTAAGTTGATTTTGAGACTTCAAAAAATAGTCATGCAGGAAATACTGATGAGTTTATAGTATAATACTTGAGCAACTTTTTAATTTATGGTCTGCAATTTTGAAAGATGTAGGTTGACTCTGGTTATCGCTGTTGGGACTTGCTACAATTCTGGATTAGCATAGGTGCTTAAACTGAGTTATTAAGGTTAAATTCTGATGGAAACATCCAGCCTTTTCTCTTATTTGGAAACTCAAATTAAAGTGCTAATTAGCTCTAGCTCAACTGGAAATGTAACTTAACAATAAAAAACCCCACATTGAAGTGAAATGATGTTAGAAACTGGAGATACTTTCTTCCTTTATGTTAATTATCAATTTTGATAAACTTTCAGTGAAGTGAAGAAAAAAAGGACATTTTTCTGGAAGCATTGGTTTGTTTTCTTCGGTAATGGAAGCTATAGAGTTAATTAAAAAAAAAAGAAAAAAAAAAAAAAAAAAAAAAACCAGATTGAACTAATGCAGTAGCAAAATGTAAATGTGGCTAAAGGTTTTGCATGTGCTTTATACTTTCTTGAAATTGAATAGGATTTTAACATATAGAAAAAGAGGAAAGAAAGATTTTATGCCTACAATTAATGACCCTGCAAAACTTCTGTTCCAGAGTTGGAGTTTCTTATTATGATTCCAGTATTTGCCAACTTCATGCGCTGGAAGTTTGGGAAGATGGTAGCACAGATTTTCCCTTGATTGATCTTGGTATGAGTTTCAAGTGTCTTTGTTTGGAATGGATTCTATTTCTTTTAGCCCCATTCAGTTGGTAGTGTGTTTTTTAATAATTGAAATAAAAGAATTTTGGGTTGGTTTCATATCACTCAAATCATCTGCGTCCTTGTAATCCTTTTGTTGTAATTATTTTTTAACATATATAGCTTCATATGCCTTTTTTATTTTCTTTGGCTGTGTCATTGATTCAGTAAAATATCAAGCTAAGCCCCTGAACATTTACACAAGCACTAAAAGTGACGAAGCCTTTTTGTGTGCTTTACAACGTAGTGGTATGCTGCTCATCTCCTGGTTGAATTATAAACTATGCCTGTGCACCTTGTTTAGTCTCTAAGGTGGTGCAGATGGAACAACTGAGGCTCCTACGGTGAAGCTTGTGAAAAGTTCAATATTCAGCTATGAGCAGGCATGGCACAGGTATAAAAAGCATTGGTAAAATGTTTAGTGCTGTTTTGCTGGCCTCATCTTGGAGATATCAAACTTCACTTAATCTGAGAGATTCTGAATTAAAGCATTTGCAGATTGTCCTTCTTAAAATAAGCCAAAGTAATTTGATAAGTATTGTTTCTAGGCTTGGCAGAAGCGCTGTTGTATAATTCTTTCATATTGTTGTATGTTTCAGATATTACACGCTGATGAAATATGGTAGTCAAACGCTATATACTGATGTGCATTCACTTTAACACATAAAATGCAAGTGCTGCCTGTCAAGTTTACAGACTAGTCATAAAACTGAATTGTTGCAAACTTGTACACCTGGATATAAAACTGAATTTCATACCTGAATTCTTTATTTTAAGAAGGAAAAGCAAGTCTGTAAGGTTTCTATTTGACTAATTTCCACCATACAAGTCTTATGTGTAGGGCAATGTCTTTTGTCAAACTATAGGCCAATATCTCTTTTCTCCCTTCATTGCAGTTGATACACATGATTGTCAGTCTTCTAGACTACCTAATTAGAAATCTCCTTCAGGCTTTTGTTTTGATAAGTATTAATCCATTTCAACATTCTTCCCTTCCTGTTCGTTACTTAATCAAGGTGGTTGAGAATATTACTTGTATGTTTGTTATTGGGAGTGCTATCTGAAACTGTTCTATGTGATGTTGTTATGAAATTAAGTAATAGGATGCTCTCTCCCTCACTATATCCTGCTGCGTCCTCTCTCTTTTTTATTTTTTTTTTATTTTTTTGACATTTTTCAGATTGATATACCTTCGAGTAACAGGAATGGATGATGGATTAAACATCAAGGAGAGGATTTGTTATGTAAGTCAGAAAATAACTCTCACACACACAAATTCTAGTTGATGCCGTTCTATGTGTTTTCAATTTTAGATGAGTTAATACAAATTATATATATGACTTTACCAATGGCTCTGCTAACCATATATTCTTGCTTGTTAATAATGCTGATGTTTCTAATATTGTATTCTATATAGTGTGGATTCTATTTTTGATACTTTGAAGTTGCAGTGATGTGATTAAACATTATGGATTTCTTCTCCCTCAGTCCATGTGATTGCAAACCCATCTTTGCAAAGTAACTGTATGATTGGAGCTTATAGATTTGTTTATCCTGATATCTACATTAAGCTTCTTTTGTTCTTCCATCAAATGCAGTTGAGTTCTATGATGGACATGGGAAGTGATGTTCAAGTTCGTGCAAGTGGGGGTCTTCTTGCCATATTAGAAAATGAAAGGATTGTGGATACCCTGGAGCAAAACGAACGGGGGCATGCATCAATTACAATTGATTCTGTGATAGAGATCTCATTGTATCTTTTTTCCTATTGTCATCAATGCGTAAATTGTTCTTTTTTCTTATTTTCAAATTCACTTATTTCAAATTAACATATTCCTGGATGAAACTTGGACTACAATGTACTCCTTTATAGCCAAAATTAGAAACAATTTTCTCAAACTTGATGCTGCAGCTCATGAGGCATTACAGATTTTCCAGATAGACAAACATCCTAGCCACATGGGCATTGGTAGAGCAAAAGAAGGGTAATTGTTGAATAACTCTCTATGTTTTCCTTGCATGATATCTCTAAGATCCTAGACATATGGCCATTAGTAGAGCAAAAGAAGGGTAATTGTTTAATAACTCTCCATGTTTTTCCTTGCATGATATCTCTTAACATATTTTTTAATCGCAGGTTCTCTGTTTTTGGCATGATGAATAAGGTTTGTCAAGGTTATTTATATTTTATTTTCTTGTTATCTTTGCATATTGATATGATTCATTTTTCCTTTATTCAGTGTGTAACGCCAGTGGGTAGACGCCTCTTGAGGTAAATTTGACTAGAGAAGTTCTGTATGCTACTATTTGAGATGCTATTTATAATTTAAGAACTTAATATGTTCTCATTTTAGAAGCTGGTTCCTGAGGCCTATACTAGACCTTGAAAATTTAAACAGGCGTCTCAATGCTGTATCCTTTCATTGTGTGAGTGTGAGGATTGCCTATGCTTAACTAACCTGAATGGATCTAGGAAAGAACCAAAGAAGAATAATGTAATCTGACAAAACCATAGAACAGGCTTGCTTGAAGATGATTTTGCAGCAGGTCTGTGGCCCATAAGAACTGAAAATGAGTTCTTAAAACTATAGAATTGAAGATGATTTGCCTAAGTGATAAATAGATCAACTTTAGAATTATAATTCTATGCATGTAATTGAAAATAACTAAGGCTCATTTTCTTTAATGGGATAAAGATATCATTCTTTGTTTGCTCTGAAGATCTGATGGCTTCTTTGCGAGAAACTCTGATGTCTGTCAAGGACATTCCCCACATACTCAAGGTACTAATAATATCTGTTCTTTATACTTACTCCTGTCCTTGTGCAGCATTCTGTATTATTGCCCCTCCAAAATAAAGATATACAGCTCTATGATGTAGTTACTATTATAGCAGGGTCTATCGGTTGCTGAGATCAGAGGAATTTATAAAGATCTATATATTATTTGCATAATTATTCCTTAACAGTATTGATTATGAAGCATTATCTAATCTTGAAGCATTATTCCTTAACAGTCTATAGAACACTTGGATACTCGCTAATAAAAATTTCTGTTTGACAAACATTAATTATCAATATTTGGTTGACATTATGATAATTCTGATTGTTATCCTCTAGAAAAATGATTGTTTTATATAAGAGTGCCCCATTTGCATCTGTATTTCTTGAATTATGAATTTTTTTTTTTTTCCGGAAGAAATTCAACTCTCCAAGCTCTCTATGCACCTGTGGCGACTGGATAGCTTTTCTAAAGGTTAGTACCTCAATATGTTATGCTTTCAAATCTTAATCCTTTCTCAGTTAGCAAGAATATATAAGTTATTTATCTAGAGACATAGTTGTAGGATGGTATCCTTTATTGATGTTAGGGTTAAAAGAAAAAGAAGAGAAACCTTGGAAATACTATAGCTTGGTTTTAAGCAATGGACTTCTCCCATCAAACCAAAAAAGAAGAAGAATAAAAAAGACATGATATAAAATTATTTGAGAAGTGTTCCTCTATTGAACCCAACATGCGTGCTCACATCTATCAAGAGGAGGAAGAAGATAGAGACATTGATAGGCAAGGAGTTTTCATGTCATTTTACTCAAACATGCCACCTTCTTGTGGATGGTTACTCTGTTAGAAACTTGTGCCTTTGCAGAAACAAGTAAAACATTTTGCTCTCTGTTTACTTCAAAGCTTGCAAATAATCCCATGAGTCACGCCTTTTATTAATGAACAAGATTTAAATTGTCTCATTTGTTATGACTATATCATTGTCTAGATATATTGTCCACTTCCTCGTTGGCTTACTTTATAACTAATGAATGGAGAAGAGGAATTTTTTTAAAAAAAAAAAGCAAAGAAAATAAAATTTTGGTTACTTTTGCTCCATACCTTGCTCCCTCTTTCATTTCTTTTGTCTCTCTGATAACCAACTAAACAAAGGAAAAGAAGAGAAGCTTAAAATTTCTGGTGAACCTACTAAAGTCTAGGTTCACAGGTTCTTCTCAATTTACAAGATTGTTGGGTAATATTGCCAAAATCATGGGCTATTAATGGTATGAGAATATCATGTTATAAGAGTTACTTCGTGTCCTACGGTGGTAACTTTCAGTTGGTGGTTTTATTCTATACCTAATAAATGTGTTCTTTAGGAAGCAAAGATATACTTATCTTAAGTGTCGTATTCACTTCTGATCATACATTGAATGATGCTAATATTTGAGCCTTAAGAAACACTACTTGCAGATATGTTATCTTTTATATGAACTACTGATAAAACAGCATTACTTCTTCTTCTTTAGGTCTTAAACAATGTGATCTTGTATGTAATAGACATTCTAAATAGAAGTTTATTTTTTCTTGTAGAGTGTCTGCTCACTTTTGCATGTGAACAAGATATTTGAAGTAGGGATTTCTGAAACTCTACGAGAGCATTTGGAGCACTTCAACTTGGACATTGTTGAGGAGGTATTAAACTAGTTCCTTCAACTGCATTCTCTGTTAGGTCTATGTTATTGTATACGTATATGGTTTTTGATTTTTTTTTTCTAATTTAATTTGTGTGTGTATGTACATGTGTAACTTTGTTGCAGGCTGCTTCATGCATTACAACAGATCTGGCTTACGTTTATGAATTGGTTAGTCTACATCCTCAATATTCTGTTTGCTTTGTTTTGCTTACCTGCTGCAGTTAGGTACAGTTGGTATTAATGCTTGTGTGAGTGTCTTCTTTTCCAATAGTTGTAAACCTTGTGACTGGCTCTCTCTCTGTCTCCCCCCCCCCCTTTTTTCCTTTCCCCAAAACTTTTATTGGTCTTATTCTTACATATGGCACTGTCTCTTATAGGTAATTGGTGTTCTTGATGTCAATAGAAGCAAAGAAAAGGGTTATGGGACAATAGTGAAAGAGTGTTTCTGTGATGAGGTTAGACATAAATTTTCCATGCTTGTCTTTTCCAAACATAAGGATCTTCCAAACTTATTACTTCTCGGGAAAAAAATATGAAAAATAAAACTTGTTTGATCTATCCACCCTTCAATTGGAATGGAATGTATTCACCATAGTAGTTCCTCATTTTTAAGGTTAATTTAATGAACGTTGCTATCTTATTCAATATCAAAATGGAATTTTTTTTTAATGTTTTAACTTTCATGCTTCACATCAATTGCTTTTCAGTTATCTTCAACTCACTGACATCTGAAATTTAATTATGCCTGTTCTTGACAAATCACACCATTTTGTTGTCATCTAGTTGGATGAGCTGAGGCAAATATATGAGGAATTACCAGAATTTCTGGAACAGGTGCCTGTTATGCAATAATTTGTATATCAAATGAGAGTAAGAGGAAATAAAATCCGTAAATAAATTTGTTTTGACCATACCATTGCCTTGCAGTTGTCATCATTGGAACGTGCACAACTTCCTCCTCTATGTAAAGACAAGCTTGATCCTTGTATTGTTTACATAAACCAAATAGGTTAGTCTTCATGTTTGAAGCAACTTTACGTAAGAATTTTTCAAGGGTAATTCAAAATTTTGGTGTATTTTCCTCTGATTTTATATTCATTAGATTCGATACTAGTTTTCTTTGATTTCTTTCTAGCAACTCCTCATGTATCAGATAGTCAGTAGATGATGTAGGCTTGGTTTGAAGTTGAATACAGTCCATCATCCCTCAGTTGTTAAATGATGAGACTTGACCCATGATAGTCGTTGCATTACATTGTTAAATTCCTGTTAGTGCATCTATAAAATTGTAGAGAGTAATGTAAGGATGATCGGAGAATCAAGTTTTTATTAGACATTGAAATGGACATTTCATGATACACTCTGTAGTTCAATGCACTGGGAACCTGGGGCAGAACTAGAATCTAGCCGAATGTCTCAGCCTCTAGGGTCTCTTGATTTTCTTCAAATATGGTTCCTATATTAATACTACATAATGCAATAATGATCCAGAAGATTTCCATTGTGATAATGGAATATGACACTGCAATTTTAAATGATACTATGGGTGCCTTTCTATGATGTTTATCTTGTTGCCTGTCATTTTTTTTTTTTCATGTTTAGGATACTTGATGTGCTTTTTCGGAGAAAAACTTGATGAAACCACACTAGAGCAGCTTCAAGATTTTGAGTTTGCAGTAAGTTGATGCTTCATTTAATTTAAATGAATGCTCTAATGTTATTATTATGTATTTCACTTAAGACAACATGGCTTTCAAACACAGTTCTCTGACCTGGATGGGGAGACAAAACGATTCTTTTATCGTACCCCAAAGACACGAGAATTGGACAACCTGCTTGGAGATATCTATCATAAAATCCTAGGTATGTAAGATAAAATACTCTTCTGTTCTGTGCTTTCTTGTTAAATATTCTTAGCTTCTTGGTGTTTTATATTGATTACTGTCATACACATAGGATCATGTCTGGGTTTTAATATTTTGAACAAGTGTGTAATTTCATAAAATGAGAGCTCTACTCTACTCGGTGGCTACTTATTAATATCTAAAGTAGACTTAAAGAATAGCAACAGAGCTAGTGTTTCTAGTTCTAAGTGTTATGATTGGATTTTGTTCATATGTGATCCCTTTTGTACGATTTTCATTTCTCTAATTCTTTGTTGAAGATATGGTGAAGACACACAATTTGATTATTATAGGCTGTAAGAATAGTAGCGGAGCCCCTGTTTTACAAGCTTTAAGTGTAATGTTTGATTATGTTCTGATCTGACCTATTTTATAAATTATTTGTTTATCTGAGTTCATTCTTGAAGATATGGAGAGGGCGATTACTAGAGATTTGGTGTCACATATACTTCTGTTTTCAACTCATTTGCTTAAGGCTGTCAATTTTACAGCTGAACTTGATTGGTGAGAATCATACGAACAAGAAGTTCTCCTGTATTTCTCATGACATTCCCCTATCTTTTATTTTTCTTCCTTTTTATACTTATTATTAACTGTTTTACTTCAGCTTTTTGTCATTGGCACTTGTTGCTCGTCAGAACAATTATGTGAGGCCTACTTTGACATTAGAAAACTTGCTTGATATACAAAATGGAAGGTGAGAGCCGTCTGGCTTATTTGCTTTTATTGTGATCCTTAAGAGAATTGAGATTTACCAATGGCTTTGTAACAAATAGTTTATACCATTTTCAGACATGTTTTGCAGGAAATGACAGTAGACACATTTATTCCCAACGATACAAAGATTCTTGATGATGGTAAATGGAAAATACACTCAATAATAGCACAGAAAATGAATCTCAGATTAAATATGTTCAATGAAGCCTCATCCCATCTGAACATACTGGTTATTCTTGTTAATTTTTCAACATTGTGTTGCTTCAGGAAGAATTCATATCATCACTGGTCCTAATTATTCAGGGAAGAGTATCTATATAAAGCAGGTCATTCATTAATTCTTTTTCCTTTGAAGAGAGAATACACTCTTGATTTTGCTCTATCTACATGGTTTTGTCAATCTTATTGATAGAATTTACATGTGAGTTCATGCACATTTATTTTGGCGTACAAATTTCATTATGCTTTAGGAAAACCTATTTTAGAGTAAATTTTGGTTTGACGATGATATCTACAGCTTGCACATGCACTTTAGTTTTGGTGTACAATCCATAGTTCTTAAAATATCCTTCACTAGAGTTACTTTAATGTTGCGGCTGTTTAACATGTTATAATCCCTTTAATTGCTAAGCCTAGCTAAGCTAGTGCCATCTATGTAATAACATTCCATTACTAGTATCCTAATTCTTGTGCCTGAGACACCTGCATATTATGCATCATAAGCCATATTGGGTGTTGATAACTGCATTGAACTTAGATTTATTTTGAGGTGACCTTGTTGTTATGTATCATGTTTCTTTGTCACATAGGTGGGGCATTGGATGTTAACGTTGTACCTGTACTGTACAATTTATCATGAATTAAAGCATAGTGACAATTCATTTTCCAGGTAGCTTTAATCGTTTTCCTTTCCCACATTGGAAGTTTCGTTCCGGCAGATGCTGCAACTGTGGGTTTGACTGATAGGTGAGACCTCAATACGTCCAACATCTTTCTTGGAACAGCAGTTATACAATAATGTGCCTTTGGTTGTACCAACCACAGCCCTATGCTAACAGGATATTCTGCGCAACGGGAAGCAAACTTATGACTGCTGAACAATCAACATTTATGATTGATCTTCATCAAGTTGGGATGATGCTAAGGTATACCAGAATGAGTGTAGCTAGGACAGCTTTAAACTAATAAACAAATGGTCGTAGATTACAACATTTGCATATCATGTTTCTTGGTTTTTTGGACTCTTGAAGTGTGTCGTAAACCATCTTTTGGCTGCTAAGTCTCCATGTTCCATAAAATGAGGATGTAATTCAAAATGCCCAAGTTATAAGAGTTCTTAAATGGTCAAAAAGAGGGGATCTTCCATTTTAGGAGTATTATTTCATAAAAGAACAATACTTTTTGTTCTGATTCCTTTCTATATTATTCATGTTAAAAAATTCTACAGGCAAGCAACTTCACGATCTTTGTGTCTATTGGATGAATTTGGTAAAGGTACTCTTACAGAAGGTTAGTCTCTGCAAGAGATAAGCTTTTTACACCTTGGCTATGCTATGTCTATAGTAACTTGAGCATTGCAGATATCATGCTCTGCATATATTATTTCAGATGGCATTGGTCTGCTAGGTGGAACCATAAATCACTTTGTCACTTGTGATGACCCCCCGAAGGTTGGAGGTTCTTCTCTTCCTGCCATACAAATAGCATTCTAATAGTGATTGGATCTTTTCTATTTTTTACTGTCCTCAAAATTTGTAAGATCCTTTTGCTGAAATTATTTCTTTTTACTGTCTCTAGACCATTTTTTAAAACGACTAAACCATTTCCCATAGTGTTTCTGGTACTTGTTTAGATCTTTTTTGTTCATTCCTATTTTCCCAAGCAATTGAATCAAATTACCATGCAAGAGCGATTAAACTAGTAAAAATTTCTCGCAAAAATTGAGCATGCACTGCATCTGCTTCAATTCAACTATGCTATATTATCTTGCAGGTTCTGGTGTGCACCCATTTCGCAGAGTTATTTGATAAGGGTTGCCTTCTGGAGGTTATGATTTTGTAGATTCATTACCTCAGATATTCACACTTGCACGGTGTGGACATCATGAAGTGTTGATATATCCATTTTGTTTTCACAAATTTCAGTCTGAGATGATCAAATTTTACACCATGAGTGTGCTGAGGCCTGACAACAGTTCTACAAATATTGACGACATTGTATTTTTATATCGGTATGTTTTTATTGTTCTCTACATTGTAATACTCATGACCATTATATGGTAGTTTTCATTATAGAGTTGAGGTGGTGGAGTTTCTTCATTTGTTACCAAAGTTATTTATTTGAGCCTCTATTTCTTCTGGTGAGCAATTGCTTTTCCGGTAAATATTTTTGGAAACCATTTCTTTTTCCTTTGGAATATTTTTACTGGAAATAATTGGCATCACAACAGATGCAGCAACAGAAATTGTTAAATTCAATTATCCCAAAAAATGTTCCATTGTGTTCTCTGACTGCTCAGCATGCATCCGTATGTTGCCATTTACTCAAGTGTGGTATGTGCAGTTTTGGATAGCATGATCTAGTTGTTTTAGTTTCAAGGCAGATGGATCATTATGGTTCATCAGTCAAATGAGTTGAATCTTGAGATTTAGTCTCCATTCTGGATTTAGGAATCATAATGTATGTAATCTTTGTGATTCCGCCTTCTTTGTACAATGCATATATTATAATTTCTCATTGGGTATTGCACTTAAAGTGCTATATTTCTGTAATCTTCAATTTTTTATTGCTTGCAGACTTGTTCCCGGACATGCACTTCTTAGCTATGGTGAGTACATAATTGCTTCTCTAAGTTGGGGATTCGTGTTGAAAATTATTATGGGAGATCATTCATTCCAGTTTACATCCCACAGGGCTGCATTGTGCGCTACTTGCTGGTACATCTGAGACATTGCTGGAAGTTAAATTATATTCAGGGCTCTCAAAAACAAAAAGGGGAAATTCTTTGCTTTCTTCTGGTTTTTGCTTTCTTCTGTATGTTATTGCATGGGTAAATGCAAAACATGGTTTCAAAATCTAGCTATATAGACCCATTTTCTTTCACGTGTTTTTTCTTTTTTCTTTTTTCTTTTTTCCTTTTTGTTTGGGGTGAGCGGTGGGGGTCGGTGGCTCTCAACGAACTCTGGAGCACTTCTTGTAGGTGATTAGAGACACGAGTGTTGTTTTTAGATATATGCAAATAAAACATTTCTGGAATTTCTAATACCTGTGAGATGGAATTAGAACTAAAATCTTGCTTTTGAACATGAATATGGTATTAACAACCTCATCCAGATAAGAGTGATTAATCTTTATAAACATAACCCCATTCACTCTGAAAAGAGAAGCAATAAAACAAAGGTCTTCTAGGGGCTGCTTCTCTGACAGCTTTCAATTTTCTGATGAAACTGATTGCATTGATTATGTAGGTGTCCCTGATGAAGTCATAAAGAGAGCAGCATTTGTATTGGATGCTATTGAAAATGATAAACATGTTGAGCGATTGTGCAACGAGAATATATCAGCTCGAGATCAGCAATACAAGGTGTTAACTCAAGGGATAAATCTCACATATGACATGGAATTTCCCGTGGTTCTTAAATGTACCATTCTTTTTTCCCATTTTGGAGCTAAATGCAGGATGCAGTGGATAAGATGTTGGCGTTTGATGTTTCCAGTGGGGACCTCAAGCTTTTCTTTCAGGATATATTTCCATCTTAGTCCTAGAGATATTGAAGGTATCCTTTTCTACTATTATATTCTCAACAATAACAACAATCCATGTTATCATATTCTACATATATGTTCTCTTGGTTTGATTTTCTGCAGGAAATTTTTCGGGTTTAGTTTAAATATCACATAGTAAATCTAGACATAGGAAATAGACTATCATTGTGGTTTTTATTTTCTGGCTGTAACAAAGATTGCAGATTAATGAAAATAAAGAAGAGGAAGAGAGAGCTGCACATGTCCTAACGCGTGTCATTGCCTCTAATTGCTTTTGGATTTTGGCTACAATTGTATCCTGAAATATGTAGAACTTAAAATAGTAACAGTAGTTTTTTAAGCTCTCATTTTTCTTTTACAGATTTCTTTTCTTCTGCTACGCTACACGATATGGTATAACTCTCTCTTTGCACGCACAGATACGACATCTTGGTGACAAATTTTGTAAACGCTTCTGCATTACGAAGGTAGCATTTGGCAGGGCTGTGTAATGTTTGATTCTAAACTGCAACTAGCTGTCTCACATTCAACGGAAATGTGTATTGTGAAGGGCCATCAAAAATGTTATCAGCAATAATGCGATGAGCAGCCTCTGTAGGATGGTATAGGTCCCAGAAGACGTGATCTCTTCTGTTGGAGCAATAGGTCGCAATTGGCAGGCAAGCAACTTTGGCATTAAGGTTCCCTAGCCCACAACATGCAGCTTTAACCTCTGTAAATCCTGAATTGAAATAGAAACTAGGTTCATAACCATTCTTATAATAAGTCTAACAGGAAAAGGAACAAATGTAGGAATAAAGAAAGAGAAATTATGAATATGGACAGAAAACTTTTGGGGAAACCTGTATTTACCCCTTCTAACTGCCACCCTATTTGTAATGTACTCCCAATGTTTTAATTTTTTATAATATTTTCCAATTTACCATTGGGGATGCAGTCCCTCTTCCACGCCCAAAATGATCCCCCACAAAAAAAAAAAAAGGTAGATTGAGGGTATTTTTGTCATTTTGGGTTGTGGAAAAGTGACGCTGCTCCATTGTAAAAATTAAAACATTTGGAAGTGATTACAAATAGAGTGATAGTTAGAGATAGGTAAATGTAGTTTTCCTAACTTTTGGATTTGAAGATAAGTCTACTTTACAAAATGAAAAATTGATCTTTGCTCGGGTGATCAATTTTTATGCGCTTTTTTCATAATTTAAAAGGTAAGTTATCAAATATGCTATACTAAGAATTAACCAAACATGAATATTTTCGGAACAAATCTGAGAAAAGGAAATAATTTTGCACACCATATCTTTTTGCTCTTAATTTTGTCAGAAGAAAAAGTAGTTTACCATAAGTTGATGGTTTCTGGATGAAGTTTTGCAAGAGACTGTAGGTATTGATGTAAGAGTAGTTGATGTCCTTGAGCTCTGATTTCAATCCCTGCAACATTGAGGTAAGGGCTTGATTGTATTTTACTGACAAGTTATTTGTTTCTTCATTACATTCTTCCGTCTTGTTCTTATTCCTCTGCGACGGGCAGCACCCGATTGCCCCAACACCGGCAATCACAAATTTACGTGTACCGTAACTGTGTATACGCTGTCAAAAATTCAAAATAAAAATGGTGAGCCAGTCATTTAAAATTGAAATTCATTGTCTCCATGACTTACATATGAAAGAATTTAGCTATTTGTAATGAAGATTCAAGGGTTGATTGGCGGTATCAAGTCGATATGATTAGGAACGGAATCAAGATTTTTTACTTGAAGGGGCCGAAGTATGAATCAGGGGTCAAACTTACTTTTTACATAGGTCAAGCTTCATTTTTAAGGCTAAAAATACATATATTTAACTTAATTTAAAAATAAAAGAAAAATTGAAAACCAATGGAGTCCCTTGGTCTATACATGGTTCCATTCCTTAATATAATGAGATAAAAGTGCAGTGTATAACATTACTTTATGCCAAAGAGAAGTGCTATACGCCAAACTTTTATTTTATTACTACTAACGGGTACTATCAATTAGCCCTTGGGTCAATCATTGTTAAAAATAAAAAATAAATCAAAGCGTCGAGATGTGATAAAAGGGTGGTGAATAGTTTTATTCAATCCATGCCAAAAGCTTAGTTATCTCGGATTCTTCTAATTGAGGAGCTTCATGCTAGTTGAATGATTATTCGGCTTGAAATGAAAAGCATTAAAACGAAAAGCATTAAAACGTAAAATATTTAATTAAAATTAGGTAAATTATAGTGTTAAAGTCAAATTTAAAATTTCTACTTGTTTAATTGCTAATTATCTACAAAAATTTAGCTGATAGCCTGATAGGAAAGAATCATGAATTTAATTAATATTTTAATAATAATTATAAACAAAAGTAAATACTTTCGATATTACCTTTAATTGTCCTTTTAGTGCAAGAGCCATCGAGTCGACGTACTGCTGTGGGGTACTATTCTTGTGGAGATCAGAGTCGGAGTAACCGAAGATATCGTTGCTTCCAATCACAACGGCGACAAGAGATTTGGATAAAAGCTTTTGTGCACCAGAGGATCCAAGCTTTTTCTTCAAGTCCTCGCACACCGCTGAAAAGTAGTCTACTTGTTTCGTCAAAGGTAGTGATTGACGCTGGACGTACAAGTAATACACACACAAAAACAACTCGATCGTTAGCTTGGGGTAGTTCTCATTCTCCTTTGTTTTTACCTTAGGCTAAGTTGGTTAATTGCTTTGTATAAATGGGCCGCTTTGTAAAATCCCAATTGTTATAAAAGACAAACGTTTTCAACCAAATCAGATTCGAGAGTTTTTTTATTTTTAATTTTTAATTGAGGACTTAAATTTTATCCAAACTTGGTTAGAGAATATAAATTGCATCGAATACAATTCATAAAATTGTCATATATTTCTTTGGGAAATGCTAGGTATTCTTCGATTATTCTCTTAGTCTTAGGTGAATATTATTTTCTAAAAACCTGGTAAAAGAAATAATGACCAGTTTTTTTTTTGTTTTTTTAGAAAATAATATCAACCTAAGACAACGAGAATACCTAGCATTCTCTTATCCCTTAACATGAAAGAATCATATAATTTTTTAATTAGTACAAGAGACACATATATCGATAAGAATAATAATAAAGAATACGGGTTCTCCGAGTCCTAAGTAGATAGTATTTTTTTAAAATTAGATGAAAGAAATAAGAATCACTTTTCTTTAGAAAATGATATTCACCTAAAATCAAAAGAACATTAAAAAAAAAATCAGAAGAATACTTAGCCCTCATTAATTATTCTAAAAGCCAATTATGAGAAAGGGGAGTTATATATAAAGAAAAATGGTGTGGAGCGTGTGGTAGTGCACAAAAAAAGTTAAAAATTAGAAAAATGATAGATTTTTCAAGACTTTTCTAAAAAAATTGTACCAAACTCAGGTTATGCAACGTGGCACATCAGTTTGGAATTAAAGTTGTAGAAAAAGGTCTTGGAAAACTATATGAATCATTTTTCAAGTAAAAAAGAGAAGTTGTACTTCCACTTACATAACGTTCGTCCGTGCCATCAAAGATTCCTGCACCTCCGGATGCGAAGCTAACACCAGTTAGAAACGATGCGTTATTCTTGTTGGAGCTTGACAGCAGGGATAGATATGGTGGTGAAGTTGGCAGCCCCACTTTCTCAGCTGCCCAATAATTATACAAACAATAATAATAATATCAATGAAATTGACATTAATTAGCATATATATATATATGTGTGTGTGTGTGTGTGGTTCCCAGCCCATTATATTCTTCCTGGTTCAAACTTTATAACGTGAAAAAGTAGGTTAGTTAAAGAGTTAACGACAGACACGAAAAGGTTCTTGTAGTTGTAAAGATCAAGTAATCACATGAATGCTAAAATCTTTTAGGTACCAAAAAAAGTTGACTTTAAGAATCTTGTCAACTTGTGGTCTCTTTCGCTTTTGTAATTTCAATTACCCAAAAAAACTTTGTTTGGATTAACGTACGTACCGAGGAAGTCCGCCGCGTTCTTGCCGTTGGTAAACCTCCCTGTTGGTTTTTTGGTGGGGAAGTCGACGCCGTTGTGGGGAAAATCTGCTTTGGCAAGTGAAAGCTTTAAGTAGTTGTTATTGCCCACATCTACAAGAGAGTCTCCAAATACAAACATGGCTGGGACCATCTGAGCCTCCAACAAATTCAAGCTCGAGAGAAAGAGGAAGAAACTCGCAGCAAAAACATTGGAAGGCGCCATTGCAGGAGTCCTAGCAAGAACTCTCTCTCTCTCTCAAAATGTGGTGGGAATAGAGATAGAGGATGTGGCAGGGAAAGGTGGGGTTGGGTTTTATAGAGGTAACAAATGGATGATATGGAGAGTTTTTGTGTGTGAAAAGAAGATAATTGTTTTTTAGGAGAATCTTCGAGATCTGCTAACTCATATCCAAACTTTAGTTATAAAATAGATCTGTTTCGAGTAGATTCAATATAATAAATATCAAAAAAAAGATAATTAAACACATCAAAGACAACTTGAGTGGACTCTAGTCGGCGCAGCAGAAATACTCCGGCAATACTCACAAATTAAGAACTTTGTTTTAACTTTTCCTAATTTATTAATTTTAAGGTGCATTTAAAGTATAGCCTAGGTTTTGGTTTCAGTGACTGGTGACAAGTGACAACCGTACCCCCCCATTCCACTTCGCTCATGGCCCCATGCATGGGACTACCCCGGACGCAAACCTCACATCCATCTCTTGTCGGTCAAAGATTACTCCACTTGGACATTATCTGAGCCATCCACTGAAAAGCATCTCTCATTTTGGTTCGTTGGTTTTTTATGGTTCGTTTCAACCGATAATGCGCCTCATGAGTCATCATCTGTCCCATTATACAATTAAGTTAGCATAAAGTTTTTCATTATGTAATAAAACAGAAGGGGACAAGCTTCATTAGTTAACAATACTATATATTCAATTCTCATTTCATTTTTATTTTTTACTAGACAATTACGAGTGATTGTGTGCTCGTGGGGAAGCTTAGTTCCTTCAATTCAGTCTTTAAAAATGACATATATTCTTTTTTTAATAACATGTGAGATGTACATAAGTTTGTAATATTATTTATTCCAATTTTATTCTTATTATAAAAAAATATGTCAATTTCACATATTTAAATGACACATGTCACTTTTATAAATTGAGTCAAAAAAAAAATTCTTCCATCTCAATTTAAAAAATAACTGTGTCCGGAAAGCTTAGGTGTAGGGCTTACCTACTTAATTGGGACACCGGCTCAAAGTGGACGAAATTAGCGCAAGGGATTTCATGAAATTTGAGTGGGAGTTTCCCATCCTCATTCCTCACGTGCATATTCACTGTGGACAGCTGGCAATTACATGTTTTGGAGATGAGTCAGCAGAGCTTTTTTGTCAGTGCACCGTCCCACACTCAACCCATTTCTGACTTCCTGTAGGAACTTTTTTTTTTTTTTTTTTTTCCTTGTTGACCACAAATAAATGTGCATTAATTAATTGTTTTAGTTGTGGCATTCTTTCGTAATTGGGAAATCTCAAGAAAGCAACCCCGAGATCACACGGCCTAAACAAGCACATAATTTGCTCCATTTTTTGGGATCGATATCAATCAATCAATCAAGAGATAATGAGCAATTAGAACTTGGATTTGGTGACATCCACTTTAGGTTTAAGGTTTTATCTGATCAGACTGATTTGTGTAGAAAGACGCCTTGCACTGATTGGGATTGTGTTTGGCCTTTAGGGGTTGGTGAGAATTCCCATCATAAAAACAAAAAAAACAAAAGATGTGGGCTAACTCATGATATTATGTGAATCCATAATGTGACATAAAATATTATATATTCCATTTAGAACCACTCAAGTACAGGCCATCTCATAAATTAGTCAACCAATTACTGTATCACCACCTTATCCTTTTAATCATACTTCACGAGTCTAATACTTGTAGGCGTGTTGAATAATCAGCATTTCTTTCTTCATGAATCTCTACTGCTAAAGCAACCGGCCTATTCATTGGGTAATGTCTTGATTCACGTCTAAGAAAATCATCTCTAGCTCTCTCACTCATTCCCATATTATATATAGATAACCTTTCAGTTGGCACTCGGATTCAACGTTAGAAACATGGCTTAGGGCTTAGGCTAGCTACACATAACCACAATTATGCAAACCATAATTTGGGCAAAGGAGAAAGCATATATATATATCAGTTTGGTGAAGAGAATTAGTAGCATCATCTTTTTAATGTTTAGAGCGGTTTTTTTAAGAGTTTGTTTAGATTTGCAATTTTAAAAACATAATAATTTCAAAATATGTGTTTTAAATTTGCAGTTAAGCATTAGTAAATCACATTTTGGCATTCAAAATTATGGTTAAACTTTTAAAATAGTACGTTTTCTAGAAACAACACCTAATTATTTGATATTTCAAAGCTAAGAGACTCTAAATGAGGTTAATATATATGATGATAGAATTGTGACGTTTTCAATCTATCACCAATTCATTGCCTGCAATCTAAGCATCGTGTTTTTTTGAGCTACCCATTCAGACGTTAATAGATCGATGCAGCTGATGCTGATGGCACATATACATGTGGGAACGCGGTGCAGTACCGCTAGATGGTTGATGGGCTGGAGCCAATAATGATGATTGGGTGCAACCACGACCACAATGAGTGGTTCTACTTCTCTTGTGCCCCCAACGTGTCAAAATTATCAGACATGCACCGCCACTCTTCGTCACCCACTTTGTCCTTTAATCGGTTTCTTTAGCCCATCTTCTGGTTTCCATCTTCTGTTTTTTTGTGCTCAGAAATTCAATGATATTACACATCAATATCAAAAGACTTCAAACCTTCAATAATTATCTTGAAAAAAAAAATGTTATAATATTCATTGCCGACCTCCATGAATTCACACCAAATAAGATTTCAGTCCAAGAAAATATCTAGATGGTACTGTCGTGATATGTGCTGGTACGTACTTGTAAGCTGCAGAATTTAAGAAGCTTCAATTGTGTTCCTTTTTTAACCTGTTGTGTTTCTTTCTACGGTTATTTTTTTAGCAGGTGATTTTTAGGTACATTTTTAATTCTTGAATCTATTTTTAATAGCGGATATGATAGATATTTGTTTTGTTTTATTTTATGAAAAAAAAAATCATATTTAGTCCATAAATTTTCATTTGATTTGAATTTAATTATTGAGTTTTCATTTTTAAGAATACAGTCAAAGTTAATGGTTTGTCATTTGTCACGTCATAAACGCTTGAATGCAATGCCACGTCAATAAGTGTTAATTTATTTATAGAAAAAGCAAAGGACCAAAAAGACCAATAATTTGATACGAAGAACTTAGAGAAACACAAAACTTGAGAACCTAAAAAACAAACTCACGGTAACAAAGACTTTTGTTCCGTTGGCAACTTGGTGTGGTATTGCATTGAAATGTTGAGATATACGTGGACGTGTCAAATGAGATACATATGACAAATAACAAACCGTTAATTTTGATAGTAAAGTAATAAAGGGACCTATTTTAAATTTAAACAAAACTTAAAAAACTTATTCTTGGAATTCAAAACTTAAGCACTAAATTCAAATAAAAATAAAAATTTAATGACTAAATATGATTTTTCTTTTTTCCCCTTTATTTTATTTTGTTTTTTGTTTTTGTCAATCGCTCTCAGCGACTGCTAGGATGAGATTGAGATGACCCAGATATTTTTGTGGACTCATTCAGGATATGAAGGCCCAATAGTTCATACATAAGATTAATATCAAGTCTGGATATTTAATAGGCCCACGCGTTTGTTTTGACTTTATGCCGATAGGCTTGGACTATGGACTTGGAGCCTTTCGAGCATTTTCGTCCCATTATTTTGTTTAGCTAAGATGTTAAAATAGGAGTAAAAACAGTTAAATTTATTTGCCTTATGACATGTTTGGGTACGCATTTGAGAGGTTTAAAATTACGTTTAATAGTCAAAAAGTTTGTTTAAAAAAAATAAAATTAAAAGCACTTTTAAGTGTCTAAAAACCTTCAAAATAGGGTAAAGTCCACATAACCCACTAAAACTACCACCACAATGACAATGTACTCCCCAAACTATCAATTACGACAATTTACTTTCCAAACTACCAAAGCAGTGACAATATACCCCCAATTTTTTAAAAAATGAAAAAATTACCCTTACTAAAATAAAAACAAAAATACTAAAATTTATTTATTTTTTTCAAATTTTAAAGGATATTTTTGTCTTATTGAAAATTTTATAGGGGTAATTTTGTCATTTTGCTAGCATTGGGAGGTACATTGTCATTGTTTTAATAGTTTGTGGGGTAAATTGTTGTAATTGATAGTTTGGGGGGTAAATTGTCATTAGGGTGATAGTTTGAGGGGGTTAAATGGACTTTACCCTTAAAAATTTATGGCTTAAACACATTTTTGACAAAAGCTTTAAAATAAATCTTTTGCCAAATTTTTTTTTTTTTTTAACTTAAAAGCTCTATTTCTCAAACACCTAAACCTTAAACATGCTCTTAAAATGTTCTTACTCCATTCTTCCTACAATATTAACTAAAATGAATAACAAATTTGCTGAGCGGGAGATGAATGGTCTTACTCTACTCTTCTTACAGTATTGAATATTATAATCTTTAAAGAAACTGTAATTTAAATAACAATAAAATGTTTTTCTTATGAGATTAACTCGAAATGATGTTAATGAGTAATTATGGTTTATCGTTTTACATAAAACAGTGAGTTAAAGAAGTTGAATTTTCAATAAGATTTAGGCTCCATTTGTTTTGGCATAAAATATTTTTTTGATTTTTTTTTTAATTTTTAATTTTTTCACATTTTTGGTGTTTGGCACAATTGAAAATATTTTCGGTTAGACTAAAAAAGCTTCCTTAGTTTCGAAAAATGGTTTTCGATTTTAAATTTTGTAAAGCATATTTTGAGTTTAAATTTTTGCCTCTCAAACCGCCGGACACCTATCAGGCCAAGCCACGAGCCACCACAAGACAATTGTAGGACCATCAATATTAGTCCACTGCCGGAATTCTACCGAACCACTGCCCGGCCTCCACAAGGGGCGCAACTGCCGCACCAACCCAAACATATTAGAGAAAATGTCCTCACTTAACTTCAACTTTAGAAAGAAAGGGTGATTTATAATAAACTCCAATGTTTGGAGGTTTTCTTTTTTTTTTTTCTTTTGAAAGAAAATGAGAAACAAAGCATCTTTGCACACAACAGATAGAACATTTTTATACCTTAACTTAAAGTATACGTACATTCACTGAAAAGAAAAGACATAGGATATATATATATATATAGGACGAAAGTTGTACACAATCTGTTGATGCTCTTTTCTATAATTTGGAGGCCCTATAAAAGCTTGGCTTTCTCTTCCACTCGGAGAATGTAAGCTTAAAGAGCAGCTAGGCGCATCACATTCATGGGAAATGTATACTTGGAAGAACCATGAAACATACTATCTGCAATGAAGCGAGCAGAAGCTTCTGTCGGATGGTGTCGGTCCCAAAAGACGTGGTCGCTTCTGCTGGGGCAATAAGGTTCAAGTGGCAGGCAAAGCATCTGAGCGTGAAGATGCCCAAGCCCGCAACAAGCTGTTCTCACCTCCACAAATCCTGGAAAAAAAAAAAACATTTCTATATATATTTTTTGCATTGATGATAAAAATTAACAAATTTTTGAGAATTAAGGAAATTGTGAAGCAATATATGATATAATCAGGTACCATGAGAAGCTGGGTTCTCAATCAAGTTGTTAAGGATACTGTAAGTATCCAAGAAGGAGTAGTTGATGTCCTTGAGTTCTGATGCCAGTTTCTGCAACATTGATTTAAGGCCTTCGTTGTAGTTTGCACAACAGTTGTTTATTTCTGTGCTGCATTCTTCTCCCTCAATGTCTTTTCTTACTGTCGGGGAGCATCCGATGACCGACAGCCCAACCATCACAAATTTACGTGCACCATTACTGTATAGACGCTGCCAACAAGTAATTGTTTGAAAAAAGGGATGAGCAAATTAATTAATAATTAACCAATATAATATATGGTCCATATATATATATATATAAAGGATTCTTGAACTATATGTATATATATATAGAGAGAGAGAGAGAGAGAGAGAGTATGGTTTTTTATATATAGGTAATTTTATTACCTTTAATTGTTTATTTAATTTGAGAGCCATTGAAGCCACATAGTCTTGTGGGCTGATCTGCTTGCGGAGAACGGATGATTTAAAGTAGTCCGTGATGTCATTGCTTCCGATCACAATGGGAAAGAGAGATTTTGATAAATGCTCTTGCGCACCAGACGATCCTAGCCGTTGCTTCAGCTCTTCACATACTTGAGAAAAGTCGTCTACTTGTTTTGTCAAAGGTAGTTACTGATACTACAACAATAAATAAAAAAAGTGAAAACAAAGGTCAAGTAGCGGGGATAGCTCAGTTGGGAGAGCGTCAGACTGAAGATCTGAAGGTCGCGTGTTCGATCCACGCTCACCGCATTTTTTCAGTAAATTTCGTTTTTTGTACTACTTCAACGTTTCAATGGGCTTTGAAAGCCCTCCAAGTTACTCCAATATTGCTACACTCTAGAGCCCAATAGTTAAACCCTTTGAATTATTATTCAATTTTCAATTTTTTTTTTAAAAAAATTTTTTTGAAAAAATTGAATAGGCTAAAAGGGTTTGAAAAAAATGAAAAGATATAAATCCAAAACAAAAATTAAGTTTTTTCTTATATAAAGTTTATCATTGCCATCAAATATTCCTGCACCTCCAGAGGCAAAACTAACACCAGTTAGAAACGCGCCATGGTCTTTGTTGGATTCAATGGAAAGATACGGCGGTGGAGTTGGTAAGCCCACTTTCTCAGCTGCCCAATAATCCATTGAATTCCAATGCCCATTAGCATACAAATAAGGATTGAATTAAGGTGAGTTATTATCAATTAAGGTTTCCAGTTTTTTTTCACAGGAGCTTGCTTGCATGACAAGAACGTACATTAAGAGAATTAATTTTGATTAACTTACCAAGAAAATCTGCAGCATTTTTACCATTACTAAACCTCCCGGTCGGAATATGGTTCGGAAAATCGACGCAGTAGGGATGATAATCTGCCTTGCTAAAGGAGAGCTTTAGGTGATTGTTGTTGCCAACATCTACCAGGGAGTCTCCAAATATATACATTGCAGGAACCATTTGAGCTTCTGAAAATGTGACCCCAAAGATGGAGAGGGAGACTAAGAGAATCACTAGGAACAATTTGTAAGCCATCATGTATAGGAGTGTATGTTGGGGGGTAGTGAAGGCTTTAATTGGATTTTATATATAGGGGGGAATATTTTCTTGATTTATAGTATTTTGGGTAAGGTTTTATTTGAAAATAATATATATTGATCACTCTAAATTTGAATTTAGTGGATTTATATAATTTACATTAGGTATTGATAATGTCTTTTCATTTCCATCATAGGCAAAAGACATCCTTCTTGTTTTCTCTATGTCACACCTCATGCTTATTCTTGAAGAGCAAAACACTAAATAATTAATTGTTATTTTAAGTGAAGTCTTGATTTAACATACTGAGATATTAATTTAATCCCAAAGTAAATTAAAATTTATATGAAATCTCTAATTTAAATATCACACATTTAATACTCATCTCTATTGAATTGTGAAGCATTAATAATTCAACCTGATCAAGAATAAAATAGATCGAAGTGATACCTTTTCCTTTTTATTAAAGGGTGGCATAGAATTCTTTTTCTTTTTCTTTTTTGAGGGTGGTATACAATTCTACCCATGGAAAATAATGCATCTCAACGCCAATAGAGATGATACAATTATGGGTCATGTCATTTTATCTCAATCTTATTTTACTCTTTAATATTAAAAATTGAAAAATGATTCGTTGGAGATGCTTTGCCGTTCGGACATCGCTTTCTTCCATTTGAAAGCAACCATTTGAGATTTAATCTCATCCGTTCGTTTTCATGGCACCGTGTCTCATTCGAATAGGGATTTTAGTTTCCAAACCTTTTCTAAGTCTTTATGCCCCTACATTTCAATTCCATCAGTTTCAATGACTAATTGAAACACTATTGCGCATATGACTCCAATCTGAAAAGCTCTTTTCGGCGCGGGTCAGGGAGCTACACTTGATAAGTGCCATTTGAACCCAAAATCTGTCATTTTTTCTTTCGAATCACCATTTTAAGTTATCTTTTGTCATTTTAGAGAATACTTACTTTTCTTTGACGCAATTAGGTTTTCCTCTTTTCCTATTTGTGATTACTTCTTTTTTCTCCTGTATCTCATTTTTCTCCATAAATATCAAGTTTCTACTTACTATCACACACTTGACACTTGTAAGAGGCATGTTCTGCTTTGTGCTTTGGTGTTCTAAGATAATAAGGCAATTTTCATTGCGTTAATTAAGATAATAATAGTAGTGCCACATGGAATAATGAAAATTGTCGCATTTAATATTTGGTGGGGCGTTACACTTACCCAACCCCAAGACCAGCTCCCAAGATGGAAGGAGATGGTTGTGGGGGTAGGGAAGTCCGCCACCCTCTTCCACCTTCTGGGGTTGGTTGCGGGCGACTTCCTCATCCCTACAACCACCTCTGCAGGGTGGGAGTCTCCCGTGAACCACCTCCCCGGGTTGGAGCTGGGTTGCAAAGAACTCAACCACCATCCCGAAGTGTGCGTGTTTTGATAACATGTTATTGATATTCTCTATCATATGAAGAATTCAGATTTTATTGCCGAGCTTAAAGAGCTGCAAGCTGCCTCATATTCATCGGAAATGTGTACTGTAAAGGACCATCAAAAATGTGATCTGCAAAGATGCGATAAGATGCCTCTGTGGGATGGACTCGATCAAAGAAGATGTAGTCGCTTCTGTTGGAGCAATAGGCTGCAATCGGCAGGCAAAATATGTCGGAATTAAGAGTCCCCAGCCCACAACATGCAGCTTTAACCTCTACAAATCCTGCAATCAAACATGAAAAGGCCTTTAATCACTCGTCTTTTTTAATCAAAAAAGAAAACAAACTCAAGTTAGAAAAACCAAGGTAAATTATAGACAACATAGGCCTAGAATATTTAACTACAATAGGGATAAATCATAGAATTCGGATTCCAATTCATGATACTGTCACGGAACCACTGCCCATCAAGTAGGGCTAAGTAGAAGTGTCACCCCTAAAAATATCATATTAAATCAACGGTTATCCCAACAATATTTTAAACCGATAAAAAATGATGAATTTAATCATACCATAATCAGCCGGTTTCTGGATGACGTTGAGCAACACTGTATAAGTATCAAAGTAGGAGTAGTATATATCTTGGAGATCTGACTTCAATTCCTGCAACATTGATACAAAGCCTTCATTGGACTTAACACACCAGTAATTTATTTCTTCATTGCATTCTTCATTTTTGACGTTACTCCTTCTTGAGGGGCAGCATCCCAGTGCCCCTATCCCAACAATAACAAATTTGCGTGCACCAAGATTGTATAAATACTGCAAGAATTTTAATAAAGAAATAATTAGCGAAGATGTCAATTGAAATTATAATATATATAGCAATTACAAGAATTTGATTCAGCTTACTTATTCAATCAATGAACTGTATTGGAGTCTGTCTTTTGACTCCTTCACAAAATTGGCTAAGCCTGACCATAGGTTGACTTAGCTGGATGAAAATCACAATTAAGCAGCTAATTATATGGAACTTGAAATACATTGTATATAATATACATGCAATTAAATTATGTTTATTTCCGCAATCTTTTATCCATTTATTTGAAACCTTTTTTTTTAATGGAGATCCAATGTGAAAGAAGAGGGGAAGTCGACATTCTAACGTATGGACCAAAAGGAAGCAATAGAGGCAGTGGCGCATGCAACACATGCTCAGTACCAAAGCGGCATGTGGTATGCACGCATGGTGGTGGAGGGTGTTGAAGGAAGCAACTATAATTATAAAGTATGGTTGGTCTGAGTCGACCTCTGTTCGGATTGATATATATCTCCTGAATTTTTTGTCTAAATTCGGGCAAGAAATTCCCTGAAAATTGGGCAATAAATTTCAGGAATCAGCCCCTCTACTCTGATCATTACTATCATGATCGAATAATGTTTTGTGCTAAGAAATATTGAAAGTGGCCTTCGAATACTGACTCCACTTATAGGAAGCAAATGCTATGTTACCTTTAATTTTGCTTTCAGTGTGAGAACCATGGAGGCCACATACTGCTGCGGGGTAGTCTTGTTGCGGAGATTAGAGGACCTGGAGTAGGCCAGGATGTCGTTGCCTCCAATCACAATTGCGAAGATTGATTTGGACAGAAGCTTCTCTGCACCAGAGGATCCCACCTGTTTCTGCAGCTCTTCATGCACTCTCGAGAAGTAGTCCACTTGTTGTGTCAAATGTATTGACTGGAACTGTTCAAATTAATCAAGAAAAAAAAAACAATTTATAAATCATTTTGCATTCCAATAGTTCAGTGGCCCATTGAGCCTTAATATGGGCTACGTTAGTTTCTAGCTTGGGGAATAGAAGGGCCACATTCTACAGGCCCAATTGAGTTAATAACCCAGAAATGAGAGAATCATGGGTGTAGTAGCTTATAGCTTACAAAGGTTCTTATTGTTGTACAAGAAAATGATATATATATATATATATATATATATATATATAAAATTTTAATTTGACTTATTTAATTTTGTACTGGGTTAATGGTTTGTGTTAAAAATTCAAATTTTTAAATGTCACATGCCTAATTCTGATTATATCGAGACGAACCTTAAACTGTTCTAAAACGAGTCTGGCACCATTAATTTCGTATTAGATTCGTATTAAATTTTTAAGTTAATCAGTTCCCAGATATAAACCAATAAAAATGGGTTTAAGAAATGAGAGAAGGTAAGAAGATGAAAAAAAGGTGCAAAGAAACTGAAGAAAATCAAAGAAAAATGATAGTGAAAGTTTTTCCTTCACTTACAACAAATGGGTCAGTGTCATCCAATATTCTAGCACCGCCGGAGGCGAAGCTAACGCCGGTTAGGAACGACACGTTATTATTGTCGGAATCGCTCAACAGAGATAAATATGGCGGTGAAGTTGGCAAGCCCACTTTCTCAGCTGCGCCATGCTCCATTCATTTCACATTGAGAAAACGATCGAAAGATTAAATCATTGTAACCCATCAACCAACACGTGAACGTACAGTGCGTGCATGATATTTAATAAACAAAGTTTATGAGTCGTTTATCCCCCTTAAAAAAGAAGAAGAAAAAAAAAGGATAATTTCATTAACTCACCAAGAAAATCTGCAGGATTCATGCCGTTGGTAAACCTTCCGGTGAGTTTTTTGGTCGGAAAGTCGATGCCATAGTGAGGGAGATTTGCCTTGGCGAAGGAGAGCTGTAGGTAATTGTTGTTGCCCACATCTACTATGGAGTCTCCGAATACGAACATGGCCGGAACCATTTGAGCCGCCGACAAATTGAAGCAAATAAAGAGGAAACTCACTGCTAGGAAAACATTATTGTATGCCATCGCGCCAAGCAATCTTCTCTCTGTCTCTCTCTGTCAAACTGGTATATGATACGCTGTGGGCGCAGTACAGGGATTGGGTGTCTGGATTTTATAGAGGGGATAAGTTGATGCGTGTACATTTATGTCCGTAAACATTTTATCTCTCGATTTCAAGGGAAACAGAAAGATTTAATAAGAGAATTTGTTTTCACTGTCATTTAAAATTTTAAATAATGTGATATTATGTATACCGTCTAACACCGTTAAATGTAATAAAACAAAATCTTGACCCTAAAATAACTATGCTAAAAATTATACTTTTATCTCACTTTATTTTATTATGCAAACTTAGCCGTGCCGATTAGAATTCAATTTTTTTCCTTTCTTTCTTAAGATTAATGCTTCATATTAGACTCGCATCCCGCTCTCATTCTTAGCCTCTGTTATATATATAGAGTTAATGGGCACAAATGCACAGTTATATCTGTCCAGTATAAATGTAATATGTAGCATTATTTTTTCCTTAATGCTCATACCTAATATGCTCTTCTATTAGTTCACGAGTAGTTATATTAGTTGGCCAGATTCAAAGTCTTTTACCCCTAATTGTATCCGTAATATAATTATTGTACTATTTAATAGAGACATTTAAGCATTATCCACTAAAGGAAATATGCCTGTCTTTTTTTTTGAGGGGGTGGGGGGGTGATTTTAATTATGTTCATTGTTTGATATGTTACGTTAGATATCAAATCAGAAAAAGAGTACACTTTTTCTAACAAAATAGGTTGCTGGAATTATAATTTTGGATAAATAGATAGATTAAGAGCTTTTAATACATATAAGAAGGATGAGGGTGGTGGTGGAGGAAAAGGAGCACAAGCATCAGACTGTGCAAGTGACGGCAAAGAAGAAGAGGGTAGCGGAGGAGATGGTGAAGATGCTAAATTATCCTAAGGGAAGCTACCAGTCATGAGCACAAGACATTGCAATTTCGCAAATTGAAGGTACAATTTAAACCAAATAGTAAAAAAATATATTATTTGAGAGTTGTTTAAAAAATTACTTTTTGAAAATGTTGAAAGGCAACGAGGAACTTTTTTAAAACGCACAATCGATTTTAAAGGCAAAACTGTCATTTTATCAAACGTCTAACTACGTTATTAAAAATTACGTTTTCAAATTGCACGTTTTAAAATCACTATTTTTAAATTTCAAGTTTTGACATCACAAACCTAAACCGACCCTTCATATCCAAATGCTTTTAGGAAGGTATGCCAAACTCTGCATGGCCTAAAAAGCTTTTATCACATTTGGTGACTGCCTCTTTAAGGTGTACCGGGTAGCAAGCAGAAAAATAGAAGTCCACAATATCAACTCAAATTGTAATGTTACAAATGAGAGCTATGCTCTTTATTCCGCAAACCTTGAAGAGATCAACGAGATGATCGATCTCTCACAATTTCTACTCTACAAAATTATAGAACACATCTAATTTCAGGATGAATTCCTCACCTGAGATCAGAAGAAAGGAAGCATGCCTACTTCAGATATACAATTCCTGCCGCTAGTGCCTTCCACTGCAGCCCATAGCAACACCCATATAATATATATTTCCCATATCAGCACCCAAATTACTAATTTCTTGGTAGCAGGGATTTCACTTCATCATCGCAGAGCATTTACAAAAGCCATCAATGAATCGACGTCTCTCTTCTCTGACGGATACTTGACGGCACTGGCCGAGTGTTTGGGGAAAAGGAGGATTGTGGGAAAGCTCCCTAGCTGCAGCTCTTGCTGTGCATATGCCTTTTGCTCACCATCTGCCCTGAACTTCCCCACCTTCACCTCACTCCCTGCCAGCTTCTCTGCTAATTCAACATATGATCCTTCCATCGCCTGCTCAAAACCAATGAAAATGGTTAGATATGGCACAAAGTTCTGCATTACACGTAAGATAGCTAGAGCCTCGAATAATATTCACCTGACAGAAGCGGCACCAAGGTGCATAAAGTACGACAAGCCACGGTTCTCTCCGGTTTTTCAATCCCGCCAAGTTCTCTATCCCGGCTCTACTCAAAGTAACCAGATTCTGGCTGTTGAAGATGTCATTGTCCATGGCACTCTCATTTCCATTGCCATTGAGTTGGGCGACCTCTTCTTGTCTGATGTTCCCTTTGTGAAGGCCACACTCTTTAGCCTTGGCGTCCTCCCACCACCACCTTCCCTCCCTCTCATGCTGCCCAGGTAGGACTGGTCTTGTGCATGGCTCACATCCAATTGAGATGTATCCTTGTAAGTGCAAAGAATTAACAGGTACATTCATGGCTTGGAGAAAGTTCCATATGTCACGACCTTCCACATTGGCCACAGGATTCCACTTCACCAAGCTCCCAACTCCACCATCCATTCCTTCAAAAGAGGGATCTACCTGGACAACTGGAATTTCAGCCCTTGTACCCGGAGATTGATCTTTTCTTTGCCCCGTGATCCAGGCTCGGAGACCTTTAAGTGCCCGCCTTAAAGGCCTAACCTTCCTGACTCTGCAGCACTCTTGGTGTCCGTCTTCATAGAATGAGAATAGTCCCTTGCTCCTCACTAGGGCTTGAACTTCAACAGCATCAGGTAACATGTACTCAATGTTAATGCCATAGTGCTTCTCGACAGTGTCAAAGAATTGGTATGTTTCTGGGTTTAGCCTCCCGGTGTCCAGGCTAAACACCCTGAAGGGGCGACTAGTCAGCTTGGCATACTCAATCAAGGCCACATCTTCAGCTCCACTGCACAAATCAACAGCAATTTAAATATAGATTCTGGTGTTCATGATGCATAAGTTCAACTATCTCGTAAGTGATAATCGAGAAAAAATGGTTGAAATTCTAGTAATTAATTGAGTTATACGTAGAAGCTAACTAAATTTTTTAAAAAAATTATATGGTCAATACTAGTTGTACTATCACTATTTCATCCAACTCAAGATAGACGAGAGTTTGCAAATGACATACATTTTAATGAAACCGAATAAACATAACAATCCTTTTAAGAAGACCAGAGGTGAGTCAAGAAAGGTGAGATTAAATTTGAAAAAAAAAAGATGGACTCAAATTTAAGGGTTATATGGGAAATTAAATTAATAAATATTTACGTTATTTAAAACTTCTATTAACCAATGAATTAAACTTACAAACGTTTTCTTCTGACAAAATTTATAACTAAATTAGAGGCAGGCGAAAGACAAAAATAGAGATACCTGAATGCAATGGCAATGTCATTGCCAAATTTCTCAAGGGCCCTGTCCATAATTTCAAGTGGGGAAGCATGTCCCATCTCCTTTGCCAACTTCTCGTAATCCTCAGTTTCAATCCTATCTTCAACTTCTGCCAATTCCCCATAAACAATGTGCAAATTTTTTTGTCAACACGTTTCAAATAATATAAAGGATTAAATGCTATTTTGGTATCTGTGCTTTGGACCATTATCAAATAGTTATCTTGATTTCAAAAACTATCACACGTAGTACCTAGAGTTGTCTAATTATCGAATGTAGTCCCTTCGTCCAAAAATTTAATGGCCCACCACATCAAACCTGTGGCCCCCATGGGTGCGTGTGGAGACATGGGTGGCAGGGTGGATCTCCCTCCAACACCATTCTCTCTCATTTTTTTTTTTTCATTTTCTTTTTTTTTTTAAATAATGTTAATGTGGTATATACCTATATATGACACGTAGCGGTCGCTAATAGGTTTGACATAGCAGGCTGTTACGTTTTTAGATTAAAAAAAAATGGACGGAGAGACTAACTCTAATAATTAAACAATTCCAAGTACCACCTATGATAGTTTAGTTTTTTAAAACCGAGGTTATTATTAGATAATGGTGCAAACACAAGTACCAAAATAGTATTTAACCCTAATACAAAAGAATAGGACTGCATAACTAAATTCCTACCCTTCGGCAAAAGACATGGCGATCACTCTTTCTTTTGTTTCAGAATCAATTCACAATCATAGCATCACTAGTGCCCTAGTATCTGTATATGAAGAGTCACAAATCAAACACCATTAACAGAGAATGTACCTGGAGCAACCATAGTTGCAGCGAGAGGAACTACTGAGTCACTCCTTTTCAGTTCTGCGCAAACTGGTTTTACTAAGAATGTCCTGAGGTAAGAATCCCCGGGCACTGATGGAACCAAGCATTTATCCAATAGACGAACTGACCGGAACCCTGTAAGGATCAAAATGATGACAAATATAATTTTTAAGGTTAGTTCCAATCCGCTAGATATGGAACAAATGATTGAGAGGGAACGAAGTTTGAAACTGGACAGAAATTAGTAAAGATGGCTTTCATTCAGATCAATAGATAGAAAAAGTAAAAAAGGTTCCTATAAAGCAAGAGAATTAACTCAATCATTCTTTTAATTTACAAGTCATTACAGCCTGTTTGGGATTGCGTTAGAAAATGTAAAAAACACTTTTAATACTTAGAAAGTTGTACTAAACAAAAAGTTGATATGTTTGGTAAAAAATTCCAAAAATACTTGTTTGAATTTTTTACGCTAAAAATGGTCAAAGTGCATTTTTGAAAAAAACTTAAGAACATGTTTAAGATTGCGTTAAGAAGTATAGCTTTTAAAGACAAAAAAAAGCTTTTAGAAAAAGCTTCAATTTTAAACTTTTTCCTAAAGTGTGTTTAAAGTAAAAAAGTCAAATAAATACTTTTGAAATTTTTTACCAAACATACAAACTTTTTGTTTGGCACATCTTTCTAAATATTAAAAGTATTTTTTACACTCCATAACTCTATACTTCCCGCTGCAATCCCAAACATGCTCAAATAATCAACTCAAACTTATTCCATTAGAATTCAAAAATGCTTTATTAGTTTTCACCGCTCAAAAACTACTTTTATTATTATTCTTCTTCCTAGTGGCACCTCCACTATTATTATTTTTTCGTTTCAGTATTTTGTCCCATTCAATAATATACACATAACTTGGTTACACAACTTACACTCCATAACACAATCTCAAATAAACTCAATTGAAACTTTTTCAAAAAAGCTCTTTTTGACTTTAAATCTATACTTCCCGACGCAATTCGAAACATACTCAAATAGTCCAATACAGAAAAGAAAAAAAAAAAAAAAGGGGCTCAAACATTCAACTCAAACTTATTCCATCAGAATTCAAAAACGCTTTATTGGTTTTCACCACTCAAAAACTACTTTTATTATTATTATTATTATTCTTCCTAGTGGCACCTCCACTATTTTTTTTTTTTCGTTTCAGCATTTTGTCCCATTTAACAAGTTGTCAATAATATACACATAATTTGGTTGTTTAATGGTTTTTCCCCCCTTCTTTTACAAATGCCGCCGCCACCACCTGAATTCGAACAGTCCAATTGTAAATAATTATACCCTCCTTTTTGGCTTTGGAAGTTAGTGATGAATAGAAGTTGCCGAAATTTAGTCAAAGATTTGGAAGTGACGAGCATTACCATGGAAATTTGAGTGGGGGTAAGGTGGTTTTGGGCAGCCCACAGTAATGGCAATCTTATTTGTTTGGTGGTGGCATTCATTTATTTGTGTATTTAATAAGAGAAAAGGGTGGGTATTTAATTTTTGTTCCTAACATTACCCATACTTGGGCAATTATTTCCTGGTAAATTAAATATGCTCCTTATCGGTAGATATGTGCTATGGGGTAAATCATTTATGACTTGATGTGTGAGTTTCATTGAAGTAATTTTCAATATTTTACACAAGATTGACTGAGACGTACCAAGTAAATTGTGGCTATGTTTGTCAATGTTTTGAGGTAACATAGATTTGAAAATTGTATTGTGATTTTAAGAGTGTTTTATGTTTGAGTTGTTCGTTAATATTTTTGTTTTGAGAAGAGAAAATAAAAGACGGGAGAACACAATTGTTTTATAAAACTTCTTTTTCTTTTCTCTTTTGTTTATTTATTTTTTTTCAAAACAAAAATAATAACAAACAATCCAAAATACACAACACTCGTAAAACACACAAAACTACGTTCACATTCTTTTGGGTCACAAAGGGAGAGTTTAAAAGCAAAGAGTTTCATAGCCCAACCCTTTTTGGTATCATGCTACACTAAAGCTCTGCCACCAATTTATCAATTTTATTCCCAATTCCGTAATATGTATAGAATGTTTGAAATTTGTATCACTGCTCATCTCCAAGAGAATAGCCAATTCCTTCGTAATAGTCAAATTTGACCATTATTAGCATTTTTTTCCTCTCCGACCTCAAAGTCGCAAATTAATATTTCTACTTGCCCAGGTTCTGTCGATCAGAATTCTTTAGAATTTTTATTTTCATCAACTCAACATTTTTATTTTTATTTTAAAAGTGATAAATACTTAGGCACCAAAGTACTGGCCATTTATAAATATGGTTGACATAGGGGGAATCTAATACAGTTCTACACGGTAACTATCAAGTCAAGCATTTCGAAATTTTAACAATTATTGAGACGGGACGGCCATAATTAATTTACTATACACCCACCGAGTTATTCGATTCACTGAGTTCTCGAGTTGAGTAGAAAAAATAAAAACGACATTTCGAGTTTGAATCACTAATAATATAAAGGGAAAAATTATAGTTATTCCCTACATTTTCATCTAAGTTTGATTTAATCCTTAGATCTCAATTTCAGCAACAAATTGGAGTTGAACAAATACAAAAGGAATCGCTGAGACAAACCGATCGATAAAGTGAGAGAGGGACGGTAAAGTAACAGACAAACTTATTTGAAAGGAAAGTATTGTTAAAATTGAAAATGAGATGAAATACTTTTTTTCTAATATAAATTAAAAACCACAAAGATTCAACAAGTCTACAAGACCAACAATCATTTCAAAAAAAATAATAATAATAACAGTATTGAGATTGTAGAGAGCCAAAGAGAGAGAGAGAGTTTTTACCTTTGAGGTCGTGCGAAGTGGTCGAGCCGCGAAGGAAAGAAGAAGAAGCTGAGAGTGCCATTAGAGAGAAATCTGAAGCTGAGAGACTCTCTGGTTCTCTCTCTGAATTTTCGGTGTTGTGTATGAGAGGGAGAGAGAGAGAGAGAGAAGAGCGAAGAAAGAAACAATAAATAACGGCCGTGTTGTGGTTCATTGAACCTGGACGCTATTCCGTCGAGGGGCTTTTTTGTTTTTATTTCCACGTGGAGTTTTCTAGTGGACGACGTTAGTCTCGGCGGGACAGCTCCTTCCGATACTTTTTGTCTTTTTGCTGTTGGTTTCCACCCCTTTTAATTATTTATAATTTTTTTTTTACTTTATTCTTGTACAATTTAATTATTTCTATGCATTTGGTTCTTAATATAATTTGTTCCACTAAGGTATGAAATGAAATAAATATGACTATGGTAACGATGTCATTGTCAATTGCTTCTTCTTTTTTTCTTTTTCTTTTTTTTTAACGAGAATTGTGTTAGAAACTTCGTCCCAATTAATCATTAGACACTTGAAATATACATGTTTATTTTTAGTATATGATTATATGTTGCATCCACTGACCTTGGCAAAAAAACATTTGGAGAAATTCAATTTTGAGGATATATATATATAAATTAGGCATGGCCATACCCAAGAGAGAAACAAATGAATTTCAGCTTAACGTTGTTGTAACCTTACATCATTTGGCTCACCAGAAATAACATAATTCATAATTTTTCTAAACCAAATGTCACCGCGTATCCGTAACCTCTATTTTTGGTGTTGCTGATTTTTGGATTTCGAAATTTTATTCTGCTTTTTATTATGTCTTTTTTTTACGTTCTGTTTGTGTGTTGTTGCTTTCTATATTACCTGAATGATAGAGTTTTCCTCAAAACTGGGTTTGAAGAAATTTCTCTAACTTATTCTATAAAAATGACATGTGTCACTTTTTATGTGAAAAATATATGTTTTTTAAATAGCATGTGAGAATCACATGCTTTTTAAATAAAATTTCTTCTAATTCTGTGCTTGCAATTAAAAAAAATATGAGCTTTTTTCACATGTAAATGACACATCATTTTTAAAAATTAGGTTGGAGAAAATTCCTTCAACCCAAAAAACTCTTTCCCTATTGAAACCGGTTGGGCTTCAAACTCCGTGTCTGTGTATGAAATCTTTTTTCCACTTTTCTGGTCTCATTCCATTTCATTGAGGTACTAATAGTCTGTCTGGATTAAGTTTTTAAAAATAACCTGAATCGGTTGGGCTTTAGACTCTATGTCTATAAAGGAAACCATTTTTTCGTTGTTCGTTTTCTACTTAATCTTTACGGTTTCTTTTCAAACTTGTCTAAATTTAAGTTCTTAGGGGTTTTCTTACTCCAGATGGCTTTATCCATCATAGTGCACCGCGGCTTTCATCAACTACATTCGCAAGTGACTTTGACTGTTCTAGTCTCCTTTCGGTTCATAGAGGTGCTAGAAGCTTGACTGTATTAGGTTTTTCAGTTAAGTTTGTATTTGTTTTCTGTTTTGAGTCTTCGTTGTAATTTCTTTTGAATAAATGAATGTACTTACAAAAAATATAGCGCCGCTTTACACAGTTCATTTGGGGTTTGAATTTCTAGAAATTCAATATCTCATAAGAATGTTTAGAGCCCATGTCTGAAAGAAGATACCACTTAAAAATTGAAAATGGCTCAACCCATGCAATTCAACTACTGCAGAATCTTATATATTCATGATTTAACAAGCACTTTTGTTTGATTGACATCCTGAATCTTAGATGGCTTGCTTAGTAATGTCCACACAGAGCAATAAAACAATATATCTTGATACTTCTAGCTACCTAATCTCAAACTCTAATCAAATTTTCAGGATTTGGTGGACAATGAAGATAACCTCAAAGGAGTCCTGCCTTGGACCTTTATCTAAGCAAGTTACTGTTGTATATTTGCCAATATGGAATAAGAAATATGGCGTTGTATGACTATATTAGCACACAAGAATTCCAAAATTTGAGCTTGTAAAGTTGTGCCCTTAAGAATCACCATAACTCTAGTTTGGACCAGCTAACTTTACCCTTAACAGCTCCTCCAAGAACTTCCTGAATCCATTCTCCGTGCATCCTTTGTGAGACAAAACTTGCAATACAGAACAGAGTGCCAAAACTTTACAAGGATGCAAGTGCTTAAGAATCTCCGAGTCTCGATCATAATCCTGGCAACATGAATTTTTTTTAAAAAAAAAGAGAAGTTCACTTGAATAATTATGACTAAAGATTCATATCCTCCATGATTCACGATTTTTTTATTTCACTAGGAAAGGAGCACTAGCCCAACAATTGAAAAATATTTTATCCCCCTTAAATAAGACAGCTTACAGATATACCGACCCACCAGTATAGTGATTCTCATATCTACTTACCTTCTCTGTTATTACAATAACTGGCTGGGAACCAAACTTGTCCTCAAGTTCTCCAAGTCTCCTTCTGATCATTTCAACATCCTATAATGATTAACAACAAAAGAGCATCAAGAACTTTCCACATAGCAGAAGCCTCCAAGCTTTGTTTGACAAAGCCTTTTCCTTAGATATGTAGTTGATGTAGATTGATATGAAAAAAAAAGTAAAAATGTTTGGTATAAAAAAGTGAAAAAGTTTTGTTTTGTAGTGATTTTTTTTTTTTATTTGAATAATAATAAAAAGTGAATGATGTGATATAAAAAATGAAAAAAGTTAGAATGTTTTAATGTTAATTTATTTTAGAAATTGTGATAAACAGTAACAAAAGAAAAGGAAAGGCTTTGCCAAGTTGGCTATGTTTGGCAAAGGAGTGGACTTAGGAAGCAGGCCGGAACTGTAGCAGATTTGATTGATGTGAGAGAAAAAAGTAAGAATGTTTTATATAAAAAAATGAAAATTTTTGTTTTGTAGTGATTTTTTTTATTTGAATAGTAATAAAAAGTGATTGATGTGATGTAAAAAGTAAGAATGTTGTGGTTATTTTGAGAAGAATTTTTTAGAATTTTGAGTCCGGTCCGAGCCACTCCTTCGCCAAACACAGCCGTAAATCAGTATTTAAGAAAAGATAGAAAAAGAGGGACAAAGAAAAAAGGTTGGACTGGAAGAGGGGAGGGGAGAGTGGGACATTGAAACAACTGATATAATCCAGTTATGTGGTATTCGCTGTGTTTTAATTGGAAGTTCGGAATAGGGTTATATAGAAAGATAGAATAGTCATGCACATAACACAATTTTTTTATTTTACTTGTGCAGTAGGTATAGTTGAGGTGTGGTAGAAGCAACAAAGTGTCGTGCAAACCTACAAAAGTAGAATTGCACACTTGACAGGATGTAAATCAAGGCAGAGATGAAGATAATTGTACCGTGGCTTGAAAGACGTGATGGTCACTGAAGTCAAGTCGATCAACATAAGATGCTCCTATCTGCAGCAAGGAATTTCTCATTTAGAAAAAAGAAGTAAAAGGTAGAGAGCAACAATGATGCCACATAATCCATCTCTGGATACAAAGATGACAGGCATGAAGCTCTTCAGCATCTACATGGGGCTATTTTGAAGCAAAAGTGAAAAATAAAAATGAAAGAAAGGTTAGTACCTTCTCCATCGCATTCACAAAAGCATTTGCAGAACCAATAGCAGACACACATAATATGATGGCGTCACACAAAGCTTCCAGAGGTAGTTTGGAATTAATATTTGCCACTTCAAAAAAGTGTGAGGGAGTCATTCTAGTGTAGAAAATAGGGAGAGATTCTTTAACTTCTCGCATCATAAACTCTATATCTTTGAGATTTTGTTCTGAAACCTGTTTGATAACAAAGCATAAATTCTACTTCAAGGTAAGTATTTATTACATCTGATGACACACAAATGCAAACAATGTAAACCAAAGAAACCGAGTAATAATTACCTAAAGACAATGCTGATCATAACGCGCAATGTCAATTGAAGCATAAATAATTACTTAAAAAGGAGAAGCTAAAAAATGTCAGTCTTGCATACCAAGTCTGCATAATGGATGACAGCAGCATCTGCCCGTCTGAGTGCAGTCAAAGGCTCCCTTAAAGGTCCAAGTGGGAGTAATTGACCGTTGCCCCACAGCATTAAACCATTGACCATTACAATCTCTAGATCACGCTGTAAGCTCCAGTGCTGTCTTCCATGTCAGTAATATAAACTTTTTTTTGATAAGTAAGTAATATAAACTATCAGCATAAACCTCTATAAGCAAAAGATCTGAGTTTCAAGAGTTCACCATTAAAATCTAAATAGTAACCAACGTCAACAAATCAAATATCATGGTATGGAAAAATGCACATGTTCTGAATGGTGGGTATAACATGTTTTCTGGGATCATCATATTGAGAAGCAAAATTATGGAAAAAGATGTGGTTGGTTATACAAAATGTTTTTGATTGGTGAGACACACATGCACTCAGTGAGTTTTAAGCCCAGGACTTCTCCCTTCACTTTGTTCTTACAAGGAAAAAGCGTCTTTGAGCTAAAGTTGATTGGCATTGCAAGTTCAGATAACAATACATGCCAGAGAAAAGAATGCGGGCAGCATATATGCGAATATAGATAAAGAATGTATTCCAACAACAGACAGGAAATAAAGAGGACAATTTTAATACCTGCATTCCATCATCTAGAATTACAGCACCAATTTTTTCTGAATTAAGATGACTTTCCACATTCTTGTCAAGGCAAAGTTTATGATCACATGTACTACTACGAGGATCAATGTAACCATATCTTTCAAAACAACAAGCAGCAATAGCTGCCCGATTTGCACCCACACCGATCTTTGTAGGTGTCCCAAATAGATGCCTTTCAAGCATTCTAGCCTCATCCCCACCAGCATAACCCTGCCAGAGAAATGATACTATTAGATATGAGAGTTGAACATAGTTCAGCTTTGATTTGAACATACTATTTTAGCTACGACTTTCATATGAAGATCAATCAATCTCCTCCTTTCTCCCAGACTTCTGGATAAGAAAAAAACATGTATTGAAAGAGAAATTCCTATAAAAGAGGGTCATCCTACTTTAATAAATCTGCATTAAGCTTGCAGTTTCGATGGACTAGAGAATATTATTGCCAAATGTATTGTTAAATATCAGAAGACTCCTACATGCATCAGGGACAATTTCAAAGGCAGAATTTTAGGGACCCATAGGGATCTTGACCATTCATACCTGTGGGTCCCATGATTCACAAGCATCACTGAATTGCAAGGCGGGTTTCTTATGAAAAACAATAAGCATGGTCATGGTGTTAATTTTTCTCATATCTAGAGCAAAAGCATCCAAGTAGCCAACAGAATAGCTTGGGTTGTCAATATGTTGAAGTCACTCATGTTTCATCAAGTCATTGGGCTTTGGAATGTCCAATGGACTTTGAAATTTGAAATTAATAGGATTCCAGTGAATTACAGCGATGTTGACATATTGTGCTACCATCGCCAACAAAGAGTGACTAAACCACTCTCAAATTTGGCCATCAGGGGTAAAAATGTGGTTTGGCCGCCCCCAAACCAGCCATCAAAGATGGCCGAATCATCCTGTGGCCTAAGGGCTTGTTTGGCGGCTCCTAACCACCCTTTTCTTTCTTTTTCATTTGTTGTTATGATCTGGCCGCCCATTTAAAATGAATGCTCTCGCACCTAGTGCAGTCCGATTCCATGTATCTTAGAATTCAGTCTAAACAAAGTGGACCAATTCACTTTCCACCAGATATCCAAAATGGCACTAAATTTCAAAAAGCAGCCATCAGCCATTGCCACGGACATCGCGTACTTACTACGAAACTTCCTGAAGTCATCTCTCACACCTATTTCCTACTCTCTCTATGGGTGCGTGTTTGAGCGTGTGTCTGTTTCTTTTCTCAACTTCGACTCATTTCTCTAATGAAATTGACTCGGTAGTTTAATTATTTGGTTCCAAGTACTAATACCTCCCCAGCAGTTAAGTAAAAACCAAAACATTCCTCAAGAACCACATAAATTTCAAAAGCCTAACTCATTCTACTGAACCATTTTCACACAAATATTCGAATTACCCTCACTAAACCATCAAACAGAGAAAATTTAAAAACACCCATTAATTTCAAATTTCAAAACAGAGAATCACAACGTTAAAAAAAAACAAAAAGGTAATAGTACCCTAGTGAGAATGAGAGGTGAAATTCCAGAGTCAGATAACCAGCGAGCAATGAACTCCACCATCGGTGTCTTCCCATTGCCTCCCCACGTCAAATTCCCCACACTGATCACCGGCACTGGCAACCTTTCAAACAAAAATATATCAAACGAATTAAACAAAATCTTTTTCTTTTCTTTTTTTTCTTTTTTTTTTTTCATTTCACAAAAGCAGTACTTGGAACCACATTTAGGGCGTTATCTTTGATGAGAGAGTGGCGGAAAAGAAAATAAAAATTGTGAAATCTTCAAGCTCGGCGTTTATTTTTCTTCGGTATCAAAAGAATAGAGAACCCAACACCCAATTTACATTTCTCGGTAACAATCAAAACTTTCCCACGCTGTTTGGTTGCTAAGAAAATGTGGGAAAGGAAGGTATCCCATTTAGAAAACAAAAGGAAGCTCTACTAAACCAAAGTTAGTTGCCTTGATTTAGTTGAAGGTGAAAACTTTTTGGGGCCGACAACTCAGAATTTTCTTTTCTTTTCTTTTCTCGGCAGCCAAACGGAGTAGGAATGAAGGAGGTGGGTCCTACCAGTGCTTGCGAAAGAGGCCGAAGCGGTAGAGACAGTGGCGGAAGGAGAGAGCGACTCTGTAGAGGGAGGAGGCGAATGAGAGGACTGGGGTGAGAGAGCGTTGCAGAGTAGAGAGCTTTGTGTGGTCCCGAGCGTAGGCTATCTCGTTCACCAGCTCTCGCAGTTTCTCCATCGGGGACAGTACGAGAAAGAAGCAGAGAGCAACCGTTAAAGTGCTGAGGTGGGTTGAGATTCAATGTGCTCAAGCGCACGTTATTCATCATCTTATCCTCCCTTGATTCTAATTCTAAATAAAATGTGGTCTGACCTAAAAAAGATTTTTGATTTCTTTTAAGTACCTAAAGAAAAATTTATTCTTACATAATTTTTCCCCCAACTCAGTCTCTAAATCTGTTACGTGTTTGGCAAAAAAAAAAAAAAAACTGTCATGTTTTTCTAACTATATGCTAAAAAAAATTAATAAAACAAACCATGTTTAACTAACAAATTGTCAGTTTAAAAATCATCTTCTTCATCTCCCACGTCCAATCCAAGCGCCGATGTCTTACAAATCTCTGAGCATCGTCAATCTGGGCAGTCTTCAATCTGGTGTTCTACATGAGGTCGTTTGTCCAAAGAATTTACTAGTTATTGATTCTCATAGTTGTGTCAAACTGTTGATAACACATATCGAGACTTAGATCAAGAATGCAAGTTAAAAAAATAAAAAAGAAAAAAGAAAAATGTGCAAGAAAGCTTACTGGGTGTGCCAGTAGGGAATCACTCCTATGCCTCCCCATCCCCTGCAATGCCTTGGCTTTAAAATGGGTTTTGCCTCTAACCTCTTGGCCAGGTGTTGTGATCCCATTGGAGATATATATTCACATAATGTACCATGCCTTCCTTGCATGTTTCTCCTAACCCCAAATTATATGTTGGAAATAAAGGGGACCATTAATGATATGGTCACTCTCCATGTTATTTATTTATAGCTAGTAGGTTGACCTTTTTCTATTGGGACATTGGTCTTAGGCCTTGTTCTTTGGACCGAGGTCTAATGCTTGTCGGGCAATTTTGGGCCTCGTTTTTTACCTAATGGGTGTGTTGGACAAAGGGTTTGAAAAAAGAAGAAAATTGTAGTACATATTTGATTGATATAAGAGAAAAAAGTAAAAAAAAATTGTATAAAAAAGTGAAAAATTTTGTTTTGTAGTGTTTTTTTTATTTAAATAGTAATAAAAATTGATTAATGTGATGTAAAAAATAAGAATATTAAGTTAATTTTGAGAATAATTTTTTGAACTTTTGAGTCTGGGTCCTGCCACTCCTTGGCCAAACATAGCCAATACATCCTTTATAATTGGAGGGCTTTAGGGGCTTCGATACTCTGGTATACCAGGTTGAACAAATTGACACATGCTAATTAATATGACATGTCATCACATAAAACGTGACATCGGGGGTATTTGTTAAACCCCCTCACATTCCCCCACATCCACCACACTATTCACTTCCTTTTTTTCTTCAAAAAAACATTCTTACTATTATATTAAATCATTCACTTTTTATATCACATTATTTACCTTTTATTACTATTCAAATAAAAAAATCACTACAAAACAAAATTTTTTACTTCTCAATATCAATTTTTCATTTTTCCATACCAATTATTATTATTATTATTTTTCTTCTTTTTATCCATGAACAATGCCGTGTAGTTTAACAAACACAGCCATCATATTGGTGATTGTGACGTGGCAATCCGTCAACATGGCAAAGCTCCCATTAATTATATGGACAAAATACTCAAAGTTGAATAACGATCGTATCTCAAGGTGTTGATTATCAAAATTAGAAGCTCGTAAATAAAATTGAAATCACAAAAATGACTTTTAAGGACTAATTTTGATTTTGATTTTGATTTTTTTTTCCAAAATAGAATGGCACTTTTAAGATATCATTCCACATCACTTTTACTAATAATATAACATGTTCTTTTTTTAAAAAAAAGAGATCACGATAATGTAAAAAATGAACAAAAGTAAACGTGTACATGATTGGGAACTAGACATGGATGTTAGTATAATGTACTAATTAAGGAAGGTAAAATATTTAAATTTAAAAATGATTTATTTATTTATTTTTGAGATTAGTGTTCCATTTATTTGATGAAACTTTAACGTGGTCCACTAAAATCCACACCATCCAATTTGGCAGCATATGACCCGGTGAGCCTCACTCATTAACCCCTCGATGCGAAAAACTTGGGTCTACGTTGAACCTAATCTGATTTGTCACGTTTCGGTTACCTGTCCCACCTTAACATCCCAATCCAACGGCTGCTGTTTGATCCTCTGGGTGAAAACGCGTATAGGCCGAGACTTTTCATTATTTCCATCATTGTCTTGTGGGCCAGGCGGGCCCCACCCAATTACTTAGGCCCACGTCGTGTGCGACCCGACGGCTTGAAGAAAGAGAGGAGCTGAATTTCAGGACCTCGCACTTTGGGCAGGTCATAGTCCCGAGAAATTTTGGTTTGTTGCCGACTTGATTGGAGCATTTTACATCCATGCTCCGTCACCCTCTGATTATCACGGGACCACTACTGCTGCTTCGGAATCTTATCACAGCCGTTGATCAAATCATATAAAATTCGTACAAACACCCTCATCATGATGATTTAGATTTGACGGCGGTGATAAAGAGCGTGAGGACCGTGGCAACAAAGGAAAAAGAATAAAGTGCGTATAAAAAGAGTGGGAAAAGTAGATTGAAAATTGAAATGACAGAAGAATCCACTGCACTATGCGTGGAAAGAGCAATTTTTTTATGGGTTGTTTGGTCAAACTGCTTGGTTGGAGCCCGGAGTCGGACCTTTGCCCACGGTAGTCTCCTTCAAACTAGTTGAAACATCGGAGGTTACTCCACTCGTTTCGAGGCGCGTGGCAATCAGTCTCACCTGCCCCCCCTTTGATTCCAGCTGGAAATCTAGCATTGTCCCCCTTTCTTTTTTTTAATTTGTAAAACTGTTTTGAGGTTATATAAAGATGTTTTGAGTTTTTTTATTTTTTTATTCTATTTTTTAAATATAAAATAAAAATAAGAAAAATAAAGGTTAACAAACAAAGTCAACAAAATGTGGCCATATAAATATATAATGACAATTAAGCATTCAAGGAGGATGAATACTTTCACTAGCTTACGAATTCCATGATGGGTGGACTAAAATGTGTTCAAATCATTGAATTTTGAACCAAGAAAAAACAAATTAGCTGCGCATGGGTTGGAATATATTACGAAATAATGTTACATTTATTTTCACTTCTTTATTCAATTTTTTTTTTTTTTCACACTCATAAGTAGCTTTTAAAATTACTATTGGATATGAGATGCATTTTTATTTAATTTTGATCAAATTATAGTATTAAAAACTACATATAAATGTGAAAAAATTATGTAAAAAAATGAAAGTAAATATAGCATTCCTCATATATTCGGCTTGGATTTAATTATAGTTATAATTAGATACGCTGAGACTAAGTTATGTATTACAGAATACGTGTCTTAATTTTAACAAGTTAAGTTCCAATTGGACCCAAACCGATGTTTATATATATATATATTCTTTCTTTTTTTTAAGTTCTTTCAATATACATTGAGTTATAAGGTTGTATTTTATTTTTGCAAAGTAAGGGGAGAAAACTAACTTCGAATCTTTAATTATTTACTGTCATTCACGATGCAATTAATGTTTAAATTAGTTTAACCTTTATTATTAGATTTGCTCATTGGATACCAAAAGACAAAGGAATCTAAGTACAATATTAAGATGTAACCTATAATTAAGATTAGTTACATAATGAAAAATTTAAGTATCTTAAAATCATTACTATATGTATTTATGAGCAAACCAAATAAACAAGGGGAAAAACAGTCAAATATTGATTTAACATTTGTTTGCAAATCTAAATGTTTTTTTTTTTTTTTTTTCAATGGTAGCTTAATCGTTCGTAAACCACACCTCATGAAGCGGAGGTTTTCGAATCTTTCCTTCCTCTTTTCTTGTGTGGACATATTCAAAAAAAAAATAAAAAATCTAAATGTTGCACTAAAGTTTAATAAATCATGAGTATTGAAGTTTGTCATAAAAATTAATTTGTGAAAGAAATATCGAAATTTAATTTGTTAATGACATTATATAATCTACATACCATTATAAGTTTAATTTGATTAATTAACCATTAGGCGGGTGAAGACACGCGCCAAGTCTTGGTCTTGAAGAATCTGCCGCGAATAGAAAAAAGCGAAAGACGTCAGCAACGGGCAACAGGCAAATGGACACGCAAGTCCGCACGGGCAACGGGCAGCACCAGACGCCGTATTTTTCATCCACTGAACGCTGTTATACACCAACAAAAAGTTGAAAGAAATCAGTCTGAGCGCCGAACCTCAGCTTCGTCTATCCGAACCCAGGTACGGACCTCTCAAAGCCTCTCTCTCGAAAAAGCCAAGCACCGTCGAGAATAATGGAACCAAAGTAAGAGAGAGAGAGAGAGAGAGAGAGAGTGAGTTGTAGGGAGAGAAAGTGTTGGAGAGAGAGAGAAAGATGGGTCAGATCGTGAAGAGGAAGAAGAAGGGGAGGCCGTCGAAGGCAGATCTGGCGCGCCGAGCTGAGGAGGTGGCGGCGGCGGAGATGGACCTGAGGCGGAGCCTCCGGCGCCGGAATGTGAGGTACAACATAGACTACGACGATTACCTGGACGAGGAGGACGAGGAGGACGAGGAGGACGAGAGGAGGAGGGAGAGGAAGCTCAAGCTGTTGATGAAGCTCAACCAGGGGAGCGAGCTGCCGGCGCCGGCACCGAGCCGCGCCCGCTCGGAGTCGCGTGATGGGCACGCGTCGGAGGATGAGTGCGAGCGGAAGCCGCTGAAAAAGAGGAGGATCGGCAACGGTCGCGATGACGACGATGAGGAACAAGAAGAAGACGATGATGATGACCATGGTGGTGTTGGTGTTGAGGATGAGGAGGTATGTATGGTATCATTGTACGGATCTGATCAAAGAGTTGAAGGAAGAGAAGAAGGTGAGAGAGAGAGAAGAGAGAGAGAGAGAGTACAGCTCAGTTGAAATCAGCGAGAGAGAGATTTTTACGTGATTGGTCCAGACTTCAACGTGACTCTCTCTCTCACTCACACTCTGTGTCGGGGAAGTGAGAGTTAGTAACGGTTGGGTCAACTGTCAAAAACTAACACAAACCCACAAGAATCTGATCACGCTCCCCCACCTCTCTCACTCTCTCTCTACCCACCTCTTTCTCTCTCCCTCTATATATATCTTTATATCCCTCTCTCTCTTAATTGTGCATTGCCTGCCTTATCTGTCTCTGTCCGTGTGTCTGTCTCTATCTATCTCGCACTCATAAACGCAGTCCTAATCGTACCCTTTTAGCATTTTCATATATGGGTGTACGGTACTTACATGTGTGGTTTTGGTGGGCTACGATGTTTGACAGGAAAGGGGGAGAAAGGTGGACTCCAAGGGGCTCGATTCTGCTCCAGGTTCGTTTTGGTTTTATGGGTTCTTGATTTTGTGTAATGGGTTTGGTTTGATTTTCTTGTATTATGTGAGGATTTGGTTTATGGGTTTCGATTGTTTTGTGAAATAAGGCTTTTATTTGATGTGGGGTTATTGAATTTGGCTTTTATTTTGATCAGGGACGCCGTCGAATGATCCGTCTGGGGTTCCATTGCCTGATAAGAAGACACTGGAGTTGATCCTTGACAAGCTTCAGAAGTATGGAATTTCTTTGTTGTCAATCTACCTTTTGATTTTGCAAAGCTTAGGAAGTTTCTGATGTTAGTATCTATATCGTGGCAGGAAGGACACGTACGGTGTTTATGCAGAGCCGGTTGATCCTGAGGAGGTGTTTGGAATATCTATTTTTCTGTTTTGTAAATGTTAGTCTGGGCTTTGAAGCCGTTTTTGGCGCTGGTGTTTGAAATTGTTTTCGTGACTGCAGCTTCCGGATTATCACGATGTGATTGAGCATCCGATGGACTTTGCCACGGTGAGGAAGAAGTTAGCAAATGGATCGTATACTACCTTGGAACTGTTTGAGGTTTGTACCCATATTTTAGTTTTGCCTGGCTTATGTATACAGCATTATTACTCGGGTCTTTGGGATATGGGGCTTCGTTATAATGTGGTTGTGAGGAGATCGAGCGTAGTTGTGAAGCACTCACAGTCTTGGTTGAAGGAGGCTTCGTTTTGTCTTACCGCCCACTCTCCTCTCAGCCGTTTGTAATGTGAAAATGATGATTCAAAGGACAGCTACCATCACGGACTATACTGGTGGCGAATATGGATGGTGAATTAGAGATGGGGCAGGTTACATTTAGTGAATATATTAATCAAAAACTTTGGGTGCATTTTGTGTAGGTAAGAGAGAGAGAGAGAGAGAGAGAGGGAAGGGGGAAAACATTTCCAATATTTTGAATCTGGTAGGTGATAAGCGTAGGAAAGGTTGCTTATAATATGAATGTGCACCGCATCCTCTTATCAAAGATAATTACTAAAATATGGGAAGGAATGATCTGTTTCGGTGAGATATTTGCATTGCGCACCCTATCTCAATCTAATCTTGACCTTCTGTTTTGTGAAATTTTGAGATTCTTTTATGTTAGTTTGTTCATAATGTGACTAGGAGGAACATGTGGGTTTGCATGGTTCAGTCCTTGTTGACTAGGCTATGCTACATTCAATTCCAAGTCTTCTCTATGTTATTGATATAGCCCTCATCACTTATCAAAAAAATTGATATAGCCCTCATCAAATGCCAGACTTGTATTCATACCGTACTTGAGTTATGCTCTGTAATTTAAGGGCCATTGCCTAGGTGCCTTACTTTGACACACTAATGGGTGAAAGATGTTGGAGATCTTGTAGTGATAGGTTTCAAGAAGTAAGTGGCATTTGACTATTGTTAGAAGGACAAATATTATATTAATTTGGAGAAGAAGTGATCTAGATTAAGATTGATTATGATGCTTGTTTTATTCCGAATCTAAGAAATGTGGTTGGTAGCATCCATATTGACCATGGGGTAGTTTATTTTTCTCCCTTTTCTATGTAACCGTACTGGTTGGTATGACAGAATGCTCTAAGGTAAAAGATTGAGCTATTTAGGATTAAGAAATTAAATCCAGAATGTGCTGGTGGTGAAGGTGATTGTGTGAATTCTTTTAGTTAGGTTGCTGAGGGACTTTTGGCAATTGATGATTACACTATATTTGAAGTTAGACTGCTGATCTTTGCTTCAGAACTGGTTGATCCTCTCCATCGGTAAGCTAGTTTGGTTGGTTGAAATGCTGTCTTTGCAAAGAGGGGCACCGTCACTATGGATCTTTCATTGTCAAGTGTTTGGATCACTTTTACTTTTTCAATGTTCTGCTTCTTCTTCTTGTTTTTTAATGTTATTTTATTTTTTATTTTTTACTGATGTCTATGTTCATTTGTCAGTGAATACTGAGAAATCAATTTTTTTAAATTGATTTTCTTTTTCTCTTCTCTATATATTGTCCTCCGCTCTTTTGCTTATTGGTGAATATATTAATTATAAAAATAGAAATGCTTCGGAGGGTGAGACAAGTAATGCATATTACTAGAAGAATGTGGTTGTCACTATAGCCGCAAAATGTATAATTTCCAATAATATGGTTTGCAAAATGTTTTAGTTGAAAAGAATGGTTGTGGAATTGTAGTAGGATCAAAGTCAAGAATGCTATGAATTGTGGAATTGTAGTAGGGTAACTGATAAGTTAGGGTTCAAAGTCAAGAATGCTATGAACATCAAGGGAACACAACTAAAATTTTGTTATAATTGGCCTGGGTTGTATGTGCTTTTCCCTCTAAAAGTGCACCTTTCTTTTTGGTGAGAGAAAGTAATTGGCACAAAGCCACTGTTTTTTTCTACCACAAATATCACTGTACAAAGTGGAGTGAAGATTTAAATGTGCTTTACGGAGCACATATATTTTCTAGATGGTGGTGGTATGTGGTTTTTCTTCTCTTTTGGGGGTGGCAGTGGTTGGAAGAAGGTGAAGCAGTAGTTCTTGAAATTGGGACAAAAGAAGCTGTTATAACCTTTGGCCATAAGTTCAACTTGTCTCTGACAGTGGGAAATTATTCTGCATGTCAAGTAAAGGGCTCTTGCTGATGCTACTGTATTCAGTTAATGCTTACTTATCTTTCATGTAAAACCCAACATGAGAGACATTACTGGATGTTTTGCTCCATTCAGTGACTGAGGCTTGTCGTGTAGACTAATCAATGTAATTTAACTAGTTAAGGTTGATCTCTGCGAAAAACTGAGAGAATCAACGTAATATGTCATCTTTGCTCAAGTTATGATTTTTTTTTTCTCAGGCATATAATGTATATCACAATCCACTCCTTTCTCTGTAGATTCACTCTATGTGACTGAATTAGTACAACAATTTTTGGCTATATTTGGTTGCATTCTCATGAAACAGTTTTTGGAGAACAAAAAGAAATTTTGGAACATGCTGGTGTTAGCAATTTCCTTTTTCCTGTACTAGGAACAAAATGTAGAAACAGAAAGATGTACTATGAGAGTAGGCTGTTTTCAAGAATAACCTGAACTGTTTTTGGAAAACGTGTTCCAAGACGTCTTGGCACCTTTTTTTTTTTTAAAAAAAAAAAGTTCTGAAATATTGAAAACCTTTCACCAGATAAAAGAACCAAAGAGCCCTGATTTTCTGTTGTGTTCTTCATCTTTGTTTTGTTTGTCTTATTTTTTATATCTTTTTTCCTTTTTCAACGGGCTATGACTTTGGTGTAGAGTGAGTCATGCCTAGAAGGGTGGTGGAATTGTTGGCTAGCTGGAGAGGTCAATTGAGAAGCCGTTGCATGTTAAAGGCTTGGAGGATGGCTCCTTTGTGCTTAATGTGGTGGATTTTGAGAGAGTGAAATGTAAGAAGCTTCGAAGATTGTGAGAGATTGGTGTTAGAGTTAAAAGCTGTTATGTTCAAATCTCTTTATGCTTGGATGGATGTGTACAATAGTAATCGCTTTTCTAGTTTTACGGAATTTTTGACTTGTGCTCTTTTTCGCCCTAATTGGGGGTCTTTCTTGTATACTTAATATGTATTTGAGTTGCACCCCTCTGCGCCTTATAATGAGATTGTTTTGCTTATAAAATAAATGTGAAAAAAATATTTTGGTAGGTTTTGCCTCCCAACATCAACCTTCTAAACAAAAGATATCTGATGAAACTTTAGGATTTCCTCTTTTTAGGAAAGTACAGAACAATTCCTAGGAGAATTATTTTTCATATTCAGATCATAGGTGTCTATGTCAGATGCTCATATGTTTGGTCAGAATGTATCTCTTGCTATTCAACCAAGAGAGAGAGAGCTACTTTATCATCTGTATCGTTTGTTATGATTGTAATTGTCCATGGTTAAATACTTTTGTAATGCTAATCTTATTTCCTTCAATTCTAAGTAACTTAGATTTTTGGGCTAGATTTCTTCCTGCGAAGGAATTACATGAAGTAAAAGAATGCTTCATTATATATTTACTTAGTAAAGTTGGTTTTCTTAATGCAGAGTGATATTTTCTTAATTTGCTCAAATGCAATGCAATACAATGCACCAGACACCATATACCATAAACAGGTATAAGAATTTTGACCGATTCTTATTCTTTGCCTCAGTTTGTTTCACCTATCTTGTCTTGTTTGTTAGTTTTATGACACAATTATTTATGAAAAAGGCCCGTTCCATACAAGAGTTGGCAACAAAGAAATTCGAGAGGTTAAGGAGTGAATTTGAACGCTCTGAGAAAGAGTTGAAGTCTGATCAGAAAACAAGATCCAATTCCTTAATCAAGAAGCCAGTAAAGAAGCCATTCTGCCGGACCTCGCAGGAGCCTGTTGGCTCTGATTTCTCCACTGGTGCCACTCTTGCCACCATTGGAGATGTTCAGAACAGTACCAACCTGAACCAAGGTGGTGGTTGTGAGAGGCCTAGTAACATTGATGGTGTTGTAGAGGGTAATCCTTCCCTAATTGATACTAATCTTGAGAAGGCAGAAGAGCTATCATCAGGTATCATGAAGAAGGTTTTCCCCTTCCACCATTATGTACAACAATGATGATAGATGTATGTAAAAGAACTTGTAGACTTTGGCAATTTGTTTTAGCCATTACTTGCCTAGAATCAGATTCATAACTTGTTTCTAATTTATCGCTAAACTACGCGTGGTAGTTTGCAATCACACTCAATCATCTCTGGCCAGTATTGATTGGGATGGCTTGCCAATCATCATTTTTAGTTTTCAAGATTACACTTCATCCCATCATGGTCATGTTGTTATCTTCTAATTGCTTTGATTGCTGTACTATTTAGGGAAGGGTCTGCTTTCTAGATTGGGAAGAAAGCAATTTGTGTTTGATGATAACCGCCGTGCAACATATAACATTTCCAATCATCCAGTTGTTAGATCAGATTCAATACTTACAACCTTTGAGGCAGAAATTAAGCAGCTGGTTGCTGTATGTCACGAGTAAACTGGTTCCTTGAATAGTTTCCCTTTCTACTTGTCTTATTTTTGTTTTAATTATAATTATAATTTTTTTTTCTTCTGATTTTGCTTCTGTAAATCAGGTTGGGCTTCATGCAGAATATTCTTATGCTAGGAGTCTTGCTCGTTTTGCTGCAACTCTTGGACCTATTGCATGGAAAGTTGCCTCCCAGAGAATTGAAAATGCATTACCCACTGGGTGTAAATTTGGTCGTGGTTGGGTTGGAGAGTACGAGCCACTTCCAACTCCTGTACTAATGCTTGAGAACCATGCCCAGAAAGAACCTGGTTTAGTTCCAAAGTTGCAGTCTAATGCTGAATTGAGAAAAGATGACAAAACTAAGACTCCTGTTCCTGCTAAGGAGCATCCTGTAAGTGGGCCTACTTCAGAGGGGAAACAATCTTTGTTTGGTCCAGCCAGTGCTCATACTTCAGAAGGGAAATTATCTGTGCCTGGTTCTGCTGGAATAAAGCCCAGTACTCCTGATAATGCCATTTACCAGAAGCAAAATCCCCAATCTAGGAATTTTGCCAAGCCTGAGAATAAGGTTATAAAGCAATTTGAATTGAATTCCTTGCCCTCTGTGCAGCAAAATAATGCTGAGCTTATTGCTGAAAAGCAGTTTTCAAGCAATTCAGAAATGGCGGGCTCAAGGTCCAAAGAGCCGATCTCAAGAAACATAAATCTTTCTCAGCCTGTGCCTTTGAAGCAGCCTGATACTGATGGAGTTGCTACTGGAGGGTTGCCTAATGGAAAAGTCAGCAACAATGGTTTTAATAACAGGATGAGTAGTCCATCTTCTGAGACTGTTCCAAATCACATGGCTAGAGGTTACTTTCCCCGTGGACAGGAGCAGGTCCTTACTGACCCAGTTCAGTTGATGAGAATTTTGACTGAAAGAGCTCAGAAGCAGCAGAAATCTTCAAATCAGTCTCCAGTTGAAACCCCACAGGTCATGTCCTCTGTTCCATCTGTAAGGAGAGAGGACACGAACAATGCTGCCGCAGCTGCTGCCCGTGCGTGGATGTCCATAGGGGCTGGAGGGTTTAAACAAGCAACAGAAACTTCCAGCTTGCCCAAAACTCAGATTTCTGCAGATCCATCATACAATCCAACTCGGGAATTTCGTCCACAAATTTCTCAAGTGAGGGGAGAGTTTCCGCTTTCTGTGGGGATGCAATCTCAGTCTGAGAAGAACAGTTTTCCACTTCAGGCGTTTGTACCACAACCTGTTCGGGTGGGCAATGAAGCACAATTCCAAAACCGACCCATGGCTTTTCCTCAATTAGCACCGGCTGACTTGTCTAGGTTTCAGGTTCAGTACCCTTGGCGAGGTCTCAGTCCTCGCGCCCAACCTAGGGCTAAGCAGGAAACTCTTCCTCCCGACTTGAATATCGGTTTCCAGTCTCCGGGGTCTCCTGTGAGACCATCCTCTGGCGTTCTTGTTGATTCCCAGCAGCCAGATCTGGCTTTGCAACTCTGATTGAGGATGGACTTTCTGAGGAATCAGACAGATAGGGAAGAGAGTGGAGGTCAATTTGGCTCCTGTCTCAGCGACATGGGTTTTGTTTGATCTCTCCCCCCGCCTTAGTTGCATGGAATGTGCAAATACCATTGGTTTGAAATGACTGATTATCTGGGTTTCATAATGCCATTTGTTGAAAATACTGTATTCCCAGTGTTGGATTCAGGAATTGAGATGTCTTACATCATTTTACTCTCTTGACTGGGGTTTGCTCATACAGAGAAGATTTTGTTCAGTCAGGTGAGTTAGCTTGAGATGAGATTATTCTAGTGGATTTGAGGAAAGAATTCAGCCACTTTGTTATTTTCTAAATGAGGATTATTGACTTGCAGCAGCAGAGTTATATCATATATCAGGGAGCAATAACATTTGAAAATTTCGGCAGAAGGATGATTGATTTTATGAATGTTACCAATTGCTTAGAAGTTCCAAGTCTTGACGGAAAATGCATAACATGTAGTGATGCCTTGTACATTAGTTACAGGTGGATGAGAATTAGTTGTTAGCCTCTATGTAATTCCATTTTTAATGCCAGTTGATACTGCCAATATTATTATGTAAATGAGAATTTATAATCTCTGAAATGGAAATTTTCTAATGTTATCTTCTCTAAATTCTCCATTTTTTTTGTAATGGTTTTTTCGCCATTTAGTTGGTAGCTCTATTATTTTGAAGGGGACTTTACCTTGTGTGGAGAGGATCAAAGGGTGACACCGTATGTTTTCCAAGGGTAAAACTTAGAATGCAAATGTGTTGGGCAAATTGACACGTTGGAGAATTTTTTAGTGAAACTATGATATAGCATGTGGAGATGTTATTCAACTCAAAAGTTTTAAGTCTTTGAATTTGAGTACAACTATATTATATTAGTTACTCACATAATCATATAATGGGTTATGCATTTAATTATTCGTGTCTTTTGCGAACAAGGAAACTTAGAGCACTAACAATAGCTTTCCAACCATTTTTCTTCAATTTAGAGAACAAGACTACTTTTTGATTCTCTATAAAAAAAAATACTTCACCATAGATTCTTTTATTTTTTTCCTATATGAATTAAATACTATTTCTTTTTATCATTGCAACCAATGAGATGAGAGAGGAGAGAGAATTGTTGGGACAAGTAAAAGAGAGGAGAGAGAATTAGTTATTTATAATCTAATAATGCATTGGGCATTTACAGTGTTTCCCAATGCATTGGAAAGCACTATAAATGCATTTTGATGTTAGTTATATTTAGGGCTTCTGATGTAAGTGTTTTTTTATGTTTTTTTTGAAATTTTTCCTAAACATAGGGAAAGGAATAGGCTATAAGGAGTCTGCTGCTAATGCTTTCACTAATTATAAGGCCACCGCTACAAGATTGTGAGGTAAAGACTTAAAAAATCACCCACGAATGGTGTCACAATTGAAGTGTCAGAATTGTTAGAAGTGTTAGGGTTTGAGTCCTTAGGGTTTTGAGGGTAATTTAGTCTTTATGATATTTTCCTAATCCTATATAATAAAATGCTTGTATTAGATTAACATAACTTGAATAATATAATAAACTCCACTTTTTGTGTCTAAGTTGTTCATACAAACTTTGACTGAAAATAGCCAATGCACCCAAATTTCAAATTGTACATAACCCACTGCCACCCACTACCACTACTTTTTCAGTAACAGCCTTATGACATCTTTTCTAATATACAGATTTGATGTTCTTACACTTACACATTTATACTCAACATAACAACTCTACAATCAGGGAGAGGGGGAGGGGGCATCTGCTATTGAAAATGATTCATTCAAAGGTTAATCTTATTCTGTGTCAAAAGCAAAAAGCCAATTTCATGACCAAATTTTGGCAGGTCAATAGGATGCACCACAGAAGCACAAGCACAGAGCAACCTGTTGATCAGAACTAAGAATACAGGGGACCAACCAATTTGACAGTAAATTGAGACATCAGAAATTGTAGAAGACACCTACTAATATTGATTCAAGACAATATATACTACTACAAATATATGCTTTTTCTGGCATGGACCCTTCTGCTACAAAAGGCTTGCCATGCAAGAAAATCATCAGCTAAGCTACATAAATATGCAACAGCTACAACATGGACTTAATCGCTTAAACTTTGAGAGCTTCTTGTTGAAAGAGCGGTAAATGGAATCCGAAAGCTTCTCTTTTGCTTATTCTTGGCTGTTTTCCCACGAAGTTCCTTCTGATTTCTGATGACACAAACATCGCCATCACATATGTATTGTTTAGACTCAGAGGACTCTGAGAAACAACTGAAGAAGCTTGAGAGCAAAGCCATGGAGATTTTGAAGCTCTAACACCATATCTCCCTGGACAAATATATATATAGATCAGGCCATTTTACATGTGCAAAGAGATTTTTTATTTTTTTCTCAGGGTCAGAATATAAGGCCAAATGGTCAATATTAGCAGGCTCTGATTTGACAATGCGACACCTAAAACGTGTTGAACTTGGGCATCGGATATTAGGCTGTGGTTCGTGTACATGTCTATTTTTGAGTGCCTGAAATGAATCATCGTAAAACAAGAAAGTCGTATTCTGAACGAGGATCCAATATTGGTCTTTTACTATAAAAACCACCTCAGTAGAGCGGACCGGACTTATTGAAATTATCTGCCCATTTTTGTGGACGTAAGCATACTCTTAAGCTACGCAAATTTGATGTGTTTTTGTATCCAAACTATCAACACCCATCTACGATTAACCCTTTAACCCTTTCAATCTACAATCTACAATCTACAATTAAAATGGTTCATAATTTCAACCATTTTATATATATATATATAGCATTGCTTTTATTTGATAGAAAATAATTTAGCAGCTGCCAACCTAAAAAATTACAGTTTAATGTTGACTTGATCTTAATAAATATCAATATTTATAAGGCTACATTAGTCATTACATGATACTTACATAAATGGGCCAGAAACATACAATATCGTGGCTTGTTTGGAAACCACTCTCTCCTCTGGCCGACAAAAGAGAAGAAAGAGAAGTCAAATTATCTCACCCCTTTTTTTTTCCCCATAAATATCTATGACCATTTACAGAAGCTTCTCTTAAGTTCTTATCTAAATTTTAGTTAAAAATTACTTAATTTTTTTCTATTAACTTTCAAGAACACCACATATCATACTCTATAAATCTTTTTCTACTCTATTAAAATAATCTTTTTAATAATTTTATATTAATTTTTTTTAACAAAATTTTCATTTTTATCTCATGTTCAGTCTTGTTGTAAGTGCACTTGCGAGTGTTGAGTTACACATTGAGAAAATATAAAAGAAAAGAGTACTTAATATACTTAAGTGGACCTTAGCCCATTAGTTTAGGTTTTAAGGTTAGAGTTGTGTTCAACTATGTATTAATATACTCTTGGTAAAAACTCCATAACCGCTTTATCTCCTAACAAGTGGTATCAGAGCCATGGTTAGCTTCCTGGGACAGGTGTCTGGGCGCGTTGGGTTTAGAGTTATATCTGCATCCGCAACTCTTAACGCGAGACACTCTTGGAAATGTAAAATGACTCACAAGCGAAGGGGGAGATTGTTGTGAGTGTTGAGTCCCATGAGTCCCACATTGAAAAAATATAAAAGAAAATAGTACTTAATATACTTAAGTGAACCTTAGCTCATTAGAGTTGTGTTCAACTAATTACATTAATGTATTTTTGGTAAAAACTTCATAACCGCTTTATCTCCCAACAAGTCTAGAGAAGTTATGTTAAATCACATTTTATCCTAAAAGCTTAAGCTGATATCTGGTAAGAGGTAAATTTAATTACTTAATCATTAACGAGCTACATTACCAATATTATAGCTCCTTTTTATTTTAGCTTGAAAAATAGATAAGCCAATATATATAGAGTAGTTTTGGAAAGTTCTATCTAAATTTTACGGCTCTAACAATTAATAGCGAAATTAAAAAAATGATAAAAATCATTCTATATCTCATCTTTCACCCATTTTTTTATAGTGAATGGATGAATCCACCATTGGATTTGCAAAAATAGATGGTAAAATCATGCGTAAAAGGCCTCTTGAAATTAATCTCTTTATATATATATATATATATATATATATTGGATTTAGACAATGATTTGTGATAGTAAAGAGTGAGGAAATTTTGACCGAGTCATAACTCTTTGTCATAGGCCAAGTCTCCCATGTCGTGGGATTTGAGGAAACTCCGATCCGGATGCATATTTATCACATTATATTAACTCTCACTTATCTTAATGCTAAACATCCTTTTTTGTCGCTAAAAGTTGATATGACTTTTAAAATTACTATTAGATCAAAACTCAATAATAATTTATCACAAATTTAATGGTTAATTTTAAACACCGCATTAATTTTGAAGGGACATAAGTGAGACACAAGGAGGAGATTTAGCATTACACGGTAATTAATAACCAACTTTGTTGGATGGTTTTTCTTTTATTGGTAGCTCCTCTAAATATCATGTGATAATTACAAGTAATTCTAGAATTTTTTCTCTTGAGTCCCTCGTGGCTATTAAAATCATCATTTGATTAAAATCTAATAATGATTAATCACAAGTCCAATGATAATTTTAATAGCTACATCATTCTTGGAGGGAGACAAGATAAACTTGTAGCATTACTCGATAATTACAGTAGAAGCTTCGATTAATCGTTACTGAGAAGCAGGCCGTCAATTCACCTCTTCCAACAAACGCGATAATTAAACCTTTTTTTTTTTTTTTTTGGTGATTCATAATTAAACTTTACAGAAATTTAGGCAAGCTTGCTTCAATCTAGCGGGATTTAAAATTAGAACATGATTAATAGAAGTTAATTTTTTTTAATATTAGTTTATTTAAAACAAGATTTTTTTTCTTCAATTAATTCACTTAGGATAATTTATTATAATGCTTAATTTTTCAAGATTTTGTTTGTTTTTAACATAACGCTAATGCTTATATATTTCTTCATGGTTTCCATTTCTCGATGATATAGTATAGAAATTGATCAATAGATCACAAGAAAGATTTTATGGCTAGAATCTGAAAGTTCTCATTTGGCAGAGATTTTTCAAAATGTTTCACGTTTTAAAAGTGCCCTTATGTGACATAAAGATAAAACCCGTTTTTATGTTTCAAATTGTTTGTTAATTTATTTATCACGAGAAAAAAAGCAGAAAACAAAAACAAAAACAAACATAGTCTAAATTTATTTATTTTTTATTTTTTAAAAAAAATGTTTGATTTTCATCTTTCTCTTATCTCTAAATTTACTTTGTGAGACTACATGTAGATCTCACAGATTTAATGGTAGATTGACCGAAGAAATGGGCAAAAGATAAGTAAGAAATAAATGTATAACACTTCTCTATTTTTTTTTTTTGGCAAATAACTAAATTATCTGAATTGATAAGCTAAAAATGTTTTCACATCTTTGTCAATTTTGTGAAGTGCTTTATACTTTTGAAATAGAAACAATTCATGTAAAAATGTGTTAAAATAAGCTAAATGGGCAGCTTCATTACACGAAATCCCCGTCTTATATCTATTAGTGAATCAAAATAACCTAGTTAATCCATTTAAATTTTGACCTACTGTCTCAGTATTGTAATTGACTAATTTCCTTTCATAACCAAGTTGCTTACTATTGCTTGGACTGCGCCATCAATGGCCGAAATGGAAACTTTATTTATGCATCTTTATAAGGAACAAGCATCAAAATAGATTGTCTGCAAAAGCCAAGCCCTAGGTACTCTAGTACCATTTACTTCTGCCTCCCTTTCTGCTATGCCATTAATTAGTACTAGTTTACAACGATGTACCTTGGTTGCCTTTTACCTTTTACCTTTTGCCTCACTAGAAATGTGAAAAATCAAGGTTAATTTTAATTCGATTTATTTATTTAAACATGCAAAAACTTTAGTTCATATCGAGTTGAGAAGTGGTATAAAAAATTATCAATCGTAGCTAAACTCGTACCCAAAAATCATAGAACTATCACAGTTGCCAAATTCCAATAACATTGGGTCTCTCTTTCTCTAGATTGGCTTCCAATAATTTCGTTTTCTAGATATTAATTACCACAGTGAAAAGTGCCAAACCAAGGCTGTATCCACTCAGCATATGAGCAAATAAGATATATAGGAAAACAGCCAAAAAGTGCTGTAAAAAGGAACTCAGCCAAGAGGGCAAATAAATATAGCGCCTAAAATGGTACACCATGAAGTTTTAGCGCAATAGTAGCCCCCTCACCTCTAAATTGCTCTCACTCCCCCAAACCCCATCTCTTGTGGGTCATCTTAGAGAGGCCCTCCAATTCCATGCTCTGCCTCCTCAGCCCTTACGCCGCCATCATTGCAGCCTCTCTTTTCTCTATCAGATGCTCACAAAATCAAAGCTCACATTTTTGCATGCTATAACAGCAATTTCCTGATTCTGGCTTTCCTTTCTTCTTTGTCATTAAGCAAACCCAAACATCCAAGAGCCCGACAAACAAAGTACATTCGAACCCCATCTGAAGTCATATTACATAGAACAAAATAATAAACACACACACCAAAAAAAGAAAAAAAAAGAAAAAAGAAAAAAGAGAGAGACAAATCTGTAGAACAAATCTACAGGGCCCACGAGAATCAAAATCCCAGAAGACCCCCCCCCCAAAAAAAGAAAAAAAAAAAAAAAAAGGGGAAAAAAAGAAAAAAAGAAGAGGCAATAATAGAGTAACCAACCAACTCTATATAGTAAAGTAGTCCTATGAACAAAGCCGTGTTTGGCCACTGGAACAATTAGCTGTGTAAGCCATATATAGTGGCAATGACACCCAAGAACAACAACAACACCACCGGCGGTCCACAAAGCGATGGGTCCACGGGGTCGAGCGTGGGGACCGGAAGTGGTGGGGCCGAGGGTAGTGGTGGGGTCGCGCTGAAGAAGGGCCCTTGGACGGCCGTGGAGGACGCGATCCTAACGGAGTACGTGAGGAAGCACGGTGAGGGAAACTGGAACTCGGTGCAGAGGAACACCGGGCTGGCACGCTGTGGCAAGAGCTGCCGGCTCCGATGGGCCAACCACCTCAGGCCCAATCTCAAGAAGGGTGCTTTCTCTCCCGACGAGGAGAGGCTCATCCTTGAGCTCCACGCTAAGTACGGCAACAAATGGGCTCGCATGGCCGCTCAGGTGCATGTTTTTACACCTATGTGAAACATGTTTTTGTTTTGCCATCGATCTTTGCTGATTCTTTTTTTTTTTTTTTTTTTGCTCTGGGTAGCTGGTTTTGGTTTGAATTAATTCTTCATTTTGATCTTCTTCCATGTTAAATTATTGAATTTATATTCTAAAACTCCAATCTGTTTTGTCAGTTACCTGGACGAACAGACAACGAAATCAAGAACTACTGGAACACCAGGGTGAAACGGCGGCAACGCCAAGGCCTGCCTCTCTACCCGCACGACATCCGACCATCCTCCCAATTACAAACCCAATCTCAACCCACCACTTCGCCAGCCCCCACCGCCCCGGGGACCCCAACCACCCCAACCTCCCAAACCTTCCATTTCCACGGCTCCCACCACCCATCGTTCTCTCTCTCCCCGACCCCACCGCAGCTCTCCCCCACCTCTCATCATCAACCATTCTCCACACAACCCTTCGCCGCCACCTCCTCCTCATCCTCCTGCTCCCCCGCCTTCACCTTCCAACGCCCCACTCCCATCCTGGGAGCCCCTTTTCGCTTCAAGCGCTACCGTGATCACTACACTGGGTTCTCGCTGCCCATTTCGCCGACACCACAAAGCAATACACTGACCCAGTTGCCTGACATGACTTCCTTTCAGTTTCCGATGACTTTTAGCCACAATTCTTCGCCGCAGCTGATGAGGACCCACTTGGAACTAGAGCAAATGGTGTCCCCTGTCTCGGCTTATTCGGTGAAACAGGAGCTCCCTTCAAACCAATTTTCGTCGCATCATCATCATCCTCCGGCCGAGGCCTCAGAGATCACCATCGATCTGGATGTGAATGCGGCTGCCGGTCAGGGCTCCGGGAATGGGTTGTTGGAGGACTTGTTGGAGGAAGCTCAGGCATTGGCAGCGTCCACCCACGTTTTGAGGAAACAGAGTTCTTTGGAAGAGAAGCCTGTGCTTGATGGGTTCAAGCATTGGGAGAGTTCAAGTTCCATTCACTGCCCTTCTGGTAAGCTTTCTTACTAATTTGCTCAATCCCATTTCTTATAATTTTATACTATCTTTCTACCGATTATTGCATTTAATTGTATTCGTTAGAACTGTGGACGATTGGTGTGTGATTGTTTAGGCTACAGCAATTTTAATGCATTGGTGATCAATCTGTTTAGATACATCAATTTTGGTTTTAATTCTTTCAGCTGCATAAAGTTTCTTTTGAAGGAGTTAGACTGCAGATGCCTGCATTAATTATTCTGCATTGGATTAACTCTTTCATTTATGCTTTGGAGTTGATTTTAATGCTTGGGAGTTTACTCTCTCTCTTCAAGCTTTTTATGCAAAAGAGATTAGTAAGAGAGTGAAATTGAATTTAGACATTGCTCTAGTTTTGGACCATTCAAATACCAATTTAAGTAGAGCTAAAAGAGAAAAAAAAAAAAAAAAAAAAAACCAATTTAAGTATCTCCCTGCTGTGTTAAATTTATGCGACCTAAATTAGATAGATGATGTTGAGGTTCAACAATGTCGTTGCTCTGCTCACTTGAACGGCTCTTAGATACTTTGCAGGGTGCAATTTCGAATGCTATAAAAGGATTTGGCTTCCTTCACTGAACACCAATTGGTTTTCAGCTAAGATGGTCAAAGATCCGATCCAACAGATGAGATGAGATGAGATGAACTCTACTTGTAGAATGGACATGGCCTATCTAGGTTAACTTATTATTGAAATGGAATTGAGGATTTCTTCACCAATGAAGTTTATAGTAATGAGAAAGAGAAACATGTCTTGAAGTCCAAATTACAGCAGTAGTTTAATTACTTAATAATATATACCCAATTGTAGATATAATAATGAATTAATGTCCATTTTTTACTTAAAAAATGCAGTAGTGAAAGCAGAGGAAGAACGAGGAGTTCAGCTCAACACCATGCAAGAAGACTTGTCGAAGCTGCTCAATGGTATCCCTTCCAACATGCAGGTCCCAGATTGGTACAGTGACAGTGGGGAAATCTCAAACGGGCAATCTTCAGGTGTTACAGAAGAAAATATGGGCATGGACATGCAGCATATAGCTTCATTGTTTCCTCTTGCCGCCACAACAGATCATGGCAGAACCCCTGGCTCCTGCTCTTGGGACAACTTGCCTGGAATTTGCTAAGATGGTTTGAATTAATAACCATAATAAATAAAGTAAAAGGCTTTGAAGTCAATATGGGGTTTCATTTCTTGTTTGATCTTTGTTTTTGTCTGGGTTTCGATGGGGTTTTTTTTTTGTTGTTGTTTTTTTTTTTCTTTTTCTTTATATATAGTTATTGTTTCTTTCATTCTTCTGAACTTAAAAACATGGCAGAATCATAAATGATCATTTATCGAGAACAATTAATATATTATATATATTTATATAGACATGTATATATTGATGATTCTTGATCGAATACTTCCTCTTATAGCCATTACTAAATTAAAGGACCAAATTAAGCATGCATGCATGTTAGCAGAAGGATTGCTCATTGCTGCTCTGCTCTAAATTTAGCTTGGGTTTGTAATCTTTGCTAAACTTGGAGGCCATTAAAGTTGTATTAATATTCTAAAGAAGCTGGATTAGCTGTCAAAACTTGACAAAATGGTACGTGGCTTCCCAAAGTGGAAGCTTCTCTGACTTTAAGGAACAATAATCGCATGACTAAGCTGTCCGGAGATTGGTCCATGCAATATACGTGCACAGATTTGGGGCTTGCAGCATGGTTGCACCCCCAGGCACACCTTATTTTATGCCTTCGAATATATGATATGATTTTAAAAATTATGTTTATATTTCTTATAGGGTAATTAATTAACAAATATTTCATCTATCTAAATTCTTTAATTATTAAGGAATATATAAAAGCATAATGTAACTCTATCGGCTATCGCGCTCTTTCCTTGTAGATGTCTATAGCTAAGACTGAACTGAAGAAATTCGTGGGCCCAACTCATCTGATAAAACCGGTTCAATAAAGAGAGTTGTCCATTCCTTATAAACATGCACAAGGTCTTGTCCACAGACAATCTGAGATTATTTCTCAACACCTTCCCTCACATGCAGGCTGGTATTTTTTCTAGTCATTGTCACAGGGTAAGTAGTATAGACCCCATTCATCCTGTGGTAGGCTCTGATACCATAAAAAAATTCGTTAGGCCATAAGGGATTTTCACTTCCCTTTCATTTTCTATTTAGTTACAAATTTCTTCAAGGTTCTTTCATGCCTTTATTGCTTGCCCCTTACTTATTTGAAGGAAATTCAAGCAAAATGAGGCCGGGGTTGATCATCATTGGCTTTTTCTTGATAATTGGCTTTATTCGCTTTCTCATTCTGTAGAATATTGTTGGGATTTTGCCCCATGCACATATTAAATGCTCAAAAATTGGAAAGCTTGCATTAATCCAGTGTGCTAAAACGTTCACACCTTTTATTGCGGGAGGAACTTCTTTCCTCTACGTGTGTGTGTGACATTTGCTACATTCAAAAATTAGTACAAAATTTCACATGCTCTATTAGAACATATGATTTGAAAATCACATGCTTTATTAAAAATATATATAAGAATTACATGTTCTAAGGGCCCGTTTGGAAGTGCGATTTTAAAAATTGCGTTTTTGAAATCATTACTTTTTAAAATCGCATTGGCGTTTGGTAAAACATGTTAAGAAGTATTTTTTTTATTAATTGAGTGTTTGGATAACATTAGCATATAATTGCGGTTTCATGGCCAAATAGGTAAATATTGCGCCAAATATTGTTTTAAGGGAAATCGTGATTTTGGTTTAAATTCACACTTTTTCAAATAAGCATCCTTTAGTCAGCTTATAAAAATTCCAGATTTTTTCACGATTTTAAATTTTGCGTTTTTAAAATCGCAATCTCAAACACTCCAAAATTGCAATTTGGTTTAAACACGCAAATTATATTTTTAAAAACACACTCCCAAACGGACCCTAAATGTCAGCTTAATAGAGAATTAGTGCAATTGTGGCACATTTCTCGTAACTTTGATTGCGGGAGGATTGATCTTCTTTCCTTTTTGTGCGTGTTTGATGGTGATAGTGGGTGGTGGTGACATTTGCTGCATTTAAAAATTAGGACATGTGTTCTTAAAATATTCACATGTCCTATTAAAAATACATGTAAAAATCACATATTTTAAGAATAGATATCAGATAATAGTTATAGACTTAGTCATCTAATCTAATTTAGAAGAAAACATTGTACTTCAAATTAATAGCATTTGACTTTAAGTTAAGTGACAGTGCCACCTGATTTTGTTTTTTTCAATTATGTAGTTTTAATTATTTGGAAGAAGCTAGAAACTATATATGCATATGAATGGCATCCTTATTATTATTTTTTATTTTTTTATTTTTTTATTTTATTTTTTCTAATCAAATAAGGGAAGGCGGGAGTAAAACTTTTGTAGTCTTTTAATGGCATCCTTAATTGTGTGGGAGTAAAACTGTCTTTGCGAAGTAAAAAAAAAAAAGACTCCAAATCAAATGGGGTTTTTTCAAAAGAAATGATAAATGCACAACTTTTTGGCATAAATTTGGTCCAATTTTTCTCTTATGTGATCATTTTTTGTAAAAACAAAATAAAAAGAGAAATGCTATAGTGTAATAAAAAGACTATTTTTTGCCCATAAAAGTCTTAGGTGGCAAGAGGCCCCATCTGTAGTTGTTGTGGCCCCATCCACTGATAGGCCTATGGCCTCTTGCCACCTAAGACTTTTATAGGCCAAAAATAGTCTTTTTATTGCACTATAACATATCTTAAATTTTTTTAAAAAAAAATTAAAAAAAGTAATAACATTTTATGTGGTCATTTTTTATTTGTTTTTTTTTTTTTAAAAAAAAAAAAAAAAGTATTTTTCTTCAATAATGACCATTTTCTTTAAATATATATATATATATATATATATATATATATATATATATATATATACCATTTTTATGAAGAAAATATCAATTTTTTTTTAAAAAAAAATACCAAATAAAAGAAAAATGATCACATAAGATGTTATTGCTTCAAAAAAAAAATTTTTAATTTTTAATTTTTAAAAAATAAAAAATAAAAAATAAGAGAAAAATTAAGCCAAAATTAAGCCAAAATTGTACCACTTTTTTCAATCCTCAAAAACTAGTTTTAGACTTGCTATGTGCTAAAGCCATCAAGGCGCCCACTGCATGCAATTGCAAGGCTCTCCGCCATCTGTTTTCCATTGCAAAAAAAGTCATGATTGTTTTGATACTCGGATCCTTACAAAAGCAATAACTTTCTAATTATTTAGTTGGCCAAGTTGGCAAGCCACTGCCGTTTAAGCTTATAAATTGCAAAATAAAGAGCTCAATTACAAATTCCTCATTACTTTCTTATAAGCTTGAAACACATCTTTTTATATGACATTTATATCCTGAGCTGGATCTTGTATTTAAGTGTAGTGTTGATAGATTACTGTAACGTTTACAATAAATTTTTTACAAACTGACATGACAATCGTTTCATCAACTGAATAAATAAATTTGGTTGTCAAAAATTTGATTGTTTAATTTCTCTCATCTATTGTGCCACTTGACACTCATGTGATCAGTTTGTAAGACATGTACAATAAAAGATTGGATAACTATGAGAAGAAGAAGATAAAAGTAAATGACTAACGGAAGAAGACAAAAGTAAACAAGGGATGAGAATGCATCCAGTGAAATGTCTTGAGGTGACGTATTTTATCATATTATAGGTATAGAAAGTTTCTCAAATGAAGCAAGGGTGGTAAGCATATCAATCAGAGATGATGGAGAAGGTAGGATGGTTGAGATCCAATATGACAATTTGAGTCACCTTCCAAAATGAAGTTTTGCAGGTTTAAGGAGGGCACCAGTTGAGCCACCAATAGAGCCTCTCCCATGTTGGGGTCATACGGAGGGCTTTCTTGCATTGAAAAATCATCAGGAATGGCCATGTCAAAGTTAATCTTGAAAACATTGGCTGGAGGGGTACCCATCAGTGGACAGGGGTTGGAGGATATGTTTTGGTTCAGGATTTTTTAATTTTTTAATTTTTATTTTTATAACAAGGAATCCCATCAAGCCAACAACTTCGTGTACCCACTCCTGTTAGGTAAATCTTGAACCTATGTAAAGCGCCCCCTTCACACGGATCGGGTAATACTCTGACCTCGCCGGCGGACTGGTCTCAAAGAATTGTTTGCACCCAAAGAAATTCAAACCTTAGAGCTCATGATTACCACAAATATCAAAGCTCTCTCCCGGGAAGCTCCTCAATATTCTCATCGTTTTCAGAATTGATTTGATGGAGTGGAGACCGAATCAGATAAGTTTGACACCCAGGGTCGCATCCATTGATTAGCTGCATGAAATTAGTGCAAAATTGACTGGAAATCATATAAGATTTGATACAAGTTTTTCTCCAAGGTCCTGATGGAAAGTTGAGTCGAAATCACATAAACAAATCATACCATCAAGTTTGCCACGTTTCAACTGCTAAAAATCAATAAATTAATGATTTACCAAGTTTGGAAACATAAATTAATGCAACACAGGCATCCACACTAAAGGGTCGTCATATATAACATATAGGTCTATAAGACAAATTTATTGCAAGACCTCTATATTAATAATAGCCCAAGGAGAAACCACATTATATTTACTGCATAGAATCCATACACTTGAACTGAGTTTTTAAGAGCAACCCTCAAAGTTGAGATGAATTAATAAGAGCTGACAGCAAAGAATGTACAAGATCTGAATGAGTCTTAAAAACTTTATTTACATATAATTCAGCTTGACAGCACTCAGAAAGATCCAAAAGTGTTCTCGCCACTGTAAGTCATGTAAAGGAAACCATCCTCATCTTTGTTTTCCTCGTAGATAGCAGACATCATGGCAGCTGCAATATAATAAATATAAAATACACGTAAATTAAGTAAATATAGGAGCAAATATTACAAGAACATATATAGTGGAAGGAAATAAAAAGAGAATTCTGACCAGTTGGTGGCAAGATGTTCTTGACAAAGATAAATATGGCCTTCTCGGCACTGAGTTTTATCCTCTTCCGGACTACATATACGAACTGCCCAACAGTCAGATCAGCAGGAACCAGATATCTGCATTCATCAGACAAAAGCATAAATTCACCTTCTACATTGTAAACACTACATAATATTTCTTTTAAGCATAGTCGTGATATTGCATTTCATCATTGGATAAACTTATATGTCTGCAGTATATGGTTAAACATATCAAATAACATATTGCAGTCGCACCGGAATTTATTTAGAAGCGAGCCCTAAACATTTATTGAGACACCCTGCAGCCATATGACATACCAACTCATAGTACTACATAGCACCAATTGCACTCACTCTACTTCACAGAAGCAGCTCTCTCTCATTACTGAGGTCTCTCAAATAATTCAGAGGCCTAGAGTCACTATCAATTACTCCATGCCCATTTCCTACAAATATATATTAAATACTATGCCCTCAACAAAGCAAGCCTCGGAATCTAATTGTCTGATTGAGAAAGAAGAAAAATAGCATCAAATGGAGAGAATTCAAGCACAGGGAACGAAATGAAGTCCAAGCTGTGACAATTCACCACCTTGAAAAACAATGCCCAACAGGCATTAAAAGGTTACATTCAACAACCAAACCAAAAGAAAGAAAAAGAAAAACAGCAAAAACATGGTAAAATATTGAATTTCTGGATTGGTTCAAGAGACCTAACCTATTAGAAGACATAATGTAATGACAAACTCAGCCACAACTACGTTTGAAATAAATAATGGACATATAAAAACTAAAATAAAAATTTGACTAACTTCTTCTTGTCAATATCAGGTATGTCACTTCGTTCAGCCTTCTCCACAATAACCTAAATAGCACAATAAAATCTATGAGAAGAAGAATAGGCGATAAACAGTATGTGTAAGACATCAAATGTATAAAATGTTTTTGAAAATGAGATATGGACTTCATACTGGTATTCTATCAGGATACTTCTCCCTGATTCGAGTAGCTTCCGCTTGCCTCCTTTCTAGTATGTAGACAAAAATGCAACATATTTGTAACAAATAAGAACATGAGTAAGCTTTGTAATGAATTTCACATATCCCTGAGCAAATCAACAAGAAGACACCAGAAAAAATAGTCGGTCTTTTTTAAGGCACGCTAATATATCTCAGAAACAGAGAGTTGGGAAAATATGAATGATGGCTAAGAAAAAGTGTGTTCCTATTTCCATGCAGCAATTTCAGAGAAGTTTTCTATTATTAGTCCCCTTACAGTCTCTTTCCTTGACACCTATAACAGTTTATTTAAATCTTCTCAGGATTCCCCACATATTTTTCTATTAAATAATACCTCCAATGGCAACCATATTTTTACTTTTACAAAAAAAACATTTTTTCACGTTGGCAATTTCTTGAGATAGAACTCATTGCCTGCCCTTGACTTAAAATGGACAAATGAAGAAGCACACCTGGGTAGACTTCCAGAGCACTTTGTCACATAAAGGAAAGATGAAAAATTCTGGCACTTCATCTCTTAGGAAAGAACAAATAACATAAATTCCCAAAAGGCTGCCTTCCATAATTTCACTTTCTAATATTCAATTAATTGCAAACAAAATATCTTCTACCTTTTTAAAAAATAAAAATTTATTCAGGTTTGTCATTGTTCCACACAAGCACGGTTAAGTGGGAAAGGCAATCGTACATTGACAACATATCTAGATTGTTGGCAAATCAAATTCCTGTATTAAAACAGTAAAAATTTGAAGTAGACAAAACTAAATAGATAAACAACAATGGGAAAGCCTTGAGAGAACTCTCATGTAATATGGACTTTCAAGCCCAATAAACACCAGCATCACAACCAACGAGATCATACCAGTGAAAAGACTCGAATTAAAATGACAAACTAACCCATAAAACTAAGTCTTCGAAGAATGCATGAGAAAAGAAATCGTGGAACTAATACCAGATTCCCATGCAGAACATACTATAATTATTCATGACATTCGCCAAAGTACCAAAAGACATGCCTTCTTCCCATCAAACAACAGGGCATATGTGGCTCCATAAGTTTTTGATACAAGAATGCACCACAAGTTCCATAAATCAATGATTCATACAATGAAATAGGCACTTCTTCTAAGTTAAAATTTCAATTCACCAAAAACCCGAATCATCACAAAATGTGCACAAGAAAAGGGAAAAGGAAACACATTTCTAATATATTCCAAAAACAATAAAAATTTGGAATTCCAAAAAAATAAAAATCTCATATAGTCCATAAATCCACCTAACAAGCAATAGAATGTCAATCCTTTTACAAACCCAGATAAAAAAATTTTAAAAAAAAACTCAGAGTTCCACAAAATCAACCACAATTTCCTTACAATAAAAAGAGAGAGAGGGAGAGAGAGAGAGAGAGAGAGAGAACCGAGGGGATGTTCGAGCTTGAAGGAGCTTTTGGCCATGTCTAGTAACTCTCCCTCTCTCTCTGCTACTGCTTTGCTAACACTGCTGAGTTTCAATTACATAAGAAATGGAAAAAAGAAGTTAGGGTTTTTGAGAACTAAACAAAATAGGGAAATGATTGGAAGAGAACCAAACATGAAACTGAATTACCAGGACGTGTCAGAGACAACAATATTTCAAAGAATCTTGAGCTTGAGAAATTCTGAGAGCGAGTGAGAGAGAGAAAGAGAGAGAGAGATATGGAATTCGAAGAAACAGAAATCGGTTTCACGTGAAAAGCTCCAGATCAGAGGATTTCCACTTTCCCGTGCCGTTACCTCGTTGTACCTGTAAGAATCTTGTAAACGCTGCCGTTTAAGGAGGAACCCTCTTTCTTCTCCCATTATTTGCAAGCCCACATAGCCTTGAAGTCCAGTTTACAATTGGTGAGGCCCAAAAATCGAGCCCATGTGCAACAGTGAATTTGCGAATGTGTGTTACTGACGCTCATTTTTTGGTTATTTGATATTGTCCTTTTCTGCTCGATTATGGTAAAATGAATTTTCCTGATAATTTAATAATATAAAAAACTCAAAATCTTTCTAAAATTTTCACCAGTTAATCAAATTTTACTAATTTCAACTAACATTTGAGTATAGTTTTGGTTGATTGTGTTAAAGTCGGGGATTTTTCATGGTATCAAAATCAAAAATGTCATAAGATCGAACCTTAACTTTATCAAATCACCCCATTTAAATTAAATATTTTATATTTATTAAAAGTGAGTTTGAGCTCACATGTGAGGGGAACTGTTAAAGTAATGATTAAGTGATTAAATTTTTCTCTTCCTATCAGTTTAAAATTTTAGAATAAATGGTAATTTAACAGATTGTTCGGACCGTTTCCAAAAAAGTGGCCGACCACCTCCAAAACAAGCAGGAGAGAGCGGTGGAACCGCCCGATAACCATTTTTTTGGGGATCACAATCCCACAAACACCAGTCTGCTGGCCGTGATGAGCCATTTTCTGTCATTAGTGCGTCATACCATTAGGCACTCATTGAGCAAGTGTGAATATGGAAGGACAAGGGGGAAAAAAGGCAACTGAGTGCTCGATCTGCTTTTTTGTGGGGTAGGTGAGATGGGCTGTGGATGGTTTCCTCTTGCTTCTGAAGCAATCCCCTTCCACTTTTTTTGACGTAGTGGTTTGTGTTAGGTACAAAACGTCCATGTCACTCCACATTGCACGCTACAAACACCTAGTGTTGATTGCACTTTACAAAGTTACTTTGTAAGCAAAGGAATTCTTTTCCCATTTCTTTCTATCAGTAGCATATTTTTGGTGGAGTGCTCCTGAGTGAGTCCCATATCCGTAACTTTATAAATGACTCTTAAGGAAATTCAGTTTGGCTTCCTAAATATCACTTATTATTTCATTAAAAAACATACATATATTATTATCCATTTGAGCCCAACTGTGTGAGTATTAAGCTCTTTCTTCTTCCACCTCTTTAGAAGGAAGGGAAGGAGGCTCAAACATGCTAAAAGTCCTAAAAGCTGAGATTACAGTAAGAACAATGAAGCAGCAAAGAGCCAAGGCATGGAGAACCAAGGCTACCTTCATTCTACTGCAAAACCTTCCATAGTAACTACAGGCTTCACTCCATGAGACTTCCCTGTCACCCTTGTAAGCCAAGTAGAGTATCTCCAACACTGCAGCCCCAGATGTGACCATTAAGTATGCTACAATCTGCACCAAAAATGAATGTTGAAATAGAATTATTCTTGCTGCCGCGCCAAACACTAGAAATAAAAATAAAAAATTTCTTAAAAAATATTTTAGGCCGAAACAAAAATGAAAAATTCCTCATTAGAGGTAACTAGACCTGGTCAGAGACAAAGAAGAGCCAAGCTTTCGTTACCAAGCACCTGACCCAGGTGGAAATAGCAGCAATAAAAGCGTAAGCACCACAAATGGCACTGATGCAAACCATGTACCTATAAAATAACTCAGTCATTAGCCTGGAACAAAGATAATATGGATAAATCATGAGAGCATGGAACTAAATATTCCTTACTTAACCCCAATGGTGGCAATTTTAAGGCTCCAGTGCCTCATAAAGTATCAAGGACATGTTTGTAAACTTTCGCGCCTATTAGCGAAAGTTCGAACTTTATCTGGCCCATGTGAAGGGAGCGCTTTGCACAATATCTCAAAAAACTAGTCTGGAAGAAGCTCGGATATATATACCACAATAAAATAAAATAAAATAAAATAAATAAAAACTTACTTGAGGCCCATAAGATTGGAGAACTCTAGTTTCCCATAGATGCTATTATCCTGCTGGTTTGTGACAGTTAGCCAAATGGTTGCAGCACTGAGAGGAATCACACAGACCCTAAGAGAAGAATCAAGGAGCTTGAGCGCTGGGAGGGTGTCATTGGAGGTGGGTGCATTAGCATCACCAACATCTGTTCTCATTCTTGAATAAAGAAAATGGCACTTCACTTTGAGCACCAACAGCAGCCGAGGTTCAGTGAGGTCGAGAGAGATCTTGTTGAACTGAAGTGTGGTTGTGGGGTTAGAAATAACCTTCTTCTTGTGAAAGGTAAATGGCTGTGAGAATGTGAAGTGACATGTTATATATATATAGGCTATAGCCCTTATAGTGGGAGAAGTAGTGGGCTTTGCTTTTTCAGTCTAAGAATGATGGCTATTATTTGTTTGGAATTATCTAGTAGAAATCCATCAATATTGATTCCACTGTCCACACACTTGGGTAGGTTTGGCAAGCTATTTACTATTTATTATATAATTAAACTTTAAACATTTTTACTTTTTACATTATTTAAATCACTTTTTATTATTATTTAAATAAAACAAATCATTATAAAACAAATTTTATTTTACTTTTTAATAATAAACATTCTTACTTTTAACAAGGCATTGCCAAACATAACTAAGAAAAGGCTCCCACAACTAGGTTTTTCTTACTCCATGTATGGAGCATTCACATTGGGTTATGGGTTATTAAAGGTTATTTCGGCTAGTCCTATAGTAGATTTAATTGAAAAATTACTCACATTGGCTAGCTATTTTAACAAAAAAAAAAAAAATTCTAAACTACTACAATACACTTATCAAACATTAAAAAAACATTTTTTTTTTTTTTTTTTCATTCTATGGTTTTCTCCTTTCTGTCTCTCTTCTTTTTTAGAAAAAAAGAAAGAAGTGATTTTTAGCTAAAATAGAGAAGAAATTTGCTAAACTGAATGTGAACATGTAATATATAGTTGATACAGTGCAATAATTGAACAACGCAACTATTGAACCACTTTTTTTATTTTGGAGGTTGGCCCTAGTTGGGGGCTCTAGAACTCTTAAGCTTCGTTTGTTTTAGTATAAAATATTTTCATTTCACTACATATTGAATTTTGGTTTTGGTGAATATCGACCCACTTAAAAGTAATGATATTTAGCCAAAGCATAAATAGTTTTAGAAAAGGGAGAAAGAAAGTAGAGAGAAGAATGGAACCCGTGAAGAATGCTATCAATACATATACAATGTATATTATGTCACAGAATATGACTAATTTCAAGTGAAATTGAGAAAATCTATTTTTTCGGTCAATATTTTGTTTTGTAGCATGTAATTGTGTACATAGTGTCACCTCATTTAAAAGATGTGATAACATATATATCATTAGATCTTAAAAATCTAATACGGACCATAAAATATATAAATTAAGGTGTTGTTTGTTAAACAACATCACATTCCCCCACATTATTCATCTCATTTTTAAAACAATCAGCATCAAAACATTATCACTTTTTATATCACATCATTTACTTTTTACTACAATTTAAATAAAAAAATCACTACAAAACAAAATTTTCTCACTTTTCAATACAACTTTTTCACTTTTCTATACTAATTATTACACTTATTTTTTTTTCTCACCAATCATGAACAGTGCATTGTAAAGCCATTGTTGTTTACCAAACAAGGCCTAAGAGGATCTTGTACAGAGTAATAAAGCTTCTGAAACTTCTACAATTAACAGATAGGGAGAAGGAAAAAAATAAAAATAAAAAAAATCATTCAGTGTGTAGCAAAATATTTTCATTTTAGAATATCTGTTAGAGGAGAGTCTGCTGCTGGAGATGCTCTAATAATAAGACACAACTGCTATGTTTTATTTAAATAACAAGTTAGGTTAGTTCAACAGTCCATTTATTCGATTGAGTCATGAGTTAACTTAAAAGGAATGCAATCAAGACGTGCTGGTGAAGCTTCAGCATCAAGAAAGAGATAATCATAAGATGAGGATATTCATCAATCATTTTACTTGCAAGTTGCAATCATGAATAGGGGACAAAAGCTATCAAAAGTACAACAGAAAAAATTCAGTAATGAATATGGCAATAGGAAGCTGATGCTAGCCCAAATAGACACTTATTATGGAGCCACATTGGCCACGGCAAACTTACAAATTGGCCCTCCAAGCAATTAAAGAATGGCTACTACGATCTCTTTCTCTTTTAGGTTTGCTATTGGGTCTCTCTCCTAATCTAAAATGGAGTACAATCGCAGGAAAAGAATTCAACCTGCAAAGCCCCCCCACCTTTCGTCTGTATCCATCACATTTACATCTTCATGTTACAAATATTTTCCAAAACACGCTCAATGCAATGCATTTAGTTCCTCCTGAGTTTGGAAGAAATATTATCCATCAGAACTCTGCAGTCCATAAAGCATTCTCACCTTCTCCACACCGCCGGTGAACCTCCTTGATCCTCTCAGCAGACTTGCAAATCCCACTGCAGGTCCAATCAAAAGAAGCAACGCAGATGTTGCCGGCCTGAGCCTTCCATTCGCAATCTGTGGCAAAAATTGGGAACAAGAACTATAAGTTACACATTCTGTCTGTACAATAATTATTCCTATCATCATACCATGCACAGACAAACAAGCATGTCAACCAAACACACACACACACACACAAGCCCACTAACAAATATTGACAAGGCGGTGGCAAGGAATAAAAACCCTCAAGCTAGAATTGGACTTTGATCGTAGTGAGTGCTTGAACTTTAAATCGAGGAACCAAAACCTAGGATTCGGTTATAAGCCTCTACAAAAGAGATGGGGATTTACTGCAATCCCCTGCCCAAAGAGCAAGGGGGTAGGGGAATTGTAGCCCCTTGTGAGAGAGGGCTCCCCCACTGCATTGCTCGGGCAGTAAGCCCCCTCACATCCCCCTGCCCAATTACAGCAGGCAAGGGCAACTTCTTGAGATCACCAATTAGGGATCCCGGTCCCTACAAAAGGCCATTAGTTAAGTCGTACCTGACATGGTTGTATAGGGGTGCCTCTAGATACTGATCTATATTTTCATATAGCAACATGTATTCTCTTAATCGCATGAGGATATGCCTGGACAGCACAGTTTCTCTAATGTTCCCATAGAGTGGGTCTATTTCGAGTGTGGAACAACTAATGCTTAGGATGTGGCAGGCTGCATTGCAGTAACACGTATTCCAGGAGTATATCCAATTTATCCCAATTATGGCATGCCGCATCAATTAATGTGCTGCACTCTTCTAACTAAATGCACCGAGGTGTCTCAGTATTCCCCTATTGTGCTTATTCAATGGCCATTATAATAAACCTCTGGGTATGCTACGGGGAAAATATGTTGGTCACTGACCTGAAATTAGGGGAGTAAAAGACATGATGATAGAGATTCTTAGTAAATGATCCACTGTGACCAGAAACTGTAGCAATCTATGTAAGTAAGATGCTTTACCTTCATTTGTTTTTGTCACAGAAACCTTAGTAACACCAAACACATGCAGATCCATGCACACACATGCTTAAAGGACTTCATAGACGCCTAAATTTATGAAATTACCAGGTGGTGTGCCGCAACATAATCTCCGGTCATCAATATGCTCTGCATCCAATCCAAGGAACCATGCACCCAAGGAAACATCCTCATTAGCATACTTGTGTAGCACGTGCCTATTTGATTACCATTTCAAGAGAAACGAGTTAGGGTAGATGAACTTTGGGAAAAAAATATTAGCAACTTAAATTCATAATAAAACACGAGAACTTACTGGTTGATTGATATATAAGTAGCCAAACTTTTTGAAATAGCATACAGCTGCCCTGTAGCATGACGGAAATACTTGTTTCCCTCCTCGCCAAATTTCCAATACTCAGGTTCATGGTATCTCACTCCCCTGTTGATAAAGAACAACAGGAAGAAGTGTTATAATTTCTAAATGTCTACCTATTGAACAAACTTCAAGACTGGCTTACTTTTGAGCTAGGACTGGACCAGATTTCATGCATCCAATGTACACCCTGGGCTTTGACCGATGTCTAGCTAAAGTTGCTCCAAGTGTTGCTGCGAAAACATGTTTCAATGTAAGATAACAGGGACAAAGACAAAAACATGAATTTTCCATGGCGACTGAAACATAATCAAGCCATAAGGACATTAAACAAACTTAATATTTGATTTCCATTCCGAGGAAGAAGAATTAGACTATGCCGATTATAAACTTTGATTTTTTGGTTCTACTGCAGCAAACCAACAAAGTGTTTCTTGTAATTATGTTAATGTAAGGACACTCCTTTGCATCACATTATAGTCATCCTAAAAGACTGTATAGCTTTAATGTGTAGTCCACTTTTATGGATACAAACCACGTGAACAATTTTTTACTCAAAAATTTATTCAGAGCCACTCTGTGTAAGTAAATACTTAATTTAAACTTCTACATGCACAACAGCAAGAGTGAAGGTTGGTAAATATATTACATCTTTACCTATATTTACATGTACATCATCATCAACTTTGACATAGAAATCCGCATCCCACAAAGCAACAGCAGTGGCAAAGTATGTCTTAGTCTTGGCTGACAATTCAAGGTAACCTTCAACATGGTCCTGCTCCCATGAAATTTTTTTAAGACAAAACAATGCAATTAGCTGTTTCTTAAGGTCAACACAAACTAAAGATTCTAGCGTCAAATAGAAGATCAACATGGATGGTTGAAAAGAAAAAAAGAGAGAAGCATTACCAGCCTCAAGAGATCCCCATGCTTTTTGTCCTCAGCTTCAACAGCTCTATCAAGGATACCGCCTGACGTAGCACTGGCAATAGAATAGACAAAGAGAGGAAGAATAAATCAAACTCCATCCATGTAATGACCCAGGGAAAACACTAGTTACATATGCGCTATCACTCCAAAAGGAGCAATCAATTTGAAACTTCCCCAAAATCACATGTAAAGCCTAGTCTCACTTACTAAGGAACTAATGTGGAACTTAGCACTCATGAATGTCATATAATCCATCCACTCAATGTGAGCTACTCATCTTCTCAATATGGGACTAGGGTGTTACAATCCATTAGAACATCAAGTGTTTCAAAACTTGAGAGTACTATATATGAATCAATACTTATGTAGACAATAGGAGGTACATCATGCGAGTACATGTGACCATACAACCAATGGTGTGATCACAGGGGTGTTCAAAAATGAGATATTAGATATAAAGAGCAAGAAAGAAATAGTATTTTTCTAAACTTGATAAAATACTCCTTTCTCTGATGAAGGGAGTGCAGACATAAACACAAACACATAGATATACACATATATAATGACCTATGACACTAATGTTAGAGCCCGGAAGATGTCTGGTGTGTCTACTTGATAAGTTTTCCTAACACAAAGGGAAAATCAAAGAGGAAAATAGGGATAATTTGTTTGAATAAATCAACACAAAGTTATATATGTCTAAGAGATCCGTCTGTATCTCTAAATATTAAATTTTAGAATCCTTTGGGCTAAAATCAAGTGATAAGTGGCGAGGTGGGATTGGCTTAGATCTCAAGTTCAATCTTGCGAAGGCCCTTTGGCATTCAAACATAAGGAATTGGTCTTTCTCACACATCTTAATGCTAAACCTGTTGCTTCCCCATGTTTCAGTTCACATCTAGTTAAGCATCTTATTTTCTTAGTGCTTAAAATATACTGTAAAGAATCGCACCATGTTTATCAATTTTTTTGAACTTTACTAATCATTTGATCTTTAGAAAATTTTCATTTGATCACTATATCTTTCACATACCTTTTAATCAGTCAGAGACTGAAAGCATAAGATTTTTAAAATTAGATTACAAAATTGGCAAGGTATATTGTTAGCGTATTTTATGCCTCCATTAATTCATGAACAAACTCCCAACCCTTGGATCTCATCATTCCGGAAACAAGTCCTTTTCCTCAAAATGAATCCAGTGACTCGATTGAAAATGCTTCCTTGCTTGATTAAGCACCGAAGGACAGTCGCTATGCTATACCAAAAAAGGCTTATTTAAGTTCTTTGTGAAGTTGAGTTTATTAACTTGTATAAACAGAAAAACTTTCAGTAAAATTAACTACAAGAAAGAATGGATATTCCCCAGATGACGTGTGAATGTCTTATAAACTTTAAGAAAAAAATCATTTATTGTCCAAGTACTTTTTTTCATTTGCCAAGATAGATTATAGGAGGCTGCATCCATGCCATGATTGAGATAGTGGCAAGACAAAAAATCAAGTTGCATGATCTTGATAGAAAGACCATAAAGTTCATGAACTTAATAAGGAACAATACAAGGTTAACAATTGTAAAAAGTACCCACCTGTGACCTATTACAAACCGAATTACAATTCCCTTCTCTTCCTCAAGCTTCTTTCTTTTATCGCCTGTTTTTCATATTAAAAAGCAAGTCACAGCTGACCATATTCAATCAAAAATTGGAAAAAGAAAAAACAAAGACTAATGAAATGTGGGTAACCAATCCACATACCTTGAGGCATCCAAGTAGCACGAACTGAATCTCTTCGCTTGCGGCTGCTAAAAGCAGTATTGATCCCTACAACCATCAAGTATTTTCTTTTCCCAATTGATTCAGAAATTTTAAGATCTTCTGATATGGGAGAACCATTGAGCATTGATTCCTGTGTAGCTCTTGCAGCAGCTAATTCCATCTCCAAATTTGAAATTGTTTTATCCAATGCACTGCATTTTGTACACAGTCAAAGATTAGCCTTTCAGCATTTTATAGAGATTTCGATAAGAAGCTTCAAGAATACTTACTGTATAGCATTGTGAGTCTTTGAAACTTCCCCTAGAATGTTCTTGGAGTCACGTTTTACATCCTTCTAATGAAAACCAAAGACCACCAACGTGTTAATAAACCAAAACACCTTTTGGTGAAGGAGCTAAAAAGCTTTTAAAAAACTACTACTTAAAAAACAAGACAGTAAAGACATAATTATATTTGTTTAGTTGTTATTACCTCAATAGATAGTAATAACAAAGTTTTCAAACTATTTGGACAAATATACTCACAATTGTTGAATCACAACCCTCTGAAACTAAATTTAGCTTTTCATCTTCAATATTTGTTGTCCTTGATATATCTTTGACTTCAGGCACTGTCCACATTCTGCAACCAACATATCTTAATTATTGTTAGAATACATATGAAAATAAATTACAAATTGAAACCTAATAATGTTTTTAACTTTTTATAAGCAACAATAATTCTATTGATAAGAGAAGAAACTCAAGGACAATTGACGTATTTAGGAGAATCCCCCAAAGAATTACAATCTAAGATTAATATAATCTTCAAAATCAAAACAAGAGGAAACAGAAACCCCTTCAATGATGACAGACATTCACACAAAGAACACAAGAAAGAAAATCCAAGTTCAAAAATTGATTTCCAACATCTTCAAAAGAACAGCTATTCCTTACTCTCCAAATTGTCCACATTAAGGCAAAGTGAAGCACCCTTCCAAAGGAAGCTCTTATTATTCTTATTTAACAACCCTTGCCAATTAAAGTGCACATCTATCACCTTCTTTGGCATTACCCATTGAAAAGCAACAAAGACAACAAAGACAACAGATGATAATTCACCCGTTAAAGAGATATGAAGCAACAAGTGATCCACAAATTCTCTACTACCTTTACACATGCAACCCCAAACTACAAAGTAACTTTTTCACTTCCATTAACATGTCTTAAGTGGGTAACAAAGTTCGTAAAGAAAGTATATACTCAGGAAATTCTGAAATGTTAGGAGATAGACAATAGTGAAGGATGTTGGTCACCAATGATGAACATAATATCTTGTAATAATTAGTGCATAGGAATCAAAGTGATGTCTTTCAAATCAGCCGGTAAAGGTCTGCCAGACCAGCCACAAGAACACTAATAAAGGCATTGGCCACCGAAAATAGAGGCACTATGTAAAGATGACACTCATCTAGTAGTATACAATTTCATTAACATACCACCGAGCCATTTTTTATTCATAATCACAATGAGCCCTTATTGCAGGCCATGCTCTTGAACCAGCTAATTTATTTGTTGTGCCAACAATTAAGAATTGGGGGTCCAAAAGTTCAATTCAATGTATTCCACCTGTAAGGCCTTGCTCACAATTAAGTGGGACTGTGGGAAAGTGAAAATAAGAGTAAAGCGGGGATTGGGAGCTGGTTCAATAACAGCTAGCCCAGTTAAAGACTCTCATTGATGACCATAATATCAGAATTCAAGTTCCAGCAATGGCAAAAACAAGTAAAACTAAAAGTAACTCGATTTGGATATTAAATTCAGATCTATCCCATTCCAACAAGACGAAATACCCACGGAACAAGCTTCGTGTTCTAATTGTACTTTTCTGAATCGCTCCCCCGTATTATCACTAGATAAAGATAATCTTAAATTACAAAAATACACTATATCTAAGTTCAAAAACTCTCATCACCACATAAATTCTTTACAACCTATTGCCAAATCAATCATTGATGCACATTATCCTAAAGACCCATTAAAAACCATCATCAGAAACCCCTAAAACAAAATATTTAAAAAAATTGGAGACAAACAAAGCTACCCACTTCACCAAACTGCACATACAAGCTACTAATCCAAAACAAAGCTACATATAAAATTGGAAATGATCAAATTAGAAGGAAAATATGAGAAACAATACCTATCAGAGAAGAGCATCCCAGCACAGAAGCATCCAATACAAAGCAGTAGAGTCCATCTCCGAGACACCACACTTTTCGAAGCTGGCTCTACCCCTCTGCTCTTCCAAGCCATTGTGCTCTCTTCTCTTCTCTTCTCTTCTCTTTTTACCCAATCAAAAACTAAATCAAACCAAAACCCATTTCAAATCCCAAGTCAACTAACCCAATTGACTCTGATTCAGATCAAAGTAAACCCCTTTGTTCACAAACTCACAGCTCTGGACACAAAATATTGCTCACTCACTCTCTCTCCCCCCTCGGAATTTAGGGTGTGTCGGTCTGTCGGTCTGGCTGTCTGTCTATATGTCTCTCTCAAATGTAGTTGCAGAGAAGGTGGAGGTGCGTGGAATTGAGAAGAGTAGAAGACCCAACAACAGTGTGGATGAATATAATGTATTAAATTACTCGACCGACTTATTTTTCTGACCCATTTGTACGTTTGCCGATTTGGATACGAACATCTTTAACAACCCCTTGTAATGATTTTGTGTCCTGCCAGCATATTTCAGCTCAAAACAGACGCCGCTAACTTAGTTCACCAGCGTTCCCTTTTAAAGCCTATAAACATGTAAAGAGCATTCATGTTGGATTCTTCCAATTTTGATAAATTGTAAAAGCATTTTCCTTTTCTTAGTGGATACAACTTTTTTTAAAAGCCAAAAACCAACAACCAAAATCTGAGAAAAATGATATGAAAAAATAAATTAAAAAAAAAAAAAAAACACCACTTTTTTCTACTTTAAAGAATCATTTTTGTAAAACACTCTACATTTCATGGATAATGACTCTTTGTTTTCTTTCTTTTAAGCTTAAAGAAAGAATAATTAAAATTTGAAGAGAAAACTTAAGAAAACAAGAGATAAAGATCATTCATAGCATTTTCTTTAATACGAAGGATAAGCAAACCTCGAATGTAGGGTGGTAGTTTTTCACTGTTTAAAGAAAAAGAATGTTCAGAGAATCGGATGTGGATGCTCTAAGCATAATGATTCATGTGGCGACCTTATGTCATTCTAATGATGCTAACGGCTTATTAGTGTTTACGCGGTTATGTTAAATGATCATAGAATTCAAATTTCCTCTTAATAAGCGCCACCCAATAAGTTGAATTTTAATAAAACACGTAACATGGTTCAAATAAATTAACGTGTATGAAAAAATAGTAGAACACAGAAATAATCACATCAAAGTAAATCTAAAACACAATTAAACTCATAATGATTAATTAAAATCAATTATTTTTTATCCTCGTGTAATTTCTTTTTACGTTTTTACATATTCTTCAAGATGATAACTTAAATTTATTAGACAAAAAAAATATATAACTTTCATTTTAGATTAGGTGTTCGTGAGTTTGCCTTTCTTTGTCAGTACCATTCACACTATAGTTGATACATCTAAATTAATACCAGAAAGGTGTCTTGAGTTTTGCAATATGAACTACCAATCGATCTCTTGTATTTTCTTTTTTACTTTTTGTCAGTAATTCAAAAAATATTTTTTTTTACGAATTGATGCTACAGTTCACGTAGTACTAATCATATTTACAAATTGACCGTGCGGATTTAGATGACAATTATTATGTCAAAATCATGATCGAATTTATATATATATATATATATATATATATATATACTTATATTTACTATTCTTTTTTTTTCAGCATAACTTTGAAGAACGAGTATTAAATTTGGTGAATATTTACTGACACGTAAAGATGCACATGAGTTATTGGAGTCATATATATATATTCATAATAATCTCCTTTTTTCCCCTCAGATCTTTATTTATATGACGAGTAGAGGTGTACACATGGAGCACGTGGAAAGAACATGACTCAAATAATGGAATTTACAGGTCAAAAGCCAACTTCAACAGAGTTGTGCAGACGATCTGTCCCTTATCCATGGGCCATGGCCCATCTCATACCTTTTTAATACCAAAGCAATCAAAGTATAATGTCAAATTTAGGGGAAAAAAATGTATATATATATATATATATATATATATATATATATATATATATATATGGAAGTACAAGATCTGTGTGGAAGAAGGTTTTAATCCAAAGTTATCTTGCTGACGTGGGATATATAAGTGGCTTAATTAGTAATATGACGTGGAATATCCTAGGTGCGTGTGTGTGTGTTTTTTTTTTTTTTTTTTTGTAAGTAATCATTAAGAAATCTTAGGTATTCTTCTAGTGTTCTCCAGGTGTCCTTCCAACTGTGATGTGGTTTTTAAAATTACCAATAGATTAAAAGTCAATAATGATAATCTCAAATTCAACGACAGTTTTAAAAGTCACATCACAGTTGGGAGGACACCAAGAGAACGCTAGAAGATCACCTAGCATATCCCATCATTAAACATGACACAATGTCATAATTTTTACTTATTGCAAATAAGTGAAGCTATTAGATTGATTTTACATTTTTCTCTCAAATTTAAGTAGGGAATTGTGAATAGTTATAGATTATCTTTTACTTCTTTATAACATGATTTTGAAAAGTGTTTTTCTTATGATTTTGTTTAAAAAAGTATTTCGATGCGATATAAAAGTGAGAAGTGTGTTTTGTTGGAGTCTACATTTGAAAAGTGTTTTGTGTTTTTTAATTGTTTGTTATTGGTTTTGAAAAGAAAAACGTTTTTCTTTTTTTTTTTCAAGTGTTTTCAAAAATAGTCATGAGGGCAACATATTATGGTTGAGAGGGGTAGCAAATGATTCACTGCTAATAATTTGTCATCCAATAACTCTCCAAGCTTACTGTAACAATTTAGCTATAATTATATAAAACAAGTGAACCTATAAATACCTAGTTGTTAGCTATAATTATATAAAATGAGTGAAGCTATTAGTAGCTAGTTGTGTATGTTTGTGGTGTATAGGCTGAGAGGTGTGGATGTTTGGAAGCTTTTTGTTATTTTTCATAATTATTATCTGAAATTATATTTTATCTCTTGAAGAAAAATGAGAGTAAAAGCATATAGTTTGAATTTTATGTTTTCTTCTTACTCATTCAATAAATAAAAAGGTCTATTGGTTGAAATCCAAATAAAATTGATAGGTTATAATTAAAATTTCAACATTTGAAGTGGCATTTAGAGCTACCGTGCAATTTAAGCCCACACTTTTTGCATTTTTTTTTTTTTAATTGAAGAAGGGAAAGGGTTACGAGGGAGAGTAATTCCAGAAGTCTTTCTCGTGTCATTGTTGTATCCCTCAAAAAATAAGATGGCTTTTAAAATCACAATTTGATCAAAATTCAATAATAACCGATCAGAAGCCCAATGGTAATTTTAAAAGCCATATCATCCTTGGAGGGATACAAGAGGGACTTGTAGCATTACTTTTACGATGGATCCTTTTGCATCTTAGTCAACATAATATATAACCGTACATGTTATATTTGCGATCAATGCTTTATAATTGTTAGAGATATATTCAAATCAGATGATTCAACCATTCAAATCCAAGATTATTGACATGGCTTTTAAAACTATCATTAGATCAAAATTTAATAATCATCTAATACAAATCCAATGATGATTTTAAAAGCTAAGATGACATAAGAAGAACATCGATCTTTCTTCTAGTATTACTCATACAAGGCCTCACCTCCGTTGAAGGTAGGCTGAAAACATCTGCAACATATTTCAAGATCTTACAAGAATGTGAGGTTGTAGTGCTATTATCTTGATTAATTGCTTTCCCAAATGATGTCAACACAATGGACAAACTACCTTTAATTAGTAGTTGGCCATCATGTAGATCACAAAACTGTATGAGATGTAAAATATGGATAAAAGTTTTCTTCAATGCATATGAAAATCACATGTTCTAAAGATATATGTCAGTTTAGACTATTTAGTAGACCATTATATTATAAATACATGTAAAAATCACATATTTTAAGAACGCATGTCAATTTTTACACATAATATATATATATATATATATATATATATATATAAAAAAAAAACTAAAACGGATAATTGAATAAAATGTTATCATCTCTTCTATTAGGTTTTATGTTGGCTAATTCAATGTCAAAATTAAAATAGTTGTAAGTATAGATTTATTTGTTATGAGATTTGATTTGCTGCTTAAAGTTGAAAAACAAAAGTTTTTGTTTGCTAGCTGGTCGATTGATGGTCGTTGGAATGTGATCTTCAAGTTATAAAAGAACTAAATTTGAGAGTTTCGGTCTCGGTTGCATAAGGTTCAAAGTAAAATGGTTTATAAGCCTACCTGAAAAACTTGGTCTCAAAACCATTCAAACTGCGCTGGTTAATATTCTAACAACGCCTCTTGTCTCTCAATAGTTTTCACTTCTCAATTCAACATCAATGTTTATTCCTCATCGTCAAGTTTGAGGGGGCGTATTAAATAATTAGATGAAGATAACAGCAAGTATAATGTACAGCAGAGGAGTTATGTTGAAGTTATTTGTATTTGGATTAGTTGTTTCTATCTTGTAAATATGATAAACTTAATACAACTATAAAATAGAACTACTGTACTACACATTCAGTTACATTCAAACACTGCTTGATTATGATGTCAATGCAGGTGGATCGTAATTTAAATTGCATCTCATGGTTGTCAGTTTGTGTGCATATATATATATATATATATGAACAATTGCTTTTGTGGTGTGTCAATTGCATCATTTACATCCACTCGTGTCTCCTGCATTTGCTGGAGCATGCATACCACCGATCAATGACCCTAATCATTGCAATTTGCAAAACTATATATATATAATGTTTATATTGTCTTGTCGTTTAAAAGGAGAGTCGTTGTTCCAAGCCCTTCATGAATCCCAAATACCAACACTCCTAAGGAAAGAAGTACATACATGGAGCACGTGCACAGAACATGACACAAATTTTATATATATATATGGACTTTACATGTTCATCAAAAGCCAACTTTGATTACCCGCTAGAGATGGAATTGAAAGGTTAGAATATTGAGTAAACAATTAAATTTATCTTTACTTATAAGCAAATTTATCTTCTCTTATAAGCAGTGACGGAGGGACTGGAATATAGCCCCCCAAAAAAATAAAGAAAAAAAATTTATAAGTAAAAAAATAAAATAAAATAAAAAATAAAGTTTTAATTTTAGTCATTTGCCCCTCCCCCAAAAAAAAAAAAACCTCTGGCCCTATTTTGAAAATTTTTTGGCCTTATCCAATAAAATTTTTTTGTCCTATTCTTAATTTTTTTTGGGTCATACAAATTAAGTTTTTTTTTTTTTTTTTGGCCCTTACTGGTCTAGTGCCCACTCTTTTTACCCTTACGGTAGTATTTAGTTCATAAAAAAAACCAAAATATGTTTTTTAACAAAAAAAGTTCTAAAAAAAAAAAAAAAAAGAGACTAACCTCCTCCCATAAAATTTCTTGGTTTCATCCCTGCTTATAAGTTTAAGTTTTTGAAATAAGTGGAGATTTAGAGCCGGTTTGGTATTTCGTTTGAGAAATATAGTTTTTAAGTTAAAAAAAAAGTTTTTGGGCAAAAACTTCATTTTTAAGCTTTTGCCAAAAGTGCTTTTTGGCTATTTTTAGGCTTTTGGACCCTTAAAAGTGCTTTTAATTTTTTTACCAAACGAATATATATATTTTTTTTCAAACGGACTTTTTAAATATTAAAAGTACTTTTAGACCTCTCAAACGCAATTTCAAACAGACCCTTAACCTTATGTGGTAATTAAGTAGGACATTCCAATATTAACTCTAAATAATTTTTTTTTCCTATTCATTTTAAGATTTTTTTTTTTTTTTGAAGCTTTGCGGAATATTCGTGAGATTAAGAAACACTCTTTGAGAGAGTCTCTCTTATTTTTCTATAATCTTATGATTTTATTTTTTTTATTTTTTTTTTAAAAAAAGCTTTATAAAAGACTTGTTAATCTTTTTTTTTCTTTTTTTTTAATTGTATAAGAAATAGGTTATAGGGGAGTACCCTTCCCACTCCTAATCTCAAAGGAAAAAATGAGTGAGCGATCCTAAAAATGAAAAATAGGGTAAACTCCCTAACATACATACCCAAAACAAATTAAAACAGTGCAAAAATAATTAATCTAGTATTAGTAGATTATATGCTTCAACAAATTGCACCATATATGAACAAACAATTATTTGCCTTAACAACATCAACATGTATAGGTGATGATCTATCTAACCTTCAATATTTTTACTATGATCAAAAACTCTCGCCGATTCTTCTGTTGTGAGTTAACTCCAATTTCCCTACCTGTCCCTGACAAAACTGGATTTGTCCTTAAAACCCTAAAAAAGAAGATGATATATACCTACCATATGGAGAAACGTAGGAGCTATTTATCAGATGCAACCAACATCCACGTGATAAACAACATATTAATTGGATTAGATGAGGGAGTTATGGGACCAGTACTAAGATCTATATTTCCATGCATGGGAGGCTATTGACTTTCGACTCTGCATGATACACGCACTAAATAGACCCACACTTATAAGTCGGTTGTCCTCAAAGCATTTTCAGCAGTTTTCTTTCGATTTTTCTTAAATTTTTAAATATAGTATTCTGCAATAACTTCTGTTATCTTTTCTTATATCAATTAAAATATTGTTTTTTTACAAAATATAAATTTATACCTTCAACTTTTTTACAAAATTCAAACCCAATATCCAATCAAAGATAAATAGATGAGACATTAGAGAGGAGAGAGAGAAATTATTTTTAATAATGCATTGGGTAGAACTATAGTATTCTCAATGCTTAGAGAACCGATAGGGTATTTGCTATGGGTATATAGTTTTTTCCGATTTTTTTTAAATTTTTTTTTATATATATATGCAGGGAAGAAAATGAGTTATTTATAAACATATTAATTGGATTAGATGAGGGAGTTATGGGACCAGTACTAAGATCTATATTTCCATGCATGGGAGGCTATTGACTTTCCACTCTGCATGATACACGCACTAAATAGACCCACACTTATAAGTCGGTTGTCCTTAAAGCATTTTCAGCAGTTTTCTTTCGATTTTTCTTAAATTTTTAAATATAGTATTCTGCAATAACTTCTGTTATCTTTTCTTATATCAATTAAAATATTATTTTTTTACAAAATATAAATTTATACCTTCAACTTTTTTACAAAATTCAAACCCAATATCCAATCAAAGATAAATAGATGAGACATTAAAGAGGAGAGAGAGAAATTATTTTTAATAATGCATTGGGTAGAACTATAGTATTCTCAATGCTTAGAGAACCGATAGGGTATTTGCTGTGGGTATATAGTTTTTTCCGAGTTTTTTAAATTTTTTTTTTTATATATATGTAGGGAAGAAAATGAGTTATTTATAAACATATTAATTGGATTAGATGAGGGAGTTATGGGACCAGTACTAAGATCTATATTTCCATGCATGGGAGGCTATTGACTTTCCACTCTGCATGATACACGCACTAAATAGACCCACACTTATAAGTCGGTTGTCCTCAAAGCATTTTCAGCAGTTTTCTTTCGATTTTTCTTAAATTTTTAAATATAGTATTCTGCAATAACTTCTGTTATCTTTTCTTATATCAATTAAAATATTATTTTTTTACAAAATATAAATTTATACCTTCAACTTTTTTACAAAATTCAAACCCAATATCCAATCAAAGATAAATAGATGAGACATTAGAGAGGAGAGAGAGAAATTATTTTTAATAATGCATTGGGTAGAACTATAGTATTCTCAATGCTTAGAGAACCGATAGGGTATTTGCTGTGGGTATATAGTTTTTTCCGATTTTTTTTAATTTTTTTTTTTATATATATATGTAGGGAAGAAAATGAGTTATTTATAAATAAGCTGTTGGGAATTCTCTTAGACAACACTAATCCTATCATTTTCCTATGCTTGGAATTCTCTTAAACAACACTAATCCTATCATTTTCCTATTAAATAACTACTTATTTTAAAACTTAATAAATAGATGATCTTTGAAGGCGGAGTTCAAACTTCAAATATTTGGTTACGATAAATCACAATTTATTATAAGAACTTAAATTAATAAAAAATAATAATAATAATTATTTAATTAATATACTAATATTTTTTATATACCTTCCTTAGCTTTATATGGATGTCGGGTAGGTAGCTGTAAACCAACCAAAGTGCCTATAATTGCATGAAGTGATTGCTTTGAGTTCTTGTTGCTCATGAAGAGCCTCTCTTCCAAAGATGACATTCATCATTTCTAAGTCAGAAAGCACCATGATTGGTTGCCCTTAATTTCCCCTTATTGCATACTGGCCCTGGAGATGATGGGTAAGTAATTAAAGGCAATTTCTTGCTCTTTTCATTGACGTCAAATATATATATATATATAAAATATACCTCGGCTCTAAGCAACCAAAAGGCTTATAATTGCATGCATGAATCATGATGCTTTGTGTTCGTATTGGCTCCTGAAGAGGTTCCCCTTGCAATGATAACACCATTTCTGAGTCAGAAAGCAATTAAGTTAAGAAGTAGGGTCATTGTAGCAACATGATGACTAATTAATTTACCCTTTTCACCTTTGTTGCATAATGATGATGATGATGATATATATATATATATATGCACCAATGTTTAAGGCCATGTACCAACTGTGGGATGATCATTAAAAATATCGGTGATATGAGGGAGGACTGACCAAATTTTGGTACTTTTTGCTAATTATGTTTTTATATACCCAAAATAAACCAATGATTTTGGTTTAGATTTTTCCCCAATATGGTTTTCCTTCAATTTCCAAAATTAGTCAATTAGTATGCCAACTTTTCAGTTTAAGAATAACTGTAATCAAGTTGTAGTGTAAACGGAGTGTTTTGCACTCTTTAATAAGAAGCATTCATCTTTAGTTTAAAACACCAAAAAATTATATAACACTTCGTACCAAATAATTTCCTTTTTTCTTAACAAATTACCTCATAAATAAAATACTCGTTGATAAAATCACTGGATCCACCGTTGTGGTTGGTTTTGAAGATCACTTAAGTGTTGAAGGTTCAAAAATAGGTAGAGGTTCGATGGTGAGTGGTGGGCGTTGTGTTAGAATTAATAGATGAGATTGATTTGAATTAAAGATACGATATTTTTATTTGATGTGTCAAATTTTTATTAAAGACCGTAAAAATGAGTTTTATATATACCACATTCTGATAAAGGGCTCTCGGTTTTGAGTTTTAAAATCCATGTGCATGCCCACTATTTAAAGCCATTAGATCTAATAATTGGTGGGCTAACAGGAAACAAATTAAGGATGCCTTGATGAAAAAGGGGGAAAAAAACGCAAAAAAGATTCAAATTTTGTTACAATTTTGTCGTCTCAATTCCTCTATACATAATCTAGCTCCCTGTGTGGTGTGGAGAATGTGCATGGATCCAACAGTGGCGGAGCCACTTGAGGCTTAGAGGTGCCACGGCACACCCAAAGCTTTTTTTTAAAAAAATTTTTTTGCTATTTTCCTACCTAAGTTCCACACGGCCACCCCCGGCCTCCTCCCTTCCCCCTCCTCCAAAAAAAAAAAAAAAAAATCTTACTTATGCAAGTTACCACTTGGCACCCTCAAAAAAATTTTAATGATACCTCCAATATCAATTATCTGTCTCCGCCACTGGATCTCAACCCACAAGTTATATAATTTTCTATGAAATAGTTATACCTAATGTTACAATAAAAAAAAATTTTAATTTTTTTTTTTTTAAAAAAAAAAAAGTGTAGTTGTTATACCCAATTGAATAACATATAATAACGAAAGAAAATATGCGTATGGGATGCATGTGATCTTCTAGATTAAAAGTACTCTAGGTTAATGAGCCAAGCAAGGTAGGACCTATTTGCATATGGGTGGTTTTGGAAAGGTGATGGCCTGGGGAAACTTCACAATTTAGACAGATCTCAGAATCTTCACGTCATTCAAATTAATAAAGAAAAAAAAAATTGTTAAATTAAAGGGTTTGCTGAAGAGGGTGACCGATCACTTCTCAAAGCCGCCACGAAGTAATTTGACTATTTCAATGCAGCCAATAAGATGTTGATCACTCCCAAACAATTAAGTAGTCCACTGGCCTCCCCTCACAAGCCACAACAATATTTAAGATGGTCTGCCGCCTTATTGACAACAATGGGCATGGTCCCAATTAAATGGACGTATATGGTTTTATTAACTTCAAAGAGACACTTAACAACATTTTAGATTGCCCCCACTTGTCATAATTCTAAGCTATTATATTTTAAGGCTTTTTCTTTTATATATAATATATCTTGAGAAAGGAAAAATCTTAGATGGACTAAATTTGTTATTTGTTCTAATTCTTCATTGTGATTTGATTTGAACATTAATATTAACATTTTACCTATCAATATTAAAATACCAAAAAAATTCTTTCTAATTTAAATTTCTAATATATTTTGATTAATGCTCATATATTATATTTAAAAGGATATTGTCAGCATATATATATATATATATATATATATATATATAAACCATATCCACCACGTACGGCAGGCTCAAAGCCCAAACTCTTTGAAGTAAACTCTATTTACAACGCGATCAGACGGGCTTCTTCTGCCAACCCATCGTCTCAAGACTCTTAACACAGAAGTACGAAAGCCAGAAACAGCTAATTAAGCAAGATTTCTATATATTTTTCAAAATCAATATTAGTTTGAAGCATATGTATTAGATGGAGTAGTGATTTAGTGAATACCGGCGTGCATGAACAGTGTGCACGCCGGTGTTTATTTATTATAAAATATTATTAAAATAATATTTAAATAGTGAAAATGAAATAAAATAATATATGAACATCAGCGTGCATACTGTTCATGTACACCGGTATTCACTAAATCACTATTCATATTAGATTAAAAGTACTCTAGGTTAATGAGCCAAGCAAGGTAGGAGCTATTTGCATATGAGTGGTTTTGGAAAGGTGACGGTATGGAGAAACTTCACAATTTTTTTTCAGTCTAATTTAGATAAATCTTAGAAACTTCACGTCATTCAAATTAATAAAGAAAAAAAAAATTGTTAAATTAAAGGGTTTGCTGAAAAGGATCACTTCTCAAAGCGGCGATGAAGTAATTTGACTATTTCAACGCAGCCGGTAAGATCAGTGGCGGAGCCACGTTATCCCTTAGCACCCTCCAAATAAAAAATAAAAAAATAAATTTTTTTTACAATTTTACTTGCCCATTACCCAAAACATAGCAACCCTTTTCCCGCACCCCCATTTAACTCATGGCAATTTCAGCACATATTTATGAACTTTTATAAATATTTTTTGTAATGCATATATTGTGTGAATTACCAAATTTTTTGGGTGAAAAAAAAATTTTAGGACGCTAAAAAATTTTTGGCGGCACCTCAATATAAAATGGCTGGCTCCACCACTGGGTAAGATGGTTGATCACTCCCAAACAATTAATGGGTAGTCCACCGGCCACTCCTCACAACAGTATTTGGAATGGTCCGCCACCTCATCAACAACAATGGGCATGGTCCCAATTAAATGGACGTATATGGTTTTATTAACTTAAAAGAGACACTTAACAACATTTTAGATTGCCCCCACTTGTCATAATTCTAAGCTATTATATTTTAAGGCTTTTTCTTTTATATATAATATATCTTGAGAAAGAAAAAATCCTTTTTTTTTTTTGATTAGTAAGAAAGGAAAAATCTTAGATGGACTAAATTTGTTATTTGTTCTAATTCTTCGTTGTGATTTGATTTGAACATTAATATTAACATTTTACCTATCAATATTAAAATACCAAAAAAATTCTTTCTAATTTAAATTTCTAATATATTTTGATTAATGCTCATATATTATATTTAAAAGGATATTGTCAGCATATATATATATAAACCATATCCACCACGTACGGCAGGCTCAAAGCCCAAACTCTTTGAAGTAAACTCTATTTACAACGCGATCAGACGGGCTTCTTCTGCCAACCCATCGTCTCAAGACTCTTAACACAGAAGTACGAAAGCCAGAAACAGCTAATTAAGCAAGATTTCTATATATTTTTCAAAATCAATATTAGTTTGAAGCATATGTATTAGAGGGAGTAGTGATTTAGTGAACACCGGCGTGCATAAACAGTGTGCACACCGGTATTTATTTATTATAAAATATTATTAAAATAATATTTACATAGTGAAAATGAAATAAAATAATATATGAACATCAGCGTGCACACTGTTTATGCACACCGGTGTTCACTAAATCACTATTCATATTAGATTAAAAGTATTCTAGGTTAATGAGCCAAGCAAGGTAGGACCTATTTGCATATGGGTGGTTTTGGAAAGGTGATGGTCCGGAGAAACTTCACAATTTTTTTTTTTCAGTCTAATTTAGACAAATCTCAGAAACTTCATGTCATTCAAATTAATAAAGAAAAAAAAAATTGTTAAATTAAAGGTTTGCTGAAGAGGGTGACCGACCACTTCTCAAAGCGGCGATGAGTAATTTGACTATTTCAACACAGCTGGTAAGAATCGTAAGATGGTTGATCACTCCCAAACAATTAATGGGTAGTCCACCGGCCACTCCTCACAACAGTATTTGGAATGGTCTGCCACCTCATCGACAACAATGGGCATGGTCCCAATTAAAGAGAAATGCTAAAGGCCTAACTTTTTTGTCCAGCAAAAGTTTAATTTTTGTCTAATTTTTTTAAAAAAATAAAAAATTTTAAAAAATGGAAAAAATGTCTGAAGTAACTCTATCTATTTTTGGCCTTTTTTTTATTTGGTATTTTTTTAAAAAAATGAAAAATAGTATTTTTTTTTTTCATAATAATGACATTTTCTTAAAAAAAAATGACATTATTATGAAAAAAATACTATTTTTCATTTTTTTAAAAATACCAAATAAAAGAAAGACAAAAAATAGATAGGGTTGCTTCAGACATTTTTTCCATTTTTTATTTTGTTTTTTTTTTTAAAAAAAAAAATGGCAAAAGTTGAACTTTTGTTGGGCAAAAAATTGGGTCCCTATCATCCCTCCAATTAAATGGATATATAGTTTTACTAACTTAAAAGGGACACTTAACATCATTTTAGATTGCCACTTGTCATAATTCTAAGCTATTCTCTTTAAGGCTTTTTCTTTTATATATAATATATCTTGAGAAAAGAAAATCTTAGATGGACTAAATATGTTATTTGTTCTAATTCTTCATTGTGATTTGATTTCAAAATTAATATTAACATTTTTACCTATCAATATTAAAATACCAAAAACATTCTTTCTACTTTAAATTTCTATATATTTTGATTAATGCTCATATATTTTATTTAAAAGGATGTTGTCAGCATATATATATATATATATATATTAATGCTCATATATTTTATTTAAAAGGATGTTGTCAGCATATATATATATATATATATATATATATTAATGCTCATATATTTTATTTAAAAGGATGTTGTCAGCATATATATATATATATACCATACCCACCACGTACGGCAGGCTCAAAGCCCAAACTCTTTGAAGTAAACTCTATTTACAACGCGATCAGACGGGCTTCTTCTACCAACCCATCGTCTCAAGACAATTAACACAGAAGTACGAAAGCCAGAAACAGCTAATTAAGCAAGATTTCTATATATTTTTCAAAATCAATATTAGTTTGAAGCACATATATTTAAGGTAGCAATTTGTGTTCTCGGGTTGAAAGTGTATAGCAGTATAAAACTATATAGATCATCATTAACTTGATTTATTTAATTAAACGATTTAAACATCTCAATTTTAACATCTTCTAATTTTATTTTGAGTTTGTGTAGGATTCACCAATCATGTCAAAAATTAACTGCTATTATGTCACCAGTAACCGAGGGAGGGGGACCGGGGTAGGCTATGCCCCCCCACCCCGCGTGGTACAAAAAAAAATAATAATAAATAAATTAAAGTTTTAATTTTAGTCATTTGGCTCTCCCCAAAATTTTAGCCCTATTTTTAAAGTTTTTAATGCTATCCAATAAATTTTTTTGGCCCTATTCTTAATTTTTTTGAGCTATACCCATTAAGTTTTAAGTTTTTTTTTTTTTTTTTTTGGCCCTTACGGTAGTCTTTAGTTCATAAAAAATAACAAAAATATTTTTTTTTAATAAAAAAATTCTAAAGAACAGGGAAAAAAAATGGCTGTCCCTCTCCCATAAAATTTCCTGGTTCAGTCCTTGTATGTTACGCGTCATATTTATACCTTATCAAAGTATTAATATAAAACTTGTGATCAACCATTTCCTTCCAATTTTGTGTTGAGTTTAAGGTTCTATCAAAAAATTAGAAACCACCCATAAACAATCACAATGACGTACGTCTGTTGTGGATGAAAGATCATAAAATTGATCTACATGTGCATGTCATGATCACTAGACAGCGTGATCTAAAACATGTACAAGAAGAGGAGTGAAAGGGACATAATTGTCGTAATGGGCGGAAAGCAAGATCATCAAGAATCAATATCGTAGGGTATTCTAATCAAATTGACGGCAACATTTGAGCTGATCCGATTAGATTATCATCTTCTTCCTTATAGTTGCTTATGTTGTGTCCCTCTTGCTTGTACTTGGGAACTATTAAAAACCAACTTTTCTATGTCCGTCAAGCACGCCAAGAGCAAAGAGAAGATGCCGTGTAGAGTACAAAGACATGATTCAGAGACAAAAAAACATGTCCCACGAAATGGATTTAACCAGGTCAAACAAAGAAAACGATCGATGGATCTAGCTACATGTTCAAATTTCAATTCGATGGATCCACCACATTAATGGGTAATGGAGCTGCTATATATCTAGCAACTTGGAAATGGACCCATTTAATTATTTTTCTTAGTTTTGAATTGTTCAACAATGTCTGCAGATGATTGTTTCCAAGAGTTTGTTGTTAAATCCACAATTATTTTACAACTTTTATTCTGGGTTCGGGTTACAGGTTTCTGTCCTCCAAACTGAAAATATGACCCAAAGGACTTGATCAGAGCATTAATTAAGCACCTAAACTATTAAAATATTAGTTGAGAATACCACCGTTGAATCATTCAATGCTTTGGGAAGTTCTAGGGGCCGGCGCAAGCCTTAGTCGGCCTCCAATAAAATAAGGTCTCAATTAATAATTTTACAATAATTTTTTTTTTTTTTTTAACTTTTTACATAATAAAAGTTATTTTTTACTATTATTCAAATAAAAAAATCACTGCAAAATTTTTTTTTGTTTTTTTTTTTTACTTTTCTATACTAAGAGTATTCACAATAGAGGATCCAAATTTTTATGCAAAGTGACTCATCAAAACTCACTTTATCTAGTTTAGTTAATTAATTTTTAAAGGCTTCAATTCCTACATTGGATTAGTTATATTTTTATCTATATCATTTACATATTATTTTATTAAAAATTGTGAAAGAATATTCTCATAATTATCTCTTGAAAAGTGGGAAAAGTTTTTAGAAAAAGAGAAAACAAGTGAGAGAAACAATAAAAAATAAAATGGTTCCCTTTAAAAGTGCTATTAGATGTAACTTTTTTTTTTTTTTTTTTCTCGCTCTTTCAATCAAATATTCATTTTGGATTTTTTTGGGGCTAATCCAATGTCATGATTTTTTTACAAATTTGAAGATAAAAGTAGTATTTAGCTCTTCTATTATGAATGCTCTAAATATATATATATATTTTTACATCAATCAAATCTTGTTACATTTCATACCACTAAATAGTAATTGTCCAATACCAAACTGCCCCTTAAGGCTCTAATATAGTAAACCGTTAGTAATAGTCTTTAATTAAGGCCTTAAATTATGGTAATTACTAATTGAAAGTCTATTATTTACGTTAAGAAAAAGTCTCAACGTCACAAATTACTAATTGAAAAATTAAATTGAAACCCTAAATTTTTACTACAATATTCTTACAAACTCGATCATGTAATAGTTTGTAGGATTAGTTTTGCATACGTGGCACAATTTAACGGAGAAAAGTAATTGTTTGATAGTTGACGTATGTAGTAAGTGCTACTGTACATAAACTACCACTTTAATTTATAAGAAATTTGTAGTAGAAATTATAGTCAACGGGGATCATGCATGTGCATTTGTTGCTAACCAAAGTGTTGCTACTTATATCTGTCAATTAAGATCAATGTTCAGAAGATAGATATAGATGTTCTAGTTAAACCTTAATTTCCACTAATTATTGGTGTTGACGTGATGGTTTAAAAGATTTCATAGGGTGTCATGCAATTAAGCCAAAGACAAATCGAATGCTATATATATATATTGCAATTAATTCAGCTTAAGGTCGTCGGCATGCATGAGCTGTCGAAGCAAATTAAGGAACCTAAGGCGTACAAACACAAGACTTGTGGCGGTAGCCGGCATGCGTGCGAGGGGAAGCACTACAAAAATGCTGAAAATTTTTAACTGGGAGTTTTTGACGTGTCAATACCATTGACACGTCAAAAACTCCTTTTGACGTGGACATTTTGACGTTTCTCATCGGTTAAAACGGGAGGTGTCAAAAATCTCAGATTTTTGACACCGTTATTATTATTGGTGGCAATTAACGTTCCTTTGTCGTAAGGCATGAATATAATTAAGATTAGGAAAAACATCACTTTTGACTCATAAACTACGTTTTCCTCAAACTTTAAAATCTCTCATTTTGGACCCTTAAACTTTCAATTTCTATCATTTTTAACCCCCCGTTAGATTTTATACCTTAAAAGTTAGACAATGATGTCTATATCCCTGACATTTTTATAAAATTTTAAATTCATCCTTAATTTCAAATTAATTTTTTTTTTATAAAAAAAAAATTACAAGGTGACGTCCCACAGTTGGGCTACTTTGTGACCTTTTTTTTCTTCTCATTTTTAATAAAAATAAAATTGAAGGGTAATTTTGTCTTTTTAAGAGTTTTAAAGACAAAAATTGACGGAGGGGTTCAAAATGATAGAAATTGAAAGTTTAGTGATTCAAACTGAAAGGTTTTGAAGTTTGATGGTGGTATGTCAAAAAGGGATGGTAGTTCAGGGGTCTAAAGTGAAATTTTCCCTTAAGATTATATTGATAAATCCTAACACTGCTAATTTAAATAAACGGGTCAGACCCCTAAATCCTAACCCACTAAAGTTTATGTTGAGTTTTTGTCAAACTTGTGAGTTGTGCCAAAAATAGTTAGTCATTGGGTCGAGTGTCAAACTATAGATATAAGACTGTATATGTCAACGCTAACCCGATTCATTTAATTAAATTGGTCAAACTCTACAAGTTAAATCTACTAATTTTGTATTGAATTTGTGTCTCAAAAGTTGTTAGCTGCACCTATTACTCGCTATATTTCTCTTATTTTAGTAAGGTTATAAACCATTTCAAGCGACCAGAACTTCCTCCAATGAACTTCATTGATTCTTACATACTCAAGATAAATGCCTGAACATTGGATCAAGACACGAAATTAGAGCAATATGGTGTCCTCAAAGCAAAATCTATTTGAAGTCTAGTCGTCTTCTAATTCTAATATCAAATTAACCAAATCCAACTCATGAAGTACTAGTAATCCCAATCCCAACAATACTCCTAATATAAGTAAAACCTAACATATCGATCTCTTCATTTTTTTTTTTTTTGGGGTGGGGAATGAATGAGTCAACTTCATATTTAACTTTCTCCATCTGTGCTCAAGCCCTTTTTATGTAAAATATAGGGGTAACTTCACTTTATAATCCTGAATTATTATGTAATTTGAAAAGTTTTTCAAATTTTAGAATCTCTCAATTTGGATCATTGAACTTTCAATTGCATCAATTTGAACCCCTTCCATCATATTTAGTCGTTAACTTCCCTATTTTTTTTTTAACTTTATTTTTTATTATTTCGAATCAACGGTAAATTTAGAATTTTATAAACAAGTCAGGGGTATAAACATTATTGTCTCACTTTTAACGTTTAAAAATCTTACGGATGGGTTCAAATTTATTACAATTGAAAGTTTAGGGGTCCAAATTAAAATATTTTCTCAAATCGCGTTATAATTCAAGAGTTTAAAATGAATTTACCAAAAAAAAAAAAAAAAAAAACTGATTGTTGAGTCCCCATGCCATGTGAGGATCAGTAAATATATCATCAATGTATGTACTCGATTTCAGCTTGTCCTGACTCGTGGCACTGCAAGAGATTAATTATGATCGAACGCTGTCAACCACTTCTAGGACACGTCAACCGTGACATTGGATTCTTCGTTCAAAAGATTATAAAACCCCCCCCAGAGTCTCACGCTCCAATTACGCTCAACACACTACACTTGCAACAAAACCCTCACCACTCTTTTTTGTGTTTGAAGTTGAACAGAAGAAAAAAAAAAAAAAAAAGATTTTGTATCCAACAATGGGGTATGAGAAGAAGGAAACAATCCCAGGAAATGAATCGAATTCGGTGAAACTCAAGTACGTGAAGCTTGGTTACCACTACTTAATCTCCAACGCCATGTATCTTCTTCTTGTGCCACTCACTGTAGCTTCGGCTCATCTTTCCGTGGAAGATTTCTTCCATTTGTTGAACCATCTTAAGCTCAATCTCATATCCGTCACACTTTTCACTGCGCTCACGGTTTTCCTCGCAACCCTTTACTTGGTGGCTCGTCCTAGGCGAGTTTATCTGGTGGATTTCGCATGTTTCAAGCCCCCTGCAGCTCATTTGTGCAGCAAGGAAACTTTCATGGAAAGGTCTAAGCAAACGGGGAGTTTCTCGGAGGAGAGTTTGAGCTTTCAGAGGAAGATTTTGGAGAGATCAGGGCACGGACAAATGACTTATGCACCAAAGTCTTTGTTGGAAGTTCCGGCAAACCTGACTTTCGAGGAAGCTAAGAAAGAGGCGGAGATGATAATGTTTGGAGCTATCGATGAACTGTTAGCGAAAACTAATGTGAAGGTTAAGGATATAGGGATTCTTATTGTCAACTGTAGCTTGTTCAATCCAACTCCATCCTTGTCGGCCATGGTTGTCAACCGGTACAAGCTCAGAGGGAATGTTCTGAGCTATAGCCTTGGTGGGATGGGCTGCAGTGCTGGACTTATTTCCATTGACTTGGCCAAACGCTTGTTACAGGTTCGTACAAATTAGGGTTTAATTTATTAATTCTCCAAAGTTTTGATATATTTTTGAACTTTGTTTTCTTTTGTAGGGCGTGCTGAGCACGCCTCGTGCTCTTTGCATTCACCCATATATTAATGGAGCCTACTTACGAGAAGGAATTAGCTCGGAAAGCTTCCAGATCAAGAGAAGCCAACCATTATTAAATATTTATAAATTTTTTTAAAAAAAATCCTAGGATCTCGGTCCTCTTTAATGTCTTCCCGCCTTAAAAAAAACACAACATCCTTTAAAATAATATATTTTCGTTGAAAATATCAAAAAGTCATTCATATGTTGACTCTCATCATGTTCTCAGAAAATGCTTTTCAAGTATTCCCTAAACCCTAGAAAAGCCCATTAGTCGACAGAAATATAATATTTCTCGACTTTTTATGCGTGCCAAAAACATAATGGTTGAAAGTGTAGTTTGTTATTTTTTTCAAAGTTATTTAATAAAATATGATAATTATGTTTGAAAAGCTAGAGCTGAGAGACATAAAATATTTTGAAATTTGAGATGGTTTAGACTCAAAGATCTACTTTTCTTATTGGGAAGAGTGTGATCATGAAACTACATCTTGAATGTTCTTGATTGTACAATGTATCACGTGGCTTACTTGCTAAAAGAAAGTAGCAATAGTGTTAGACTAAAACAAGGTAATAATGTCCACTGTGGTATCTCAATCGACTGTGAATCACATCTTATGAAGTGGAGGTCACTAGTTCAAATTTCTTCACCATCTCCCCTTATGTGAACATGTCAAAAAAAAAAAAAAAAAAAAGGTAATAGTATCCTAATAAATACCCATAAGAGCATCAATAACAACAGTTTTAAACTAACTTTTTAATTAAATTTACTTATTTTGTTAAATTTTTTTCTTCAACAGTTACCGTAAAGTAGAAAGTTTTTTAACTGATGTTACAGTGAACTTTCATATTTATAAGTTACTGAAGCAACTTGTAAATAATATTTTATTATATTCTCTATTTTTTTATATTTTTTTAATCTTTTTTCTCTCATTTTTTATTTATCTCTTTTTATGAAAAAGATAAGGAAATAATAAAAAATTAATAAAATAATACTAAAAATAATATTTAATTAGAATAGATAGTTAAAATAAATGTTCTTATTGAAATGTGCACTAAAAAATTAGTAGTGAAAATGAAAAAAATTATATTTTAAGTAGTAAAATAAAAACTCTTACTAAAAATGCTCTAAGAAAAATTATATCAAGAAAATATACACTATCACTATTAAGCTTGTTTTATTCATGTCTTACACAGTTTTATTAAAATATTGATTAAATAATTAAAATTTATTTTTATTAATTTTATTTTATTGAAATAAATAATAATTAATTACTGACTAGTCTTAATTAAATGCTGTGGGACAGGTGCAGCCCAACTCGTACGCGCTTGTAGTGAGTATGGAGAGCATGACTCTCAACTGGTACAGCGGAAATAACCGCTCAATGCTCATCACCAACTGCCTCTTCCGCCTGGGTGCGGCGGCGGTCCTCTTATCAAACCGATTATCCGATCGCTTTCGTTCAAAGTACCAACTCGTCCACACTCTGCGCACCCACAAGGGCGCAGACGACAAATGTTACGACTGCGTCTTTCAGAAAGAAGACGCCGACAAAAAACTCGGCATCGCGCTCTCCAAAGACCTGCTGACGGTCGCCGGCGAGGCCCTTAAAACCAACATCACGACGTTGGGGCCGTTGGTTCTTCCCCTGTCGGAACAAATCCTGTTTTTCATGAATTTGGTGGCGAGAAAGGTGTTCAAAATGAAGATAAAACAATATGTTCCGGATTTCAAGCTGGCTTTCGAGCATTTCTGCATACACGCCGGCGGGAGGGGGGTGCTGGATGAGCTGGAGAAGAACCTCGGACTCGACAAATCCCACATGGAGCCGTCGAGGATGACTCTTTACAGGTTTGGGAACACTTCCAGCAGCTCATTGTGGTATGAGCTGGCGTACTGTGAGGCTAAGGGGAGGATCAAGAGAGGTGACCGGGCGTGGCAGATTGCGTTTGGGTCAGGATTCAAGTGTAACAGCGCTGTGTGGCGAGCATTGCGAACCATTGATCCGGCCAAGGAGAAGCAGAATCCATGGATGGATGAGATTGATGAGTTTCCTGTTCATGTGCCAGACGTGGCATCCATTGTTACTTGAAAAATTAATTAATATGCACGCGTGTGTGTACGTACGCGTTATTTTATGTTTCGATTTTTTTTCTTTTTGGGAAGGGGTGTGGGGTTGGCTTTAGTATTCTCCTCGTCTCTTCTTAATCGAATAATGTTTTATTAGTTATATTTAAGGAGTGTTTTTATCCATATAAAAGGTAAGAGGATAAAAATACTATTCTAATATAACTAGTTAAATATTATTTGATTCATCTTATTTGTATCTTTTCGGCCCCACCTAATGAATGTGTGTTTCATCATAAATATAAATAAATTAAATGTGCAACATATTTATTCCGATCGAAGTTGTACAGGTGGAATAGTACTCGCACCATTAATGCTCTTTTCTTTCTACGTAACCACCATGCAATTTCAAATTTCTTTAAGCTGGGAAAGGACGAACGAATTAAGTTGTAACTTATTTTATATAGGAAAGCATTTGGACCCATGGCCATGTGCCCATGTCCATCTATGATCTATGCGCTATAAACTTAAGAGCTTTGGAAAAAAAATCTCAAAAAATCATTTTTCAAAAATCTTCAACAAAAAGAATCTCCCCTAAACCCCCCAACAACCAAAAAAAAAAATTACGTGGCCCTTCCCCCAAAAAAACTGGTCCAGTTCCTAAAAATATTATATAAAAATGGTCTCTCATGCAAAACATATATTTGAAATAATAAATAAATAAAATTTATAGATTTTCTAAATCCAAATCCAAAAGCTCTTAGGGTAGACACGAGTCACACGACCAAGAAGTTCGGAAGAAAAAACAAAATTTAAAAAATCCGTACGATGGTCTGGCACGACAAGAAAAATGACCATTAGCCAACGACGTCGTTGCTATAGACCTACAAAACTCGTTGCCACGATGGTAGTGTTTGTTTCGCCGTGTTTGCTCATTTGCAAAAACAAAAGGGTTAAATACTTAATACTACTTTAGAAATTTTAACTTTACTCTCTTGGGATTTCATTTTTACTACAGGACCTTTATGAGGTTTTGATAAAAAATTAAATTAGTCTATCCGTTAGTTGATTGTTATGACAGAAATGTGAACCAATCAGATGTTGACACGTGACACCTATTTAATTTTTTTTCCTTTTTTCTTAAAAACAAAAAATATATTTTTTAATTTTTTTAAAAAAATTAAATAGGTGCTACGTGTCAACATCTGATTGGTCCATGTGTCAATCCTAACGGTCAACTAACAATTGAACTAACTTGGTCCTTTATTAAAATCTTAAGAGAGTCCTATAATAAAAATAAAACTTTAAAAAAATAAAAATAAAATTTACAAACCCCATGAAGTAGTAAGTATTTAACCCAAAACAAAATCACAAACTCAAACCGTTTTTTCTATTACTTTATTTTATTTTTGGTACAATAATATGCAACTATAGCCTGTCCATGAACCCTAAATCTCTGTTGTACCGTACCTAAGTAGCCTGAAACTTTTGACGTATGCATAAACAAATTAAATGCTGTTTTGGTCTAAATTAATGAATGCATTGATGTCGACCCTTATGGCCCATTACACATGGGAGTAATTGGGTTGACACTTGGACATGGTCAACCACCAAATTATAATGCCAGGCCTTTTTTTTTCTCTCTTTTTTATTACTTAAACATCGTGTCGGCCGGAAACAAGATTGAAATTCCTATGAAGATAGTTATTTGTTAGACGCGCATATCACAAGACCAAGGGCCATAGACAGCCTGTAGTACCAAGCACTGCTCACTGTTTGGTACTACCTACAACCATCGCGTGTCGGCTGGAAATATGATTGAAATTCATATGAAGAGAGTTATTTATTAGACGCGCATATCTCAGAGAATTAGTTGTCACTTTTGATACTCGGAGAGTTATTTTTTACAACCTGAAACCATGTAAAAAGAATTTAATAATTTTTAAAAGAAAAAAAATGGGACCATACAAGACCAAGAGCCATAGACAGCCTGTAGTACCAAGAAGTGAACAAACAGCTCACTTGACCCAAGAGCAGAACATATGTCCAAATTCTACCTGTAGGAGGAGGAGTCATAATTAATCTTTCACTCAAATTGTAATATCTTTTCAAAATCGTTTTAATTTGGTTAATACATCCTAATAATTTACTGTTGGATTTAGGGTTACAATGTCTTTCTCCTGCAACCCAAAATGATAAAAATACCTGCATAAAATAAATAATTGAAAAAAAAAAAAAAAAAAAGCTCCTTAAAAAAAGTAAATACAATCCAACCCCCAAATTAAATTCGTAGGTTCTAACCTGCCTGAAAATAAGCATGTATAGCATGTATGTAGCTGGAAATGAGACAACGTTTTCAACACAAATTTTAAATGGGCATGTGAAGTGTACAAATGATATTAATAAAGAAGGAAAACATGTTAGCCAATGATCAGAAGACAGCAGATCACCGAAGAAGAGAGGATGACACGTGTACACACATGGTCGTCATCATTGATTGCTATTGTACGGATGGAAGACAACTGGTGAAGAGAAAGTAGCTATGGAGCAGCAGACCAATAGTAATGGTGAAATTAGTCGCTTCTGCATCTCCTAACCCACCACCGCCCCCACCCCATCAAAGTTTTGCAGGTGATCACTACTACTTATTATGAAGACTAGTCAGGGGGAGGTGACACAGATTAAAGAGGTTGGGAGAAAGTTAGAGATTATTGTACATTGAAGAGAGATGGGAAAAGGAAAAAAAAATAATAATAATAATACAAAGATAAGCCTGCATGGGTTGGCTAAGTGAAGGCTTTAGATTCGGTGTATTTCTCATCAAATCTAAGGTTTGTATTCTCTTTTAAGTATAAACAATTTTTTAGGATCATGCATGTACCGAATTCCAGCCATACCTAATTCGTGTTGAGGGGGACCGTGTGCGAGCGGGTCTAGAATTGACCATTTAAGAGTGAATACACAAAGTAACCCTATCTTACAAGAGTTTCTAATCATTAAAAATCTACATGGTGTGAGGTGAGCCATTCCTTACATCTATGAAAGAAGTATTTAAACGATTTTCTATGTTTGTTAAAAAGAAGATTTTATTTCAAAATAAATATACTAACAAAACTCAAAATTAAAATTAAAAATAAAAGCCATTCAAAACACATTATCACAATTCACAAATATCTTAGATCGTGTCTCTAGCTTTTTTTTTTTTTTTTTTTTTGTGTCTGTGAATAAAAGAGCTAGCACCAGAAATTATAGATGTTTATTGATACAAAATAATATTATATGTACATGAAAGTTAGTTTAATTGACATAGAAAACTAAGGAATTAGTCCCTAGATCTTTGACAATACAATAATCAATTTTTTTTTCTTTATTTCATGAAAGGAATTTCCTTCAAATCAATCAATTAAATAAATAAGTATTGTAAAAATCAATTGTTTTATTAGAAATGCATGTAATTTCAACATATATTTTAAATACATGACGAGAGAAACCCCATGGCCAAATGGAACAAGATCCTCTTCAGTCTATTTTAAACTGAAGAGTATCCAATTAATGAATACTCTTCAGTAAAATATATATATATATATATATATATATATATATAAAATAATAATAATAAAATATTATATATATTTTTAAAAAAGAATTAAAAGGGGTGGCCGAAGAATTGTGATTTTAGTTTGGGTTTAAGAGTAAATTTGAGTGGATTAACTTTAATTTTTTCTTTTAGTAAAAAAAAATATATATATTATATATTTTTTAAAAAAATTATAAAAAATTAAGGGTTGGCCGAACCACCCTAGTTGGGGCTGGGGTTGGCTTCGGCCACCTCAGACGGGCGATCTAGGGTTACCGAAGCCACCCCATGGCCTTTGGGGGTGGTCCGGCCACCACCAAGGGCCAGATCTCAAAAAAAAAAAAAAAAAAAATTGTTTGCCTTTGTGAATTGCCGAACCACACCATGACCCTTGGGGGTGGTCTGGTTACCCCAAGGGACAAATGATTTTTTTTTTTTTTTTTTTTAGGGTGTGGCTGGACCACCCAAAGAACCAATAAATTGGCTTCTACAACTTTCATCTGGAGTGGTCCAGCCATCCCCTATGGTTAAGATGGGTGGCCAACCACCCTTTATTTTTTAAATCTAAAATATTATTTTTTTGTAGTGAGACATATGTCTTATTTGTGACTCTAAAATTTTTAAAATAAAATTTTAACTATAAATTGAATATTTTTCGATCCATAATAGACGGGAAAGAATCCTATATGTTCATGGCAAACTAGCTATCTGTTAATTAACATGAGACTGAGAAAACCTAATAAATTAAGGAATTAATATTTCTAAGCCTGACATGTAACATAATGTCCAAGAACAGCTGACTAATATTTCTTCCTTTTTTTTTTTTTTTTTTTTGTTGACATGAATATTTCTTTCCCTATGAATAGTTAATAGCTCGCATGATTGATTGTGTGATTGTTACGTTACGTGGTATAAAATGGGTAAAATAAATCAATTTAAATATTTAATAATTGACATAATAAGTGTCATAAATACTCCGACAATTTATAAAAGACACGTTAAAACTGTAATAGCTTACAGCCTGGGATGACCTACAATTTTAATTGCGGAGAGCAAAACTTCAAAAATAAAAAATATAAAAATTATTGATAAAAATTTGGGAAACTAATTTACTTAAGACTCATGAATTATCTCACGCATTTTGAGAATACTTGTTCAAATTTTTATAACTTTTAATTTCACCTCATAAACTTTTAATTTGATACAATATATCCACTCCGTCAAATTTTAAACATAAAAAATAATAAAACAATCTTTATACCCCTGACTTTATTTGTAAAGTTCTAAATTTACCATGGATTTTATATTAAAAATAAATAAAAAAACAAAAACCGAGGGTATTTGGTCTTTTTAGTAATTTCTGTTAAGGATTAATAGCTGAATCTGACGGAGGTAGTCAATTGAATCAAATTGAAAGTTAAAGAGGTTAAATTGATAATTTTTAAAATTTGGGGAGTCTTCTTAAAAAGCGTTGCAGTTCAGGCGTGAAGTTTCCCCATAAAAAATTGATTTTAAAGGGCTTTTGTATTTAAAAATATAATAATAATAATTAGAAAAAATATTGAGGCTTGAGACCTCAAGCCCCTTGGAAGTTTCGCCCGATAACTATTATAGAGCCTAAGTAATTCTATACATAAGAGCATTTTCAGTAGAAATAGGTAAAATAGTTACCGAAAAAATACAATTTTTTACTTTAGCTACTAATTTTTTCATACACACTAACATATTCTATATTTTACTGTCTATTTTCTTTAAATATTATTTTGTGTGGAAAAGAGTGTAAAAGAAAAAGGAGGAGAAGGAGAGTAAAATGAAGAAAGGGAGAGAAAAACAATAATAAACGAAATTTATAATGTAAATAGTAAATAGGTTAATCAACCTATTTTCTATTCAAACTAGAAGAAAAAAAATGCAAAATAGCTATTCTGCTGAAAAGGAAAAAAAGTTAATAAGAGACAAATTTGATTATTATGAAGGATTTGTCTATTCTCCTGGAGATACTCTAAGAGCATATCCAGCAGAAATAGGCAAAATAGCTACTAAAATAATACAAATTTTTACTTTAGCCACTCATTTTTTTTTCATATACACTCTAACACATTCTTTATTTTCTTTAAATATCATTTTGTGTGGAAAATAGTAAAAGAAAGAGGAGGAAAGAGAATAAAAGAAAGAAAGTGAGAATAGACTAATCAATTTATTCACTATTCACACTAGATGAAAAAAAAAAAGGTTAAATTGCATATTATGTTGGAGACGAAAAAATACACTTAAAAATTAGATTTGACTGTTATTATAGATATTTATAGAGGTGGAGCCCAGCACCTACGCACTTATAGATATTTAAAGAATAAAATTATGTTATATATCATTACTCTTTTCAAGAAAAAAAAAAATCTAATAACTAATTAGTGATGCCAGGTCAACTTTGCAAATATTAGTTTTGCAGTCAGATTTGTAAGATATTTGTAGGACGTTTGTATGAAATTCTATAAAGCACCCCACATCCCAAAACTTTTCCATCTTAAAGTTTGCAGTGTCCTTTCCTTCTGACTTTCTGCAAATCCAAGGCAACTCTTATGCCCCGTATAGTGTCGTCTTGAACAACGTGAAGAGCCGCTTAATTAATTGGTTCTTCGACCTATTCTCAGCTCCAGTCGTTGTCAACAATGGAGGACGAGAAGAAGAAACCAAACCCAGTAAACTACGGGAAGCTTGCTTTCCACTACCTAATCTCCAATGCCATGTATCTCGTTCTTGTCCCTCTTATCGCCATACTTTTTTCCACTACTCATCTCTCTGAAGAGGGTAATTTCGTCCATTATTACAACCATGAGCTCAACCTCGTATCAGCAACTGCATGCATTGCAGTTACTGTCTTCCTCGTAGCCCTCTACTTCATGTGTCGGCCAAGACAAGTTTACTTGTTGGATTTCGCATGTTACAAGCCCGACAAAACTCAAATGTGCACCAAGGAGTTTTTCTTGAAGAGATCTGAGCTCACCGGGAGTTTCTCGGAGGAAAGCATGGCGTTTCAGAGGAAGATAATGGAGAGGTCAGGGTATGGGCAGAAGACGTACGGATCAAAGTCTTTGATGGAGATCCCGGGGATAATGAGCGTGGAGGAAGCTAGGAAGGAGGCGGAGATGCTGATTTTTGGAGCTGTCGATGAGTTGCTAGCGAAAACGAGGGTGAATGTTAAGGATATAGGGATTCTTATTGTGAATTCTAGCTTGTTTAATCCGACGCCATCTTTGTCTGCCATGGTTGTGCACCGCTACAAGCTCAGAGGGAATGTTTTGAGCTATAGCCTTGGTGGGATGGGCTGCAGTGCTGGACTTATTTCCCTTGACCTCGCCAAACGCTTGTTACAGGTTTTTAATTAAACTGGTTTATTATATATCCAAAGCCTTAATTGGGGTAATTTTTTTTTTTTTTTGGGTTTTTGTTAAAAGGAACTTTCAAAAGGGTTTTGTGGGTCGCAAAAAGTTTTTGAGTCGAATCTTGGAATAGAAAACTTTTTGGATTATTTTCATACTATCGGCTTGAGTATTACTAGTTTTTTTTGGTGAAACTGAATTAGGCTATGATTTAAGCGGCTTGATTGGTCTAGTGGTATTTCAGTTAACTCAAAGGGTTTAGTGGGTGAAAAGTTTTAGGGTCGAATCTTGAAATAGAAAACTGTTTTGAATTATTCCATGCTATCAGCTTGAGTGTTACTAGTGTTCTCGATAAAACTGAATCAACTATGATTCAAGCGGCTTGAAGGAACGCTTCAACTAGCTTGAGGACCACCTCAACCGGCTTAAGGGAATGCATGTGCTATAGTCACATCTAAATAGAATAAGAACTTTGGTCACCCATTCTGATTTTTTTACGGTTTAAGTCTTTCTTATCATTGAAAATATCATCTTGCTTACGTTGGAGTAAAATAGTTATTTTATAGTTCTTTATAAAAAAGAAAAGAAAAAAAAAAAACCAACACTTTTTGCTGTCATTTTGTAACAGGTGGAGCCGAACACCTACGCACTTATAGTGAGCATGGAAGGGATGAATCTCAACTGGTATGGCGGCAACAACCGCTCAATGCTCATCACAAACTGCCTCTTCCGCTTGGGTGCAGCGGCGATCCTCTTAACAAACCGAGTATCCGATCGCGGGCGTTCAAAGTACCAGCTCGTTCACTCTCTACGCACCCACATGGGCGCAGACGACAAATGTTACAATTGTGTGTTGCAGAAAGAAGACCCAGAAAAACGACTCGGCGTCCAAATCTCCAAAGACCTCTTGTCGGCGGCCGGCGAAGCCCTCAAAACCCACATCACAACACTGGGGCCCTTAGTCCTGCCCATATCTGAACAACTCTTATTTCTTCTGAATTTAGTTGGGAGAAAAGTATTTAATATGAAAATACAAAAATATGTGCCGGATTTTAAGATGGCTTTCGAACATTTTTGCATACATGCCGGTGGGAGGGCGGTGCTGGACGAGTTAGAGAAGAATCTTGGACTCACTGAGTCGCATATGGAGCCCTCGAGGATGACTCTTTACAGGTTCGGGAACACTTCAAGTAGCTCTTCGTGGTATGTGTTGGCTTACTGTGAGGCCGCCGGGAGGATCAAGAGAGGTGATCGGGTGTGGCAGATTGCATTTGGGTCTGGATTCAAGTGCAACAGTGCTGTGTGGCGAGCATTGCGAACCGTTGATCCGGCAAAGGATGAACATAATCCGTGGACGGATGAGATTGATGAGTTTCCCGTTCCTGTGCCTGACGTGGCATCCATAGTTTATTAGCTTCTCTTTTAAGGAAAAATTATGCATGCACATGCGTGTGTATTTGTTCTATGTTTTTTGGTTTTGTTTGCGACTATGTATCCTTCATCCATTAACATAATAAATAAATGCATTTATCTTAATTAAGCAATTCAGAATTAAAAAGGTTAAAGGAAAGATCAAGTGCCAAAAGAGATGGATCATCATGTAAAATTTACATACCCAAGAGATAGATTTTTTTAGAGTAATTAATTTTAGGAGGCTTATTTGTGTCATACTAAAAATAATGTGACTATTAAAATCACTATTGGACTTTTGATTGATTATTATTGAATTTTGATCAAAGAGTGATTTTAATAGCCACATCATTCTTACTAAGATATAAGTAAGACACAAGTATGACATTTGATTAGAATTACACCAAAAATAAGGCAAGAGGCTGAGCAAAGCAGCCCCAAAAACCCAATCAAAGGACACTAAGGTGGTAATTAAATACTGTAAAATATTGCTTAATTAGTCAGTAAAAGTAACATTAATGGCAACAGTTTAATTTGAAAACAATGGTAAAAATCTCTATAAATTGTAGAAGCTATTCGTCAAACTTGACAGCCAATCTTGAGACAAATATGATTTTGAAAGGGAGGAAGGGATGGTGATACATAGTAATGGATTGAAGGCAACATTAATTAATAAGCCTCCTGATCATGAAGGTCAGTTGTGTCGTTAATTAAAGCCAAGGCATTTCAGGGAAGAAATAAATATATATATATATAGGAGATATCTATGCATGGTTTAACGGGAAATGCTGCGTGTTTTTATTTTTTTATTTTTTTCTTTTTCTTTCGGTATTTGTGTGTGTGTTTTTTTTTTTTAAAAAAAAATCTTAGGTAGATATAATTTTATAAAAATCAAGTGATAGAAATAATAGATAATTTTTTTAAAATTTTTTTTAAGAAAATAATATCTATCTAGAACCAAGAAAACACTAGAAGAACACAAGGAAATTAAAACACCTAGCATTCTACATGATTTAATGTGAAATAGAATCCCCTTCATTTATAATGTAAAATAAGAAATAATATTGTAAATTTTGTCTTTTAACTTTAATATTAAAATAATATTTTTCATCATTTAACACTAAATAAATTTTATTTTATTTTAATTTCAAATGAAATGGAAAGGGTAAAGCTTGTTGCCTTCTAGTTAAAGATCATAAATGTGGGACAGATTAATTTGCAGGTTAACTTGCAAGATTTTAGGGTTAGGCGGTATTTCAATGAAGAAATACGAGATATCCATGGGTCAGTAATCAGTATGTTGCCTCTTACCTATCTAGTTCGAGATCATAATGTGGGACACATAATAATTCCATTCTGACATGCCAGATTTATAGTTAGTTTTTTTTTTTTTTTTTTTTTTAGGTTATTTATAGTTAGGTTATTTATTAAGGTTTTGGCTTAAGACGGTACAAGATGTTTTTTTTTTTTTTAAATGAAAAGAGGCATGGGAATTATATGGACGATGAAAACTACAATGATCAAGGAGCGCCATTAATAATTACACATGATGATGTATTGCTGAATCTCAAGAGATAAGAATCATGTTTAGTTTTTTTGTTTTGATCAAGTTATTTAAAATTTTTTAAAATAGCATTGATAATATATTCTAACGATGAAATACTCTATATATATATATATATATATATATATATATATATATATATAAAATTTAATATAGACCATAAAATAATTTATCTCCATTTTAAGATCCTAATCCATTGTGAAGTTGCGCAGCGTGTTCAAAATAGATTTTAGAGTTAAAGACGCTTTAGGGTACATGTGGTTTAACATGATTCAAATAGATCTCTTGATTTCAAAAACTATCTAGATGGTACTTGTATATATCCAATAAATAGTACTTTCGTTCATGCATGTTCCGTTCCACAATTTAATAGCGTTACCCCCAATGGCCATGAGAGTGGTTCGGTCACCCCATACCATCTATGGGAATGGCCAAATCACCCAATAATAA